>NC_022030.1:21848959-21864061 GCF_000317375.1 Microtus ochrogaster
CACACACACACAATGCCTTCTTTCTCACCTCCCCAGGTACGACAACGAATATGGCTACAGTAACCGGGTGGTCGACCTCCTCCGCTACATGTTTAGCCGAGAGAAGTAACCCGGAAGGCTCCTCCTTGCTTCCCCGCGCACCTTACGTTCCTGCCTCGGGTCCCCTTCGAAAGAGGTCGCGCGGCTCTCGCGCCGCCACCAGGTCAACAATGAAATAAAAACCAGAGTGCGCACAACTTCGCCTTCTTGTCTCTGCGCCGATCACCGTGCACTCGGGGCCGGGTTCAAGGTTCAGATGGGCGAGAAAGAGGTGGCGCTTGGTTCTGAGTCGGGTGCCACTTGGGAGGGCACACGCATCTCTGCTGTGGAACACCAGTCCTCAGTGGCCTCGGGCTCTGGAAGCCCCGCAGTGGGGCGGGAGGTGGGCGCTCTGACGTCACGGCGCGCGCCGTGCCAAGCCAACTACAATTCCCATAAGGCCGAGCGCGGGTCACGACAATTAGGTGGCGCCAGGCCCGGGTGCCGGCAAGGCAGAGACCCTTGCCCGGAGGAGACGCCGCCTGGCGAGTCCCGCGCTGGCGGGACCGGGCGGCCGGCGTCATGACCCTGTTCCACTTCGGGAACTGCTTCGCCCTCGCCTACTTTCCGTATTTCATCACGTATAAGTGCAGCGGCCTGTGAGTGCAGGGCGGGCGCGGGGCGGAGAGGGTGCGGGTCTCGGGCCGACCCCTCACCGCCCGCCCGCTTCTTCAGGTCTGAGTACAACGCCTTCTGGAAATGCGTCCAGGCCGGAGTCACCTACCTCTTTGTGCAGCTATGTAAGGTGAGGGACTCCGGGACTCCACGTGTTTGGCCTCCAGGCATTCCAGACCTTAGGGACCCGGCTCTGCTGTTTGTCGCCCTCCATGGGACCACCCTCGAGACAACGCTTAGGGACTGTGCCCGAATACCTTATAAGGGGTGGAAGCCCAGGGGAGTCCTTGATGTAACTTTTTCTTCGCTCTTTTGGTAAAATCGAGAAAACCTCAAGTGTTGGCTAAGCGATATTTCACCCACAGGGTGTCGCATGGTGCTGCTTACACTATGCTACGCATGCATTCACTCTGGCATTTCTAGACTTCAGATTCCCCTGTGAACTTACAGACTTCTTGGAAACCAGGCATCTGCTCTCTGTCTCCCCCACTTTGTGATCGTGCCAATTATACCCGGCATGACCCCAGAACCCAACGTCCTGCCTTCCTCTTGCACTCACTGTCCACAACGTCCGCGTGGTTTTAGCGCCTTCACCTTCAGGTCACCTTTCACTTTCTGTTCTCAGATGCTGTTCTTGGCCACTTTCTTCCCCACCTGGGAAGGTGGCATCTATGACTTCATTGGGGTGAGTTGATCACGGAAGGGACAGGGAGTGGAGGAGTGGATTCACCTGGCCCCTATGTTTACTCAAGCCTCTACCTGACCCACAGGAATTCATGAAGGCCAGTGTGGATGTGGCCGACCTGATAGGCCTAAACCTTGTCATGTCCCGGAATGCAGGCAAGGGGGAATACAAGATCATGGTTGCTGCCCTGGGCTGGGCCACCGCTGAGCTCATTATGTCCCGGTGTGTGGAGCAACCTGGAGCCCAGACTTCTGGGAAAGGGCACCTGGGTCCCAGAGGGGTACCGGAGGGTGGGGATCAGAGTCTGAGTGTTGAGGGGGTCAGGGTACTGGAGGCTCCCTCCCTTTGCCTTCCTCAGCTGCATCCCTCTCTGGGTGGGAGCCCGAGGCATTGAATTTGACTGGAAATACATCCAGATGAGCATCGACTCCAACATCAGTCTGGTATGCAGTCTTTCCCCCCCACACCCCATTTTCATACTGCTAACCATATTTCTCCCCAAAACTCGGCCCCAGCTTCTCACTTCCTTCCCTCCTCCCTGCAGGTCCACTACATCGTTGCATCGGCTCAGGTCTGGATGATAACCCGCTATGACCTGTACCACACCTTCCGGCCTGCCGTCCTCCTCCTGATGTTCCTTAGTGTCTACAAGGCCTTCGTCATGGAGTGAGCTGGATGGGGTTTGAGGCTGGGTTCAAATGGGGGTGTGTGTTCTCTTCCCTTTCCTCATTATGATTTTTCCCCACAGGACCTTCGTCCATCTCTTCTCTTTGGGCAGCTGGACAGCCCTGCTGGCCCGGGCCATGGTGACGGGACTGCTGGCCCTCAGTACCCTGGCCCTGTATGTTGCTGTTGTCAATGTACACTCCTAGCTTGGTGGCCCGGGTGTTGGCATACCTTTTCGCTGCCTCTCTCCAGATTTTAATGAAGTAAACAGTGTTTGGAAAGTTTTTTGTGTGTTCATTTCTCTCTTAGAAATCAATGCTAGAACTATGTCACTTGGGTCCCACAGAGCCTATCTGGTTTCCACAAGCTGGCCAGTCCTCCTGGTTTCCCCATGGGAGCCTGGAGGCTTGATAATTGAATAAACTAAGGAACGGGTGCACTAAAGTTGAAGAGGGAATTTGGGGTAGAGGCAAATTCCTCTTCTTATATCTTGGCCTGAGCCCTCTTCCACACGGAGCCTTCCCTGGGCTGGCTGCCTCCAACACTCAGCCTGTGCTTCCCCCTCTGATCCATCCACTGTGTGACAGTTGGGAGCGGGGGTTGATCTGAAACCTGTCTAACTAGGTCACCATCCTCAGCTTATAGCTCTCCGTGTTGCCTCATTGTACAGCTGACAGTAGCCTGTGCCATTGCCCTTGATATATCTGGAGCTGCTCCCTGGGATGATTTCCCTAGTCAGATTTCTATCATCATTCAAGCCACAAGGCCACTGTGAAGAGTTCCTTGATTCTGAGCTTCTCCATGCTTTGACTCAGTTCTGCAGCCTTAATCCTGGCCTAAGTCTATTAAGGTGGAACTTGGGGTCAGCTATCGCTTAATAGCGCTTGAGCCCACCATCTTGGTTACTGTCCTAGATGCTAACCACCATGGCAGCCATGCCCTTCCTTGGTCTTCCCAGTGTCTTCACCCCCCTACCTCAGGGGGAATAGGACAGTTGCCCATCCCACTATCACTGGGCTCTGAACTGCGTGTTGTTTCACCCTAGACATCGGAAAGGCCAATTCCTTTAAGCTCTGTGACAGTCTGTTTACAGAAGGCACATTTTTCCATCACATGGACCCCATTCCCCTCCCCTTCTCCCACCCTTCCTCGGTGCCCTGAATATTACCCCATAGCTTTGTGTACTGAGGGTAAAGAATGTCCTTGACTTTGCACGGACAGAAAGTAGATGGGGTGCACACTGGACATACATTGGGATCACTTTCTCATGCACCTCTATCTTCTGGTCTGCCTGTCCCATCGTGGGGATGACACAACTAACCAGATCCCTAATGGAGAAACCAGGGCTGTGGTTAGTGTTCTGGTTGGAAAGTAGGGTTTATTGGGACACAGAAACTACCTTACCCAGCCTGTAGGTAGTCAGTGCTCAAGGGAGGGTATATCAGCTGAGTTCTAAAGGACCAGTTAGGACAAGCAGAGAAGGACTTGAGTTGGATGTAAAGGCCTAGGGTAGGGGTGATGGCCTTGGCTTCTGGGACACACCAGACTGTTTGGCTCCAGATCAGCTGGGCTTGAGACAGTCTAGTAGCAGGGGCCAGAGCTGATGGCTGATGATGATGTTGACCAAGGCACGGGTTGGTCTGGGGTTTTGGAAGCTGTCCATCGTAGTGGTGTGGAAAGAGATGAACCAGAAGGCCTAGGTGGAAGAGTCCCTCAGCAGGGATGGACTAGAAGTGAGGTGCCGACAGTGTTGATTGTTTGGCTAAGGGGAGAGGTCACAGGTAAGGAGCAAGAGCCCAGGACACCACTCATTTGGGGCTCTATGGCTCCCAAGAGCCTTCCACCCTTAGAGAAGACTGCACAGCAAATGGGGACAGGTTGTAGAGTCATGTAGACACCAGTGTGGGTTACCTCAGGAGAGGCTGGAGACAGATGTGGGCATGACAAGAGAAACTTAAGTCCTTGGGGCGTCGGGATGGGGTAGTGGTAGACAACAGGGAGGAGAGACAAGCAGAGATTCCCAGGAAGAGGGGTGGGGTGTTCCCAGCAGCTGGAGAAGTTGGCTCTTTAGGAGCAGGGGTTTGTGGGAGAATCTCCATGATTTGATGAGGACATCAGGGTACAGGCACCAGCACATGAAATCAGAGAAGACCCTGGGGACTGTGGCAAGAGGCTGCTTGCTGTGGAAGTCTGAGTCCCTGTGCCAGGAGGCTGGAGAAGGGGGTGTTACTGAGAATACCCCATCTAGGGCTCACGGGTAATGGTGGTCATACTCTGCATGGTACCTCAGATCATTATCCCAGCTTGTCTTTAAATTGCTACCTTACACAAAGAAACGGGAAGTAATTTCCTTAAGGAATCTGCTGGAATCCCTACTCTACTCGAGGTTCTGCCCTAGGCCCTACAGATGCTGCAGCCCTGAACATTAGTCCCTAGGTGGCATGTTTGTGGGAAGTTGAGGGTACTGGGAAACATGTAAGACTGCACAATTGGTGTGGTATGTGGTTTATTACAGTCCAGCAGAACATGAGGGGTGTGTAATAGCCCCTAGGGTACCTTCTGTCCAGATGGAGTCCTGGGGATGGACATACCTCCACGGGATCTGCCAACTGCTTGGTCTAGCCCCTCCCACCTCAGAGGACTTGTCTGGGGTGCAGCTGCTCCAAGACAGTATGGAACTTTGGGGTGAGAGGAGCAGTAGCCCCTCCAAGGGGTGTGTGGGCTGCAGAAGTGGGTACAGCCAGGGCTGGGAATCTGCTGCATAGATGTTTTGATTGTCACCGTAAGTCTCATCCCCATCACACTGCTAATAGATGGAGAGATGACCGTCCCTCTAATAGTAGAGTTCCTGATCCCACCAGCCTGGAGGAGACAGAAGGAAGGCAACTCAGTGCTGGGTTACCCAAGCAAGAGCAAGGTTCAAAGCAGTAATGGTTTGATTCAGAGGGTCAAAGACTTGAAGTCATATGTTAAAGGTCAGGGGGCAAAGGGCTGCTCTAAGAACCATTCAGTTCTTCCCCCTCCCCCAGGCCCCTAGGCTCCACACTCACTCCCTGGGCAACAGCGAACTCCAAGTTTCCGGATCTCATCATAGACAAAGATGAGGAGGCCGAAGGGCATGGGGACCAGCCACCACTGAAACCTGAAGGACGGGCGAGGATGGCAGGATCAAGGCCATGCCCAAGTCCGTGTCCCACATCCCCATCCCTTTACCAACACCTCACAGCTCCTCACCGGATGGGCATGAAGTTGAAGATGTTGGGCATCCCCGGGCAGTAGCACAGGAAAGAGCCGATGCAGACCTGGAACACGATGGCAATCACCAGGATCCTGTTCCTGTGGGGGAGGAAGGACTCAGGCTGGCAGGCTGGGGACAGACACAGACCAACCATCTGAAGTTGGGAAATAGGAGGAACTTAGGGAGGTTGGACATCACAGTAGCAGGAAGATGCCCTAAACCTGTGACTCTGGTGGCTGTCCTTAGGAACAGAAGCTGGCGCTCTTGACCTCAGCCCTTAGCCGAGATATGGAAGGACCCCAATGCCAGCCACTGGCCAGCAGAGAAGGACATATTTCCACGGTTTGCACCCAGCTCACTGCATCTGGTGCTGGCATTTGCTGGTTGGGAACTGGTAGGATCTGGGACTGAGAACTGGAGGGTGGAGCTGGGGCCAGCTGGGGACACCTGAAGAAGCCCTGCTGGAAAGCAGAGAGGCGACGTGTCTTGCGGATGAGGACATCAGCGATCTGGCACATCTCGATGCTGATGAAGAACACGGTGTAACAGGTGTACTGCTGGTACAGACGCTGACCAAATGTCTGTAGGCCAAAAAGAGACAGGGGTAGTCTGAGCCTGGGCACTGAGACCCCCTGACCTCCCTTCTCTTGCATCACAGGCTGGGCTGCAGGAGCCCAGCATCTAGAGGGGCTTGGGTAGCTCTGCCCGAACTGATAGATGAACCACGGGGTTTTCCCTGAATACCAAGGAAGGAGCCCAGGAAGGGGAATCAGAGGATCTCGGAGAAAGGTGACAGGATCCAAGGAGGTGGCAGAGAACAGGACATGAGTGATAGAGAATGCCTGCCCCACATGGGAGCAGCGGCTGTATATGCTGTTTCTTCAGCAACACTCGTGCATGTGTGCGAGCGTGTGCACATGTGTGTCAGTACCTAGCCCTGACTGGCCTGGAACTCAGAGATCTACCACTCATCTTAATAGCTGAGGAGTAAGCTGAGCTTCAAGGAGCCAGGGTGATATCTCTTTCCAGTAAAACAGCCAAATGACAGGCATCAGACTCCCTAGGAGGCCCCACTCCCAGAGTTTCTGACCATAGGCCTGAGGTGGGGCCCGAGAATTTGCATTTCAAATGAATTCCTAGATGATGTGAATTCTGCTGGAACAGACTGGGGAGGGAGGCTCAGATGGGCCACACAGCTTGTAGGGTCCATGCAGTACAGTGAACCTAGGCTAGCCCTAGACTGCATTCATAACTGTGGCAGCGGCCATGGGGAATTTCTTGCTAAATAACATGTTACTCTCCAAGACAAACTAAACACATCTGGCTACTGCTGGTGTCACGGCCCTTTAAGCCTTCAATGAAATAAGTGCCACACACCTGAACTCTGTGTGAATGACATTACCAGGAAAATGACAGAAGACCAGTTGAACCTGCGATATTGATGTCTATCGGTGCAGCAGAAGGGCTCAACGGGAGCCTCAGAAGCAGAAGGCAGAGCCGAGGATAGTGAGGAAAAGACTCCGCTCCACAGTAACCACAGAAGGGGTGGGTGCCAGGCACTCCTCGCTGAACTGTTCCAACAAAGGTACATGGCACTAGGTAGGAGGAAGTGGGAAGGGAATGGCAGGCAGAGCTCACCCATTCCTGGCCATAGCTGTCCTGAAGATCTTGTAGGTGGTGGTCTTCCCACTGTGGCCGCAGTCCCACACACAACAGAGGGAACCAGCCCTCCTGGGCCATGGCGGTGAAGTAATCAGCAAAGCCCGCAAATGACTGGATGGCACCTGTGGAAGGCGAGACGGAGTGTGGGAACACAGATGGAGACAGACACAAAAGACAAACACACACAGAGCAGGGTCACGGGACTCAAAATACAAGAAACACGCAGAGAGAACCCCAAAAGACCAAGGCACTGACCCTGCAATAGCAGGGTTAACGTTATACACTAGGACCAGAGAGGCCACCTCGAATAGATTGGGACATGGACCAACCCAGCCCGGGAGGCCCAGCCGGGAAGCCCGTGGCAGGTGGGGAGAGCCTGGGGATCGCAGCCTTGGCCACAAACGAGTTTACCAATCTGGAAATAGGAGTAAGCAGCCAGGGGTTCATTGACCAAGCGGTCACGCCTGGGGTTCCGTGGACGCAGGTGCATGATGTCGCTCTCGGCCTTCTCATATGCCAGGGACACCGATGGGAACTAGCCAGGAGCAGAAGGAAGAGGTGGAGGGTAGCCTGGGCCACTGACTCCTCTCACGCACACACACCAGGAAAGAACAGGAAGGAGATCCTGCAGACACCACACAGCCACACCTGCCTGACAACCGGGGCCACTTGGCATGTCTGGGTCACACGCGTCCTAATGTCCATCTCCATGCAAATGTCTGTCTTTTGTTGTTTTGTTTAAGACAAGGTCTCATGTAGCTCAGGCTAGACCCAGACTCACTAGAACTACCATTCTTCCTACCTTCTCCCACACGTCCCAAGTGCTAGGATTACAGGTGTGTATAAGCACACTTGGCAAAGGTCTGCTTTAATCCCACTAGCCTTTGCTTTCTGGCTGGCCCCTCTTCTCCCTTTCCCTGTTCCTCCTCTTTTCTGTATTTTTGTTCTCCAGTGCTTGTGGTATTCTGTTTCCTAATATAATGCCTTTCTTTTCCCTTCACTCTCTCTTGCCCCTCACCCACCTTTCTCTCTAAGGGTTTGCTATGTAACCCAGGCTGACTGTGAACTCACTATGTAGCCAAGGACAGCCTCGAACTCATGGTCCTCCAGCCTCTGCTTCCCAAGTGCTAGGGTAACAGGCATGGGCAATAATACCAGACTTTGATACCCCCCGCCTCTGCGCACACACACTCACATGCACTGTCTCCTCCCCACTCCTGTCTCTGATGTGTGAAGGGACAGTCACTGCCGGGATGGCAGCAGAATGGACTGATCAGGTGCACAGGCCCAAGGGAACAGCTCCCAGCTGGGGCCACTTAGGAGCTGACAGACCTGGGGCAAGCCACTCAGCTTGTCTGTGTCTCAATCAGTTGGTCAGCAAGATGGGGAGAATCACAAGAAAGCCTGTCCTGAGGGCATTGATGAGGACATTAAGTCAATCAGTGTGCACTCAGCCAGACTGCACCCTGGGAGGTGTTGAACACACCCTTCAAAAGGGGGCCCTATGTCTGCTGCCTTCAGGGCCTCATCACAAGGAGGTCTGCTGTGGGAGGTCTGTCTGTTAACCCTTCGGGGCTAGACACCTATGTCTTCTAACATCTCTATTTACTTTTGGTTTTTGTTTGGCTAGCAGGGTCTCAATATGTAGTTCGGCTGGCCTCAAACTTGATATCCTCCTGCCCCTGCCTCTTGTGTGCTTGGATTACAGGAACGCACCCAACTGATATCTGTTTGTCTGAGTGTCTGTGAGTCTTCCGTATCCATGGCTCTCTCCTGTCTACCCTACCTGCCAACCTCGGTGTCTATTTCTGGATGTCTGTTGACCTAAAAATGTTCATGGCAATCTTGGTCCATCCTGTCCATCCATGAGTGTATGTCTGGGGACACAATGGGGTGGGGAACCCCAGTATCAGGCTGGAGACTCACGATATCTGTGCAGAGCTCTATGAAGAGGATGGTGATGCAGCCAAGGGGTAGGGGCACGCTAACAGTGATATAGATGAGGTAGGGTGTCAGTTCTGGAATGTTCTTGGTCAGTGTATAGGCGATGGATTTCTTCAGGTTGTCAAAGATCAGTCGGCCTGTAGGGGCAGAATAGGTACCTCAACCTCCTCCCAGCCAGCTTCCTCTTGAGCCCCCGTGGCCTGCCCCCTCCCTAGCATGGCACAGACCCTGCTCCACGCCTGTCACAATGGAAGCAAAGTTGTCGTCCAGCAAGATCATGTCAGCAGCATTTTTAGCAGCATCTGAGCCAGCGATACCCATGGCTACACCGATATCAGCTTTCTTCAGGGCTGGGGAGTCATTCACACCATCTCCTGTCACAGCCACAATGGCGCCCTAGGGCAGTGCGTCAGGTGAGGAGGAGATCAGAAAGACACCAGCCTGTGGCCAGGCTGGCCCACCTGCCACCCTCCTCAGCAGGGTCTCACCAGTCGCTGACAGCTCTCCACAATGACCAGCTTCTGCTGGGGACTAGTGCGAGCAAAGACCATCTCAGGGTGGGTGCGCAGGGCCTCCACCAGCTCAGATGGGTCCATGTCCTTTAGCTGCATGCCATTGATCACACAGGCCCGGGCATCCCTGCAGGAGGGAGCGAGTCTCACTAGGGTCTCAGGGTAGGGGTGCAAGGGAGAAGCACAGGGACAGTCGACGAGGGCTTACTTCCGATTAACCTGGTCCACGGGCATGCGGAGGCGGGCAGCAATGTCTTCCACTGTCTCACTGCCTTCTGAGATGATGCCCACACTGGCTGCGATGGCCTTGGCTGTGATGGGATGGTCACCGGTCACCATGATCACCTGTGGGAAGACCAGCACACCCTTACCTCTTCAGATCAGCGCAGGGTCCCTGCCCTCCCTGGTAGATCTCTGCTGACACAATCATTAGGCAAGCATGACTGCCTGCTGTGCCTAGGGCAAAAGAGACAACTCTGTCTGTCATCATACCTTGACATTGTAGGGCAGGAGACAGAAAGGACAAGATACAGGAGTGGGCACAATAAGAGGGGGAAAATAAGCTCACTGAGGGAAGTAGCGGCTTAACTGTGCGCAAAGACCTCACTGAGGAGGTGACATGAGCAGAGACCCAAACATGAAAGAGTTGGCCACACGGAGATATGTAGGAAGAGCATCTCTGGCAGAAGGAATAGCCAGGTGTGAAGGTCATGAGGCAAGACCATGCCCGAGTTGCTGGAGATACACCATCCTAGAGAGGGCTAAAACCCAGGGAGACGGCTAAGCGGCTCTTCTCAGGCAGGTGGCTAAAGTGAGGTCTGTGGCCAAGACTGAGCAAGTAAGCCCAAATATTGCTGATCAAGACATTCTATCCCCCAGCCACCAAAGCCGGTTTGGGGATGAACATGTGGACCAACTGAACAGGAGAGGAGGGAGCTGTAAGCGGGATTGTCTCCTCTGCACGCTCACACTGAAGCGCTGCCTGAGATTAAAGCAGAAGAGACGCGAAGGGAACTAGGACAGGAGAAGGGCAGCTTCCTGACTACGCTGAGCTCCTGGACACAGCTATGCATGAAGCTTCCTTCCCCGGGACTTCTGTATCATGAACCAGTAGCGTTTAATTCGCGGTGGTTACAGGTGAGTGTCTGTCATCTGTCCTCGTCCACAGCTGACATACCCGGATGCCTGCCGTGCGGCACTTGAGCACAGCATCAGGGACGGTGGCCCGAGGAGGGTCAATCATGGAGACGAGTCCCGCAAAGCAGAGGCCACTGCTTGGAAAATTCATGGCCTCCACATCGAAGGCATAGCCAGGTGGGTAGTCCTTCTCATTCAGGTAGAGCTGGCAGAAACCTGGCCAGGAAAACGGGAATGAGAGGAGTCTGGGCGAATAGACGGTGTGCTAGCAGAGCCAACAGAGACAGGAGGCTTGTGAAATAACAGGACCTCACAGCACCCGTGGATGCTGGATCCTCACTCACTGTATGAGGTGCACTCCCACCCTGCTTACGAGGAGACGAGGGTACAGAGCTAGGCAGGGCCTGTAATCCCAGCACTCGGGAGGTAGAGGAGGAGGATCGGAAGTTCCAGGACAACCTGAGCTATATTAGATTGTAGGGAGGGAGGAAGGAAGAAGGAAGGAAAGAAGGAAGACAGGAAGGAAGGAAGACAGGAAGGAAGGAAGACAGGAAAGAAGGAAGGAAGGAAGGAAGGAAGGAAGGAAGGAAGACAGGAAGGAAGACAGGAAGGAAGACAGGAAGGAAGACAGGAAGGAAGACAGGAAAGAAGGAAGGCAGGCAGGCAGGCGGGAAGGAAGGCTGAGAGAGAAAACATTTCTTTCAAAGTAAAGTGAAAGGCAGAACTGAACCATGGGTCTGTGCCTTCCAGAGTTTCCAGGGGTTAGGAAAGTTAAAAGGGGAACAGCAAAAGTTGGAGGGTTCACAGATAAGGGCAAAGGAGGGACATGGTAGCCCACACCTTTAATCCTGAACTAGAGAAACAGAAGCAGACGGATCTCTAAGTTGGAAGCCAGCCTGGTCTACAGAATGAGTTCTGGACAGCCAGGCTGCATAGTGAGGCTGGCTCGGAAAACAGAACATGGGCCTGGGGAAGGTCCAGCATGGAGACGCGGACTGGGAAAGATCAAAAAGTCAAGAGTTCACAGGACCATAGATGAAGCAAGGGCTGGACCTTCATCTATGTCCAGATGAAGAAAAAAAGAGGGGGCACTAGCAAGGGAAGTATGGGGGTGTTCAGGGTGAAGACCTAAGAGTGTCAGGTTAGGGGGTCAGGATTGACACAGGGAAAAGAAATCAAGGGTGAGGCTGGGGCAGACTAGACCCTGGGCCAGAAATGAGGAAGGTTAGGGCCAGCAAGCCTAGCACGCACACGGGTACAAGGCAGTGGGATCCACCCGCAGGATCACAAGAAAACGACAACAAAAAACAAAAGGTCAGGTCGGGGCCAGGCAGTTTAGAGGGGTCTGTGCCACACCTCTCAACACACTGTCCCGCCCAGAGCGTCTCTCACCAAGGACACGTTCGCCTAGACCTCCTAGGCTGAGATAGGCCGTTTGGAAAGCCTCACGCCATTGCTCATCTAGAGGCAGCTCCTGGCCTTTGATGAGGATGGAGCTGCAGCGCTCCAGCACACGCTCGGGGGCGCCCTTCATCACCAGCAAGTGCCGGGAGTCCCGCGGATCCTCGAGCGTGTGGATGGACAGCTGTGGGCAGAGGGAGAAGCGGAGCTGCGGGGCCTGCACCGGACTTGTGGGGTAGGGGATCAACGGGTGTAGGCATGGATAAGGGGCGTGGTCACACGAGGAGGCGGGCCTGAGGGTGCAGGGTCCTGCCTAAAGCAGAGATGCTCCTCTGTCTAGGAGGCATGGGTGGGGCTTAATTGGGCGGGGCTGGTGTGGGCGTGGTCTGACGGAATATGGGCGGGGTCATAAACTGGATTGACTTGGAATTGAGTCTAAAGAGACAGACTAAGAGGTCCTCCTTCACTGTGGCGTGGCCTGTAGTGGACCCGACTCAGTGAGCGGCGCACCTGGAATTTGTTGGTGGAGTTGAAGGGGATCTCGCAAACTTTGGGGAAGCGGTCCCGGTAGCCCATGGCGTTGCCCAGTGTCAGCTCCGAAAACTTGAGCAGCGCTGTCTCAGAGGCGTCTCCGATCACGATGCGCTAGGAGCAGGGTCCAGTGTCAGGGTCGGAGCCGGCGTCACCAGGCTCCAGACAGCACCCTCTGGAATCCCCCGGTCTCTCACCTTGGGCACCGGCACGGCGTCCTGGCCGGACTTGAAGGCGGCGCGGTTGCACAGGGTGAGCACGCGGCACAGCGCCCGCCATGTCTCCGAGGACTGGTCGAACGTCTGGCCTGGAGACCAGACAGAAAGGCTGGGACCTCAAGGGAGTGGATCTTCCAAGCCAGAGCAGAGCCCTTCCCACTGCTTTCAGGCCCGCCTCTGCTTTTGGGTCCCCTCCCCAGGCATGGATAGTATCCCACTTCCTCTTCGAATCTCAAGACAGAGCTTTCTCCAAACACCATACAGAGCCTCCAGGAGACCAGATTCCCTTCAGAGACCTGCTGAACTCCCTCAGAAGACCCTGGACCTGACACCTCTCGTTAATGCAAAGCCTGCCCCAGGCTCCCAGTCAGACCACCAACTGCATCCGGTCCTGACGCCTTCCCCTCCCACCCCCACACCTGACTGATCTTCCGTGGTGTCCGCCGTGTGGATATGGTTGTCAAACCATAGATGGGACACCGTCATGCGGTTCTGAGTGAGAGTTCCCGTCTTGTCTGAGCAGATGACTGACGTGGAACCCAGGGTTTCCACCGCTTCTAGGTTTTTGACCACGCAGTTTTTACTGGCCAGCCGCTTGGCTGTCAGTGACAGGCAGACCTGCGGACAGATGAGGAACATAAGGCATGGCCAGGTCCTGCCGACAGCCCTACCTCTCCTTGTACTCCACCTTGCTACACTTTGAGTGTAGCATTCCTTGAGACAAAAAACAAAACCGGGCGGTGGTGGCGCACGCCTTTAATCCCAGCACTCGGGAGGCAGAGGCAGGCGGATCTCTGTGAGTTCGAGACCAGCCTGGTCTACAAAGGGAGTTCCAGGACAGGCTCCAAAGCTACAGAGAAACCCTGTCTCGAAAAACCAAAAAAAAAAAAAAAAAAAAAAAAAAAAATAAAAAACAAAACAGGTTTGTTCTTCCCTCCAAGCCCTTTGTAACCCACGCCTTCCCCAATATCACTGGATACACTCTGCGCTCTCTCCCAGCTCACATCGACACCATGGAGATGAGAAACGAACTTCTGAGCCTCCCCCCTCTAGGTGGGTCGGGGCTGCGGCTGGCTAACTCCAGGGATCTCATCCCATGGTGTGCGTGGAAGGCCAGCCCAGAGGAGCCTAGTAGATGTTTACTGTGTGGATAGGTGATGTTGGGTGGGGAGGAGAATGGATGGATGGACAGGAAGGAGGGAGATGGGTGGAAGTCTGGTGGGATGATTGAACAAGCAGCTCTCTGCTCCCTGTACCTCCTTCTGTCTCCCCTACTCACTGTGACGGTAGCCAGCAGCCCCTCGGGCACATAGGCTACCACAATGGCCATAAAGAAGACCATGGCCCGAAGGAAGGTGTAGCCAATACACATGGCCACCACAAAGAATGTGGCACCAAAAAGAATGGCCAGGCCCGCAATGATGTCCACGAAATGTTCAATCTCGATCGCAATAGGCGTCTTCTCATTCTCCACGCCCGAGGCCAGCGATGCGATGCGGCCAATGATGGTGCGATCGCCTGTGCTCACCACTAGGCCCTGCGCTGTGCCTGCAGTGGCAACAAGAGGGGAGCTCAGGGTGGGGTGGGCAGCATCAGGAAAGTGCTCTGTGGTGGGGAGGCGTGTGGCATGTGTCACGGAAGACAGAAAAGGGGCTGTTGGGGGTGTGTGGAGGCTGTGTGGCTTCAGGACAGAACTGCAATGTTTCACAGACCCTCCAGACACATCGTAGAGAAGAAGGCGATGTTGCGGGTCTCCAGGGGACTCTCATGTGTACACTCAGGTGAGCGGGTCTGCGGTTCAGACTCTCCAGTGAGAGAGGAGTTGTCCACCTTGCAGCCCTGGGCCGACAGAATGCGGATGTCTGCTGGGACACGGTCCCCGCCTTTCATCTCCACAAGATCACCCACCACGAGCTGATCCGCATTGATCTGGAACTTGTCCCCGTCTCGGATCACGGTGGCTTGCTGTGGGGCAAGGGTGGCAATAGAAGTTGCTTACTGTCATCTACGGCCATACCACCCTGAACGCTCAAGCTCTTCTTATCTCTGGAGCTAAGCAGGGTCGGGCCTGGTTAGTACTTGGATGGGAGAAGTTGCTTACTGTCATGGAGTCATGGGAGGTGAAAATTGGGGAAAGCTGAGGCACTAGCTAGGGAAATGGAAGCCATAAATAAGGACAGATTGAGGCTGGTGGGGCTGGGCACCCTGGAGAAGGCAGGAGATGCTGTGGTGGGGTGGCTTGGAGACTAGATAGGAAGAGAGAGGTGGCCAGCTGGAGGACCCACCTGGGGCACGAGATTCTTGAAGCTGGCGATGATATTTGTGCTCTTGAACTCCTGGTAGTAGCCGAAACAGCCAGTGACTACAACCACAGCGATGAGCGCCAGCGCCAGGTACAGCTGCAGAGTGAGACAC
>NC_022030.1:21864161-21865797 GCF_000317375.1 Microtus ochrogaster
CTGTGGTTTCGGAGCCTGTCCTGGAACTAGCTCTTGTAGACCAGGCTGGTCTCGAACTCACAGAGATCCGCCTGCCTCTGCCTCCCAAGTGCTGAGATTAAAGGCGTGCGCCACCACCGCCTGGCCACACAAAGGTTTTATGTACAGGAGTGAGAAGCCCCTTCCTCAAGGCCACTGTCACTCTTTCCGAGTCCCCTGGTGTTTTGAGGAGTTTCCTCCTTCTACCAGGAAGCCTCATGTGCTATTCCTGTGACCCAAGCTCCTGTCCCCATTTTCTATAAATGCAAATTCACTTGCCTTGCATCTTCAGCGTCTTGTGTCCATGTCCCTAAACCATAGTCCCTGGCTCCTGATCTCCCATGTCCACATATGGTCCTTGTTCCATGTTTCTTGGTCTACTCCTGCCTCCCCTAAGTTCTGAATCTGCCATGTCTCCTCATGTTTCTATGTCCCACGTTTCATACTGTTTTTCCTAATCCATATGCCACCCTGTGTCCTTGTGCCCACTGGTCCCTATGCCATCGTGTCTCCATTCCTGTGTCTGTGCTGCAGATCTAGGCCATGATTGGTATCTCCATGTCCCAAATGCCAAGTCTGTGTACCTCTGAGTACCAATGCCATGTCACTTGACCTTATGACTTTTCAAGTCCGTGTCTGGTGTCACACATGTCACCCCATGTCCTCTGTCTGTCCCTGACACATATCCAATGTCCTATTTACATCTCCATTTCCTCTACCAATGTTTTCATATCTACTGCTGTGTCTGTCTGTGGTGTGTCTGATGTTTAGTGTCCCTGTCTCTCAGGCCAAGTCCTTGTGTCCCCTGTCCCATGTCCTTGGTCTGTCCTATATCCTCATCTCCTCTTCTTAGCAGGTTCATATCTTACATTTTCCAGTTCCATTTCCTACCCATGTTCCACCACCCAAGAGTCATCCTCCGTGTCCCTTGTAACCTGTGTTGCCCTCCATCCTCCATCCAGGTCTCAGAATTGCATCATAACGTTCCCGTATCCTCATTTTACAGCCCATCTGTTGTGAGTCCTGGGCTCAGTGTCACAGTCTCCTAGGTCTCACTGTGCCCCATGCCGGCCCTGAAGCACCCTCCACTCACGTTATCATCTGTGGTCAGGTCACCCTCGCTGGCCTGGATAGCAAAGGCAATGAGACAGATGGCAGCAGCCACCCACATGAGGCACTGCAGACCGCCTGCCAGCTGCCGGGCAAACTTCACATACTCAGGGGTGCCGCGAGGGGGCCGGAGCGCGTTGGGCCCATCCCTCAGCAGCAGTTCAGCTGCCAGGCTTGCAGTCAGGCCCTGGGGACAGGCAGGTGTGGTCACGGTGGAGGCCACAGGTTTCGCCTTCACCCTGACTCTTTTCCCTCCCCTCCTCTCTTGTCCCCTTCTCTCTTCTTCCTCCTCTTTCCCCCTTTCCTCTCTCCCTCCATCTTTCTCTTCTCTCCCCTCTCTCTTTATCACTCTCTCTTTCTCTCTCTCCTATCTCTAACGGCTCTCTTCCTCTCCATCTTTCCCTCCCTCTCCCCCTTCCTCTGTTTCTCTACATAGGTCTCCGCCTCTTCTCCATGTCTCTCCCCTCTCTCTCTCTCTCTCTCTCTCTCTCTCTCTCTCTCTCTCTCT
>NC_022030.1:21865977-21875035 GCF_000317375.1 Microtus ochrogaster
CACATGCACACGTGCACACACACATACACACTGCTCTCGGGTGCCCTTCTGCACACACACACATGCACACACTGCTCTCGGGTGCCCTTCTCACCTCGCTCTCTCCCCATCCATCTTCCCCCTCACTATACCCACCCACTCCTAGCTCACCTTGGTGGCGCTGGTCCGGTACTTCTGCTCCAGCTCAGACACTGACAGCTGATGGTCGTTCTGGAGGATGGAACAGGACCCTCACTGTCTGGCTGTCACAGCCCCGCCCTGCCCATGGCCTAGCTCCCAGTCCCCACCTCGATCCTGCCAGGCTCCAGCCCCCATGCTCACCATCTCCATCTCCTTCTTCATGTTCTCCAGCTTCTCCTTCTTCTTGCCTCCCCCACCACCTGCCTTCTTCTTGCTCATCTTGGCAGTCTTGTCCCCACCAGGGCCAGACCCCAGTTCCACTGAGTACAGTTCATAGTTCTCCTGGGGATGAGATGGAGCAAAGGAGATGTCAGGTGCCGCCTTTCTGCACACACGCACGCGCACACACAGACACAGACACATACGCCCCAAACACTCCCCAGGTGCCACTCACTGCCTTCCCCATGGTGCCTGGTGCTCTGCCCTCTTTGGTCTCTAGAACCTAGGGTCTAGACCAGGCTTGATATATCCAGGGAGGATGGGGGTGGAGCAGAACCAGCTGACTACAACTGATTATGAGGCTCCTTGGGGTAACCTTCAGGCTTGGGCAGCTCAGACGTTTTCTACTGAGCTGTCCCAACTTGCCCAACCCTATTGCCACCTGTCACTCAGATCAGTCAGACATCAACAAGAAGAGGAGCAAACACTGGGTGCTCACTTCATGCCAGCAATGTGTTGAGGGCTTTCACATTCCAGTCATTTAACCTTCCAGAAACCCTTTGAGGTGAGGAATGCCCATTACTGGTGGGGAAACTGAGGCACAGAGAAGTCAAGTCACTTGCTCAACCCTAGTCTAGGACATGGTCGAGTCAGGAGCAGGCAGATCACCTGCAGAGTGTCCTCTTGTGAGCCCTAAAGCATGTGCACGGTCACCTGTGACATCATATCTTAGCTATCATTCTCACTGTGGGGAGACAGGGAACAGGCTGTGGGACTTCAGCAAGGTCCTGCTGCATACTCAACATCTAGCTGCTGCCCACAGCTCCCAACCATTCCCCTATCCCCACCCCAATCTGCTCAGAGAAACAAAGGTGCTTACTGGGAAAGGCTGTATCTAATGGCCCTTGTTTGAGGTGGGTGTCAGGAGACCCTCCCTGTATCCCAGGCAGGGATCCCTGGGGGCAGTGGTGAGGGGCTAGGCTCAGGAAACAGAAGGACCTTTGGCGCAGTTTTTGCTCTGGCCTCCCATTGTGGGCACGTCTCCAAGGGCAAATGTAGGTGTAACTGATAACATAATCTCCTTGGCCGCGTCCTCCTTGGAAGCGGGTCACCTGGGGAAGCAAGAGGTGGGCAACCTGAACTCCCCAACACCCCTCTGGCTAAAGATGCCCACCCTACTCCAGGAGTCCCAAGAGGAGACAGGCATGCTGTCGGCACAGCTGTGAGATTCCGGAACACAGATGACCCTCATCTGAGTCAGGCATGCCAACGTTTGTGTGGTTCCTTGACTCACAAGCTTCACACACACACACACACACACACACACACACACACACACACACACACACACACCACTTCTATAATTTCCTACGAGGCCTACCCTATGAGCCTCCCCATCTCAGTTCCTGTGCTCAATCCCTCAACACACAGTTTGCTTTGGGCAGGCCGAGGTCATTTATGCCTCGGGGCCTTGGCACTTGGAGCACCGTCTGTCCCCTTTTCCAGAGATCTATGTGGCAATTTCTCGTCTCCTTCGAGTCTCATTGCAAATGTCGCCGCCTTTTCTGAAAGTCCTCTCCGAAGCTCTGCAGTACCATGGCATTTCCACTCACTGCCACGAACCACACGCCCTGTTCCAATCTGGTGTTGGAACGTTTCACAAGCAGGGGCACCGAGCAGCCTCTCGGGAAATCTCGCTCTTTGGAACGCCTCAGATGCCTCTCATCGTCTTCAAACCCCCACCCTTACCTACCAGCCTCTGTCCCCAACATACTCAGGGCCTGTGGAAGCTGTGGGAGGTGGGGGGGTCACGTCTGCAAGCAAAGTCACAGACGGGGTGTGAGTGGGGAACCAACCAGCATCGCTGGCAGCAGATGGTTGATAAGACACTTTGCGAACCTCTGCCAATATGGCATGGCCATCTTTAGCCTCTACTTCACTGGCTGTCTCTTCTCTCAAGTCTTCAAGTCATTATGGTATTGTAAATTTTAATATGATAAGCTAATATTAATGTTGATTAATATTTAGATATTTCAGATTTGCAAGTTATAGAAACAGTAAAATGAACATTTTAACAATTTGGTAGATTTGTGTTAAATAGATAGATTAATGGATAGATAAGTGATATATATCTATATAGTTATATTCTATATATCTATATATAAAGAGGACAATGATAGATGAAAGACAAATGATAGAGCAATAGATGATAGATAGATAGATAGATAGATAGATAGATAGATAGATAGATAGATAGATACAAATCAATAGACTGATGGATTAATCAACCAATCAAAAAAATTCAATTTTATTCTGAATGAATTATTTAGAAGACTTGTATACAGGAAGTTTTGTTTGTTTGGGTTTTGTGGGTCTCTTTCCTATGGCACATGATCTTGAACTCCTAACCCTCCTGCCTTCATCTCCCAAACACTGGGGCTACAGGGATGCCTGGCTAGAAACAAAATGCTTTTTAACTATATCCAGGCAACTGCTGCTCATGATAAGGACTTTTTTGTATTGTTTTTTTGAGACAGGATTTCTCTGTAACTTTGGAGTCCTGGAATTCGCTCGGTAAACCAGGCTGACCTTGAACTCATAGAGATCTGCCTGCCTCTGCTTTCTGAGTGCTGGGATTAAAGGTGTGGCAAATAAGGACATTTTTTGATAAAGTATAGTCAAGAGAACAACTTCAAAAATTTGCTTGAAGCCGGGCGGTGGTGGCACACACCTTTAATCCCAGCACTCGGGAGGCAGAGGCAGGCGGATCTCTGTGAGTTCGAGGCCAGCCTGGTCTACAAGAGCTAGTTCCAGGACAGGAACCAAAAAGCTATGGAGAAACCCTGTCTCGAAAATCCACAAAAAAAAAAAAAGACAAAAATTTGCTTTACCCTCCCCAGTTTTCCACTGAAATCCTTGCTGTCCGGGAGCTGGTCCAGACTGCGCCTTATGTGAGCTCCCGCCATCCTCTTCCTTTCTTCTGTCTTCTCTGGCTTCCCTGACTCCTGCATTTAGGAAACATGTCTCATGTTGTGGCTTTTCCCCTCGGTTTTCACCCACTGATCTTCGTGGGAGATTCAGATTGCTCACCTTGGGTAGGAGCACAGAAGCCATGTGTCCTTCTCAGAGCATCGCGTCAGTACATACCTCATCTTTAAGTGTGAACAGCCTAGAAACTAGAAAAGAACATATATTTTGGGATGCCCACAACTCAGACCTGAAGCTCCATAGTCACTGCCAAAACAACAGCCACTGCCTGAGCCTGCATCAGCACAGCCACTGCCCAAGCCCCATACCTATCACATGAGCCTGAGCCCACAACAGCCGTTGCATAGGCTGAATCTACACAGTTATCATATAAATCTGAAATAATATGCACAGCTCCTAAATGCCTACGTCTGAGTCCATACCTTCACTGCCTGTTTCTGTGCCTACATAGCCACTGTTCACACCCCCACAATTTCTTCCAGGGCTCCCAACCTCCTACACCCAACTACTTACACCCAGCCACCTAAAGACGATGCCTGCTACAGGCAGCCTGAATTTGCACCATCTTTAAAATGGCTTTGTCCATCTCAAGTGCAGTGCCCATGGGGTGGGGATGGGGGAGGGCTGTGCTTCAGGCTGATGGGAAGCTCCTGACACTGTTCAAGGGCCAAGGCTTCGAAAAGGGCAAGTGTTCTAGGATGCAGTCCCTGTAGAAGTCAGCAGTGTGGATCTCACCAAGTCTGAAGTACACGGGAAAGTTGAGTTGCAAGCTTGTTTTTGAACAATAGTCAGAATTTGATATGTTTTTCTTTCCCTAAGACACCATTAAATAGAAAGAGAACATTGCAAAGAGTATAGGAAAATTTTGACCGAGAGTCTCCCGAATATATACATTTCCAAGGCCTGATAAGGCTCAGACTCCTGCTCTATCCTTCTTCCTCATGTTGTTTTCTCTTTCAGGATTGAGGGCCTTCTGTTTTTCAAAATGTTCATTTCTGAGGCTGTCATTCAATGGCAGAGCCCCTGCCTAGAATCCCCCAGTGAGGGACTGGGGTGTGGCTCAGAGGTAGAGTCCCTGCCTAGAATCCCCCAGTAAGGGGCTGGAGTTGGGTCAGTGGCAGAGTCCCTGCCTAGAATCCCCCAATGAGGGGTTGGGGTGTGGCTCAGTGGTAGAGCCCCTGCCTAGAATCCCCCAGTGAGGGGTTGGGGTGTGGCTCAGTGGTAGAGCCCCTGCCTAGAATCCCCCAGTGAGGGGTTGGGGTGTGTGGTTCAGTGCCTAGTATATGCACTGAATATACCAGCCTTGGTAACACACACACATATACACTCCTCTATGATGTTCTACCCCAGTCTACAGGGCCAAGTGTCTAAGGACTGGATCCTTTGAGCCATGAGTCAAAAGAAATTTCAGTATGTTGTTTCTGTCACGTGTCTGGTCACTGCAACACAGAAGTAACATTTCAGGCCTCACCGTTTGAACCAAATTCTCCACCAAAGCCCTGAGTTGTCAGCATTTGGTGATAATTCATCCCCGCTCTACACTCCCGGGAAACAGATCCCTTACTTAGGCACCTGAGTGTTCTCGCCCAGCCCAAGGCCAGCCTGGGCTGGCCCCAGGGACTGTTTGCTGAGTGTGTGGGCCTCACTGTGACCTTGACTGTCAGTTTGTGTTTGAAACTCACTGATAAGATAGTGGGGCCCAGGGTGCCCTTCACTCCCTGTAACTTGGTAACTTGAGGCAGACCCTGTGCGGGCAAAGACCTTGCAGCTCACTCCTTTTCCCGTCTCGAGCCAGTCTCGGATGAGGTGGTGAGGAAAGAACAGAGAACAAGGTTTGCCCATCCTGCTTAACCTGCACCTGTTCCTCTTCCACCTTTAGCAGATTGCAAAGATCCTGGACAGAGCCCTCCAATTCCTCAGGGAATTGCCAGACCGCTCTTGCTACAGGGTCTCAAGGTCATTATATGTAGATCCGCCTTCGTCTCCCTTCTCTGCTCTCAGCTTGGTCCAGCTTCCATCACCTCCTGTCTCTACAGCCCCCATGGTCTGCTCCCCACCCTACCCACACCTGACAGGCTACTTCCCAAACTTGTCCAGAGGGAGTACAGGAAGGGTATAGTCAGAGTACTCCATGCTCAGAGCCCTGCCCCAGCTACAGGTCTCCAGCTACAAGGCAAGTCCTCACAGAGTACCCAAGGCCCAGCGACACGGCCGTTCTGTGCTGCCTCTAGGTTCCCTCCTCCTAGTCTCCAGCCACTGCGCCCTCCGTGTTGCTGTTTCACACAGAACGCTAGCCCTTCCTCACAGCTGCCACTTAAGCAGGAAAGGCCCCTTGTTACCTGTCATTTTTGTGGAAAGGTCCCTGTATCCACAGATAGGGATTCTGCTAGTGGAGCTCGACTGTAACCCTGTAACCCCAACACTTGGGAAGCTGAGGCAAGAGAATCTGAAGTTCAAGGCTAACTTGGGCTACCTAGTAACTCCAGCTCAAAAATAAAATCGAAAGGGTTATGTTTGTGTGTTTTACACGTATTTACTTATTCATGTGTGTGCGTGTGTGTGTGTGTGTGTGTGTGTGTGTGCATGTGTGGAAGTCAGAGGAAAACTGGTGGGAGCTGATTCTCTCTTCCCACCCTGTATGTTTCAGAGATCAAACTCAGGCCACCAACCTCGGCCCCAAGAACCTTTACCCACTAAACCAATGTAGCATGTTTATCCTAAGTAATGTGAGTCTGAAAAGTCCCCTACAGGATCATATTTTAAATGCTTGGCCCTCAGCTTGTAGCACTGTCTGGAAAGCTATTGAGCATTTAGGAAGTGGGGCTCCATGACCAAGAGAAGTGGGTGACTGGGGCCAGAACTTTGAAGATGGTGCATGGTCTTGGCCTATGGTCTTTGTTTTCTAGCCTGAGCCTTATGGGCCAGTGTAGGTGGAGTTTTTCATCAGGACCACCAACCAGCTCCCAAATAACCACACAGGGACTTAATAAAAATGCTTGGCCAGTAGTTTAGGCTTATTACTAACTAGCTTCTACATTTTAAATTAATCCATATTTTATCTATGTTCTACCTCGGCCACGTGGTGGTGCCTTTTCTCAGCATGGCATGCTTGTCTCTTGCTTCCTCTGCGTCTGGCTCGAGAACCCAGAAACTCCACCCTTCTTCTTCCAGCATTCTCTGCCCCAAAAATCCCACCAGTCAGCTCTTTATTAACCAACGAGAGTAATACATATTTACAGTGTAGAAAAAGATTGTTCCCAGAGCTGGCTCACACCTTTGTACCTGCCTCCATGCGCCTCTCCACGGCTTGGGAGCCCTCCGAAACCCAGAAATCAACACTTCTAACCCTCTCTCTGTCTGGTTGGCATGACAGTAACTAATACTCTGTAAGCTGGGACACAGTGAAGTCAGACTGGACTGCTCCGTAGGTGCACTGGAAATACAGGTAAATACATAAAGACAGGAGAGAGAACAGCCTACGGCATCTGGGGAAGTCCAGAGATACCATAACTCCCTCTGAGGTGGGGAGCAGAGAAGCAGGCAGACTGGCCAGGGCCAAGGCTGTCTTGGGAACAGAGAGAATGGAGAGAGAAGAGTGAGGCAGGAGAAATTGCCTTTGGGGTTATAAAGAGCATGTGGGTGCTTGGTATTCACGACAAGCACATGTTATAGGGGACCAGGAGCTTTGAGATGTAACCATAACCGTATGGCCAAGGGAAGGGATCCTTTCCCTCAGGCAGTAGACCCATCTCCTAGGTTTCTGAGGAATGCCTCCAACAGTCCTGCTACAATGCTGCCCTTTGGGGTCTGAGACATAACTCACGGGACATAACAAACTAATTAAAATGTGAATTTCTAGGCGATGGCTCTCAGGTGAAGAGCGCCGGCTGCTCTTCCAGCGGACCCAGGGTCTACGGCCATACCACCCTGAACACGCCCGATCTCGTCTAGCCAGAGGACCCAGGTTCAACTCCCAGCACCACAATGGTGGCTCCCAGCCATCTGTAACTCCCCAGTTCCAGGAGACCCAGCACATTCTTTTGGCCTCCATGGTAACTCCCCAGTTCCAGGAGACCCAGCACATTCTTTTGGCCTCCATGGGTACCAGGCACACACGTGGTACACATACATATATGCAGGCAAAACAATCACATACATAAAATAATCTTCATGTATATCTTATTTATTTATCCATTTATGGGCTGACAGTGTAGCTTAGTTGCTGGAGTATTTGCCTAGGCTGTGTGAAGTGTCCTGGGTTCAAGTCCCAGCACCAAGTAACCCAGGTGTGGTGGCACATGCCTGGAATCCCAGCACTCAGGGAGTGGAGGTAGGAAGATCAGAAGTTCAAACTCATCCTCAGGTAGGGACCAGCCTGGGCTACATGAGACACCGTCTTAAATTTAAACCACACACACACACACAAACACACACTCACACACACAGACACAATGCACACACACACACACACACGTGTGCACACAAACACTTCTTAAGAGTTGTTTTACTTCCATTTAACTTTTTCATTTCTAAATCTGTATGTGTCTTAGTTGGAATATTTATGACTGGGTGCAGCTGTCCATGGAGTCTAGAAGAGAGTGTCAGATCCCTGGAGTTGGAGCTACAGGCTGATGTGAGCTGCTTGGCATGGGTGCTGAAGAGTTCTCTGCAAACCCCCAGTGCTCTTAATCACTGAGCCATCTCTCCAGCCCAGGGTTCCCATTTCTTTCAACACCCAGAATGAGCCAGGCCCCTTCCTGACTCACAGTTTCGACCTGGTGTTCAGGTGGGAACCTTCTACATTTTCTTTGCTTCCCCTTTCTTTTAGACAAGGTCTCAAACTGGCCTCATACCTTGAACTTCTGGATCTCCTGCCCTCGCCTGCAGAGCCCTGTGGTTATAAGGTGGGTGACCACACCCAGTTTCTGGGGTGCTGCTGTGCCAACGGGACTGTGGTCCAGATTCTTATGGCTCTGTCCACTGTGCCTCAAGTCACACCCAGTTGTCAGCGCCCAGTCAGCTAGGCTCCCGGTTTCATCCACTTTTCGGGCTTACCACTGTCCAGAAACAGCGGCCGGCTATGGTAGCTCCTAACAAGAAAAAGGCGGATTGATTTTTAAATCATTGAAATCAAAGCTTGGCCTCCTCCACATTGCACAAGGTCCAGCACATTTGGCTGGTGGCTTCAACACTGGACAGAACAGACAGCACCATCGCTGACGTCCTTAGACAGGATGACCTCACATGATCTTGGGACTTTACATGATCTTGGGACTTTACATTTTATTCTTTCTCAGTGTCTTCTCAATATCACGTGAGAGTTTGATCTTGTTTTTTTGTTGGTGTTGTTTTTGTTTTTGTTTTAGATAGGGTTTCTGTGTAGCCCTGTCTGTCTTGGAACTCCCTCTATAAACCAGACTGGCCTCCAACTCACAGAGATCCGCCTGCCTCTGAGTGCTGGGATTAAAGGCATGCCAAACCTCGCTTATGTTATTGTTTTTTGTGTGTTCTTAGGATTCTTTATATTATGTACACGGTGCTCTATCTGCACATACACATACACTCCAGTGGCTGCCAGCCACCATGTGGTTGTTGGGACTTGAACTCAGAATCTCTGGAAGAGCAGTCAATGCTCTTAACTGATGAGCCATCTCTCCAGGCCCCTTGTTTTGCTTTCAAGACAGGTTTTCATAGGCAGCACTGGCTGGCCTAAAATCTGCTACATAGTCCA
>NC_022030.1:21875300-21876875 GCF_000317375.1 Microtus ochrogaster
CCCTGTGCTCCTCCTGTCTGAGACTCCCCAAGGCTGGCATTACATATGTAGTCATTGTACTTTTGTTTCTGAGAGTTTCGCGATATAACCCAGGCTGACCTTAAACTCCCACCCTCCTGCCTCTGGCACCCAAATGCTAGGATTACAGACTTGCACCACAAAGGTAGTTTGAAAGAGAAATGCTTTGTAGGTTTATGTGTTTGAACACTTGGTCCCCAGTAGGTGGCGCTGTTTGGGGAAGTTTGGAACCTGTAGAAGGTGGAGCCTTGCTGCTGGGGGAAATATGACCCTGAGGAGCGGTTACCCTTGTCTGTTCTCCTTTCTCTTCCCTTCCTCCACCACCCCTGTCCTCCACCACCCCTATCCTCCACCACCCCTGTCCTCCCCTACTAGCCCCCACCAGTCTCCTGCCCTACTCCCACTTCTTGGGTAAAGAGAAGAATATGATAATTGCTTTCTGCGCCTCTGTTATGTTTACCCCGCCATGCCAGACTCTTTCCCCCTGGAACCATAAGGCTAAAACCCTCTCTTCCTTGAGTGACTTCTGGTCACGGGAGCAAAGCAGAGAAAGCAGATATCACGCCCATCTTCCCTTTACAGTCCTCGGTGAAGAGGCATGCTTCATTCATCTGCCTAACACTGTTGTCGATAAAAGTCCATTCTTTCAAGGGGCCCCAGGGCACCTGGGAAAGCAGACCCATGGTGCCATGAGAACAGGTGCCCAGGCACCCACACATACAGCAGGTGAACGGGAAGGTAGAAACCGCCTCAAAGTCTTTATTGCTCTTAGCTTTCCTCCGCACAGACAACGGCTGATGTCCACTGTCAGAATCTCCAAGAACAGACAATTCTCTGGATGAGGTGGGCTTTCAGGGTGAGGTCGTGTCCTTCATCTCAAAGATTGTCTCAAGGAATACAATAACAGTGATGAACATCAAAATGCAGCCCACGGAGATGCTGGAGATGCTGAAGACCCAGGCCAGGCTGGAGTTCCTCTGTGCTCGCCACCAATCCCCATCATAGTTGGCTTTCCCGGTCTGTGGAGGTGGAGGCCAAGCAGGCAAGATGGTTTCCAAGAGGGAAGGGGTGAAGGGAAGGACATCCCTGGAAAGTCCAATATCAGTACTGGTGAGGTGAGCAAGAAAAGAGCGGGGCTCAGTCCCCAAGGGAAGAAGTAACCAAGAAGGGGACAGAATGAGAGAGAGCAGAGCTAAGTAAGACCCCAGAGATGAAGGAACCAAAGGGACATGCAGCCAGATGTGAAGAGGGAGAGGGCAGAAGCCTCTGGGAAGTACCTGAGGGAGAAGGGCGGAGTGGGGGGGGGGGAAGGTACCCACCTTAAGGGAGAATGTCAGGGCTGGGATGGCCAGCAGGATGCAGAAGCAAAAGGAGATGATGGAGAGACACAGATAATCCCTCACTGGGGGAGGCCAGGCTATCAGCATCACTGGTCCTGATACAGGCAATGGATGTTTCCATGATGGAGCCTGGGATTCCAGGTCCTTGATTTTGGTCCTAGGAGCCATGCCTCCTAGCCCAAGGAGGTTGTTGTTCTGGGTGAATAAAAGATGTACA
>NC_022030.1:21878599-21879389 GCF_000317375.1 Microtus ochrogaster
TCATCTGGAGTCCAATGTGGGAACGAGCCCACCCTTCGCCCCCATGACAGCTGGAAGTAATTCTAGAAGATGAGGGCCCTTTTCCCAACAAAGTTTGTCTTCAGGGTTGGGGACGTCAATTAGGAGTTGATTATAACTGGGGGTTGGGGTGGAAATTTTGTAGGTTCAGGAATCACACTAAAAAAAAAAGGAAATTGAATGGTATAATAGGTAGATTAGTGTGAACTTATTCACACTAATAACAGTGAATAATAGAGTGAATACTTGTGAGCTACTATTTATAGATAATTTACATTGGTATAGATTCTTGTATATTGATACAAATTCAAATTATATTTGTTATATTGAAAATGCTTCTATTTCTGTTTACAATATTTTGTACACCTATGCCAAGTTATTTTTGTCAGATTGTATGTGTATGCATGCTTGTTTCTACCTCTGTTAAGACATTTTGTATTATGATACAATTTTAGGATATAGTTATCATATTGCATTGTACATTTCAACCCCTGTTCAAGATACTAATACATTGTTTACAATTGGAGGTCATTGTTCTCATTTGTTGCATAGTTGTTTAAAGATTGCTTAATATTCTAATACGAAGTCTTAGTCTTTAAGTTATATAGGTATTAAGAATTATAGGTACCCATGTTTGTCATACTTATAGTTAGACTAATCAGGTTTAGATACATAGAGATTGTATTATGCATACATAGGTAATCTTCAACCACTTCAAAGAACTGTAGAATATGACATTTAAATAACTTAGGGTCCTGTTGATGTGAGACAC
>NC_022030.1:21887992-21889899 GCF_000317375.1 Microtus ochrogaster
TGTAGACCAGGCTGGTCTCGAACTCACAGAGATCCGCCTGCCTCTGCCTCCCGAGTGCTGGGATTAAAGGCGTGCGCCACCATCGCCCGGCAGTTAATGACCCTTTTGTTACCCCCACCACCCTACCCCATCACCCACCCCATCTCCCCCACTGCCGTGTGAACTGATTATCTCCCAGGCTGGACATGAGCATGGGGGGTAGTGCTGCTGATCAGATCATGGTAACATCCTGACATGTACACCCAGCTGGACCCCCAGAGTCATGAGTGACTCAGGCTGAGAAGACCCTGGCTCTCCAGAGTTCACAGCTCACAGGAAGAAAAAGGGGAAAAGCAAAAATAAGTAAGCAAATGGGGTGGAAAGATGACTCAGAGGTTAAGAGCACTGGCTGTTCTTCCAGGTGTTGAGTTCAATTCCCAGCAACCACATGGTAACTCACGCCGTCTGTTATATCTGGTGCCCTCTTCTGGCATACAGGCATATATGCAGGCAGAACACTTTCTACATAATAAACAAATCTTTTTTAAAATGAATAAAATTAATTGTGAGCCAAACGTGAATTTGAATTTAACCGTGACCCAAATATGGTTTGGATTTAAAATGGCCCACTCCCACCCCCCATGCTCACATTTTAAACACTTGATCCCTGGGTTTGTGGCTCTGTTGTGAAGGCTGTGGGACTTGTAGGAAGTGAGACTTGGCAGGCAGACATAAGCCTCCGGAGGTGAGCATTTGAGGTTGTTCTCAAGCTTCTGCTTGCCGTCCGTGGCCATGTGAGCAGTGGCCAGCGTTGGTCCCGCTGTCATTAGCCCTGCCAGCTGAACTGCACTGAACTTGGGTGGAAGCGGGAGGATCTGCAGTTCAAGATCGCCAGAGTTTCTTCTTGCTGTTGTTTGGCTTTGGCCTGAGGGCGATACTGGACCATGTGGACTATGTTGGAAACATTCTCTTCTCTCTTTGCTTTTGGAAGAGATTGTGAGGGTGCGCGTGTGGGTGTGCGCGCACGTGTGTGTGTGTGTGTGTGTGTGTGTGTGTGTGTGTGCATATTTATCAGGTTTGCATGAACAAATGGCACAGATGCATGGGGAACTCAGAGGTGGATGTCAAATGCCTTCCTCCATCACTCACCATCTCAATCACTCGCTTGATTAACTCCATGATGGAAAGGCTGGAGATGCCCACAGAACTGGAGCCAATTAGAAATCAAGAAAGACAAACACAATATGTCCTCACTCCTAAGTGGTTACTAGATATAAGGCAAAGGATAACCAGACCACCATCCACAGCTCCAGAAAAGCTAGGTAAAGAAAGACCCTATGAGGGCCACACGGATCACCCTGGGAAGGGGAAATGAATGAGATCTCCTTGGTAAACTGGGGGCAAGGGGGTGGTAGAAGGGAGGGGACAGAGGATGAGAACATGGGGGAACAGGATGGCCAAGTTGGGGAGAGGGACAGAGTGGGAGAGCAATAAAAGAGATATCTTGAGAGAGGAAGCCATTGTGGGGTTAGGGAGAAACCTGGTGCTAGGGAAATTCCCAGGAATCCCCAAGGATGGCAGCAGCTAAGACTCTCAGCAACAGTGGGGGGTGGAGTCTGAATGGACCTCCTCCTGTATCAGATTGAGGGCCACCCTATTGTCATCAGAGAGCCTTCATCCACTAACTGACAGAAGAGACGCAGAGGTCCACAGCCAGGCACCAGGCTGAGGTCTGGGAGTCCAGTAGAAGAGGGGGCTCAGGAGGGAATAATTATGTGAGCAAGGGGCGTGGGTCAAGACCATGATGGGGAAATCCACAAAGACAGCTGACACAAGCACTCATAGGGGCTCACGGTCAAGGCCTGTCTAGCAGCTGAAGGAGAGGTGGCTGGAGAGATGGCCCAGTTGTTTGTTGTTGTTGTTTGTTT
>NC_022030.1:21891343-21894825 GCF_000317375.1 Microtus ochrogaster
GTCTCCCTAAAACCATCAGCTCAGGTATATGGCACTGTATGAGTGTCCACTGATGGTTGTCACCTGAATCGTTCATCACCATGTGGCTTGAAACTTATAATCCATTTCCTGTAGAGCACAGCAAACTCCAATAAGTTTAATTACCAACTCGCAGTTCCGAGTGTCAGCACGTCCAGCTCTCTGATCCGCACCTCCTGTGGCTAAAAATACGGTATCCCTCCTGCAGGGTTCTCAAAGTTCAAGTCCTCTTTCAAATGAACGTGGTCGTGGCTGAATTCAGAATTTTGCTGTACCTGGCTGCTGGTCACCTAAAGGCTGCTTGTGTTCCTTACTTTGTTACCCTTGTGGTGTCAAGCCAGCAGTTCTCATGGCCCAAGCCTCTCCTGTCAATAAGACCAAGGCTCTTGTAAGGACTCAAGGCTCTTGTAAGGACTCACTTGGCTGCTCACTGTGGCATTCCTTCACAGCAGGGCACTTCAGTAACTGAATGACCAGGAGGGGCCATATGTGTGAGGCGGCAGGCATCTGAGGGCAATCCGAGGTACACCCTCCTGGAAGATTACTTCCTATGCCATTGGATGTTCCCCAAGCAGTTCTGGGGGGGCGGAAACCATCAAGCTATATCTACATTTAAGTGGTATTCCACTTTAAGACAGTTCTTCCAGCCATACAGCCAAAAGGAGCATGAACATGGGGCTTCAGGAGGCAGAAAATGGATCAGGAGGATCAGGAGATCAAAGCTACATCGCGAATTCCAGGCCAGCCTGGGCTGAATGAGATCCTTTCTCAAATGCTGGGATTGTAAGTGGCCACATCTCCCACAGTTCTTTATTTGGCGGCAAGCTTTCACTATTAAGACCTGGCTAAGAGCACTGGCTGCTCTTCCAGAGGACCCGGGTTCAATTGCCAGCACCCACACGGCGGCTCACAACTGTAACTCCAGTTCTAGGGGACCTGACACCCTCACCCAGACATATGTGCAGGCAAAACGCCAATGAACATAAAAAATAAATTACTAAAAGATATGGCAGGCAGTCTTGAACTCGCTGTGGACTAGGCTGGCCTCAACCTGACCCTCTTTTTATTTATTCTGAGATAGGATCTCACTAGGTAGTCCTTGAGCTTGCTGTGTAGACTAGGCTGGCCTTGAATTTACAGAGATTCACCTGCCTCAGTCTCCTGAGTGCTGTGATGAGTGTTACAACGCCCAGCTAAAAGACTTGTCTACTTACTCTTCAGAGGTTTCCCTTCCTCTATCCGTTAGCACTCTGCCAAAGAAAGAGACTCAGTCAAATTTCCTCACAACCAATCCTTGAGGGTACAGCAGGAACTAACACCACACAACCTAGACCTGAGGAGCCTAATGGCGGCGGGGCCACGCCCACCTCTTGAGGGCAGCCAATCAGAACTGGAGATGCTCTTCCATTGTGAAGAGTGGCCTTAGACCGCACAGTTCTTAGGATTCTTGGTAGAGCCTCGGGAAGCGCGGTGGGTCTGGGTCTCTGCTTTCAAGACACCAGGATCTGTCTTTGCATGAAAAGATCATGGCTACAGCCCCACCAGGTGACCCTGCAGAGCCAGCAGCTCCCAAAAATAAAAGGCAACTAGACCGTCCACAGACTGAGGAAGAACTAGCGTTTTATGCTCGGAATCACTTTATCATGACGATCTTTGCAGTGATTCTTTTCCCACCCTTTGGATTGGCAGCCCTCTACTTCAGCCGCCAGGTAAAACTATTCCCCAGACACTGTTCATCCTGTCCTCTGCTGGTCTCAGGTCGGGCTCCCCCCGCCCCCCCCCGCAGTGGCTACAGGGTTCCAATCCTTCCTCCAAGAGCTTCTAGCCTGAGAAACCCATACCCATGCTCCCACCCTTACAGACCGACGAGGCCAATAAGTGCAGCGACTGGGAAGGCGCGTATACCAACTCAACTCGAACTATATGGATGGTTGTATTCGCCATTCTCATGGGTTTAGCCCTCATCTACACATATGTCCTACTTATATGACGGCTAGACCCAGCATCCACGGGCTGCACTCCCCAACAGACACGCCCACTTAGACACAGACCAGCCACCAAGAAGAATCTTCAAGGATGTCTGAAGCTATCCTTTAGCCAGGAAACCCACGAACCAAAAAAATTCAACACCCAAGCAACCCTCCAGCCCAAGAAGCCCCGAGGCCACCTACCAGCATACCAACTCACTGTTATTTGGCCTCCACAGCTGTCTCCACCCATCTTGAAGGCCCACACTCAAGTCCTAAATCTGCGTAAGCCCCTGAGCTGCTCTTTCCTGAAAAGAAAAAAAAATCATATTTCTTAGCCCAATAAAACTAAAGGGAATATTCTGGCTTAGAATGTGTTTCTAGATGTTTTTCTGGTCAATAGTGGTTTCCCTGGGGCTGTGTTTGCTGAGGTCCTGTGAAACTCAGAATGCAATAATGATACCAGACACTGGGGCACACATCTATAATCCCAGAATTCAGAAAAAGAGACAGGAGGATTAGAAGTTCAAGGCCAGCCTGGGCTACATAGTGAGTTAAAGACCAGCCCTAGCACACATGAGACCCTGACTCAGACTAACAAAAACCAAAACAATAAACAATGTCATAATGGTGAAACCCACAGCCATGAAAATGGGGACTCTGTGGATTTTCACCCACTCAGCACCAAGATACTGATAAATCTGCATACCCTGAGGGCTGGGGAGAGGGCTGGAGTGTTTAAAAGCATCCGCTGGACAATTCTGATGAACAGGGTTCAGTCTGGATGCAGTGGGTCATATTGGTAATCCCACACTCCCATGATGAGATGGGAGGCAGAGGCAGGCTGGACGCTCGTGGGCTAGCCTGGAGTACATTGCCTACTGGTAAAAACAAGAACGATGTTGCCTTACAAGGTGAAAGGTGAGGATCGAATCTCAAAAGTTGCCCTCTGAGCTCCATACGTACGCACACGCATGTGTATGCACACAGACACAGTCATTTTAAAATTGATTATTTTTTGTTGTTTCTTTGGTTTTGGTTCTGGTTTTTTGAGACAGGGTTTCTCTGTAGCTTTGGAGCCTGTCCTGGAACTAGCTCTTGTAGACCAGGCTGGCTTTGAACTCACAGAGATCTGCCTGCCTCTGCCCCCTGAGTGCTGGGATTAAAGGCGTGCACCATCACCTGGCTAATATCTTTGATTTCTTGGAGCTGCTTTCTTTGCAAAGCATACATACTAATTACTAAGGTGGGAGAAATCTGAATGAATGCCTGATTTCTCATGACTTCCCTTTCAAGTAGAGGTGCTAGGCTTCTGGTGTCTCAGAGCAGGAAAAGAAAGCAGAAACCTTGCCAGGCGGCATGTCACACGTCTTTAACCCCAGCACTCAGGAGGCAGAAGCAGGTGGATCTCTGTGAGTCTGAGGCCTGCGGGGGCTACATAGTGAGTTCTGGGATAGCCAGAGCTGCATAGTGAGACCATGTCTCAAAAACAAGCAG
>NC_022030.1:21895032-21896133 GCF_000317375.1 Microtus ochrogaster
GAAGAAGAAGAAGAAAAATTCTGTAATCCCAGAATTCAGAAGGCAGAAACTAAAGAAGAGAGATTTCAAGGCCAGCCTGGGCTTTATAAATGAGACCTTGTCTCAAAAAGAAGATACAAAAAAAAAAAGAATCAAGAAAACAGGAAGCTCTTCCTTCTAAGAGACAAAGGGCAATATTTCAAAGAATAACAATGTGTTTCATAGTACTAGGGAATGTAGCTTCCCTAGCAAGCATGAAGTCTTGGGTTCAAGCCCCAGCAGTACAAAAACTGAGGGCGGTTATGCATACTTATAATCCTTACTCAGCAAGATCAGTTTGAAGTCAGCCTGGGCTAAGTCTGAGACCCTGTCTACACACACACACACACAAATACACTCACGCACACACACCATAGATTAGATAGATAGATAGATAGATAGATAGATAGATAGATAGACAGACAGACAGACAGACAGACAGACAGACAGACAGACAGACAGATGATAATGTTTAAGAACACCTCCTGCTTTTACAGAGGACCAGAGTTCAGTTCCCAATGCCTGTGTGTCAGGTGGCTCATAACTACCTATAACTCCAACTGACCTCTTCTGGCCTCCACCGATACCACACACAATTGGCATACACACAGACACACATTCATACACATAAATTTTAAAAATAAAAATAAATATAAGTCTTGAGCTGGGCACTCTGGGGATGTTTTTAATCCCAGCACTCAGGAGGCAGATGCATATGGATCTCTGAGTTCATGGCCAGCCTGGTCTACAGAGGGAGTTCCAGGACAGTCGGGGCTACACAGAGAAACCTTGGTGGGGGGAGGGAGAAGAAGGGCAAGAGGAGGCAAACCTCTTTGCAGCTTCCGAATATTAATCTTTTAGACTCCATCCACTTTTGTACTATGAAGAATGAAGAACACAAAAAACGGGAAGCGGTAATGTAGGTCATAACTTGAGTCAGCTAAGGAGCCCCAAGAAAACAGGGCGGCTGTAATTTGAACAGTAGGCAAGCCAGGCGGTGATGGCGCACGCCTTTAATCCCAGCACTCGGGAGGCAGAGGCAGGTGGATCTCTGTGAGTTCGAGGCCAGCCTGGTCTACAAAG
>NC_022030.1:21896483-21899014 GCF_000317375.1 Microtus ochrogaster
CTCGAACTCACAGAGATCTGCCTGCCTCTGCCTCCCGAATGCTGGGATTAAAGGCGTGCACCACCACCACCTGGCCACCTTAGCTTTTTAAGACAAGGTCTCTCACTGAACTTGGAGCTCGCCATTTGGACTAGACTAGCCTAGTGAACTCCCAGGATCCACTCACAGTCCCCTAGTTCTAAGATTATAGACAGACCACAACCCTGGCTTTCGACATGGGTTTGGGGATCCAAATTTACACTTGTGCAGCCAGAGGATTCAAGGCTAGTCTTAGCTACAAAGTAAGTAGAAACACAGTCTGGGCTACCCGAGAAAAAAGAGGGGCACTTAGGGAGATGATTCAGTGAGCAAAGTATTTGGAGCTGAAGTGTGAATGAAAGATATGGCAAGAGTGACCCTGTCAGGTCCCACTGCGGGTGGGAGACCGCTGCAGGTAACGGACAGACAAACACGCATGCCATGCAGAAAGAGCTTGGGAGTATGAAGTTTTATTTAGGAAGAGGGTTTGGGGAAGGTTTGGGAGGGTTGGGGGGACTAAGGGAGAAATACAGAGAGAGACAGAAAAAAAGGAAAGAGAGAAGGAGAGAGAAGAGAGAGAAGAGGAACAAAGCTGCCTCTTCAGAAGGGGATGTGTGAGAGCGGAGAACAGCTTGCCTCATGAGAAGGGAGAGGTTGGGAGTGGATGGCGCTTGTCTCTTAAAGGGACAGGGTACTGACAGGGAAGCCCAGCATACTCATAACATTCCCGTCTCTCTCTTATAGAAAGGCAGAAGTTAGGCATGCCATCTTAAAGGGATGAGGGCATCCAGTTCTCAAGACTGCTTCCTGCTGATTTGTGGGTATCAAAATCTTGGGGTCCTGAGAAAGCTGGGATCCTGGTCACGTCCTGGGACAGCTGGTTGCTTCACTACTATGCTGGCTTTGTGGTGTGGAGCTGTCCAGAGTCTCTTGGACCTGGTGAGGTGGGGGCAGAGCAGAGGGCAAGGTTAAGTTTAGGACTAGAGCTCTGGGTGTCCTGATGCTCCTGAAAAGTTGCCAGTTTTTTAGAATCCTGCCTGAGACTGACTATCCCTCTGCTCTGGGCCTCACACACACTCCCACAGCACATCAGATCTGTCCTAGACCGTGGGGCTCTCCAGAACTCACACTTCCCAATGTTGTTTTGGATTTAATATGGTGACTGCACCTTAAGCAATTGCTGTCCAAACTGGCAATTGCAACTCTGCAAGTGCCAGCAGCAGTTCAACTGTAGGGGCAACAACCAGGCAGGAACTCTGTTCCCTTAGGCACCGGCTCCAGGTGGCTGCTAAAGAAAACTTTATCTAAATCTCTACCTTTCTGTAGAACTCAGGATTCAAAAGTTGAGCTGAAATCCTGCTAGCTCAGAGAGGTTAAATAGCAAGTAGCTAACCTCTCCTTGCTCAAGCCTCCCAAAAAAGGCATGTCCTGCTCAGTCCCTTCGAAAGAACCCTTACAACCGTTACTTTCTCCCTATGACTTCCTGTCAGCTAGTTGCTGAACATCCTAACTCCAGGTTAATTTTATTTAACCAAACAAATGTAACATGTCTTTACATCATTAACAAAAGCAGCAGAAACAAATGTAACACCTTTACACAGTTAAAACAACACTCTGCACATTCCCAAAGCATCCTGCAGATCTCTCTTCATCCCAAAATGACTCAACCCTACTGTTTTTTTTAACATCCCCGCCCCCCTGAATTGTGAGCTCTTCACAATGAGGTCTGAGTGCACCTCTCTCCCCACAGTGCCACCAACATTGTGGAGCACAGTCAGGTTTGTACAAGTCAAAGAGTAAAATCTGGGCAAGTAAAATCAAGATGGACCAACTGGTAAAGGACCTTGTTTGCTGTGCAAGCCTGAAGTGTCAATCCCTGGACCCATGGAAATGGGGATGGTAAAAAGCTGCTTCTACAGTGTCATCCTCTGGCTGGCACAGGACACATATACATTAATAATAAATTGAAAGAATTTTAAAATGAAAAACAATGCCCAGAAGACTACATACCGAGAAGATATATGAGCCAAGCTTTCTGTCTTTTATTCTCCATTCAGACACAAGACTCACAGATTCAAAGCAATGCCCATCAAAACCCCAGCAAAATTCCTCAAAGACCTCGAAAGAATGGTACTCAACTTCATATGGAAAAGCAAAAACCCAGGATAGCCAAAACAATCCTGTACAATAAAAGAACTTCTGAAGGCATCACAATCCCTGACTTCAAACTCTACTACAGAGTTACAGTACCAAAAACAGCCTGGTATTGGCATAAGAACAGACAGGAGGACCAATGGAACCTAATAGAAGACACGGATATTAATCCACACATCTTTGAACACCTGATCTTTGATAAAGAAGCAAAAAATATCAAATGGAAAAAAGAAAGCATACTTAACAAGTAATGCTGCCATAACTGGATATCAACATGTAGAAGAATGAAAATAGACCCATATCTATCACCATGCACAAAACTCAAGTCCAAATGGACCAAAGACCTCAACATAAAGCCA
>NC_022030.1:21900159-21909498 GCF_000317375.1 Microtus ochrogaster
GGGGGAGGGGGGAGGCAGGGAGGGAGCAGAGAAAAATGTAGAACTCAGTAAATATCAATTAAAAATGTATTTTTAAAAAGACTCTGCTTTTGGAACCAAACTGTAGTTGGTTTTTGATCAGTATTTGTATTACCAGTAGTAATTTAAGCCAAATTAAAGTCCAGGTTTAAGGAGCAAAACACCACTGGGTGACTCTCAAGACCCCCAGAAGTGAGGTGGGGGGGAGGAGAAATCACATGGCAGGGCTGGCCACTGGAGCTTAAATACCCTGTAGGCATGGTCTTGAGCAGCTTGTTTGGCAGGCTTTCTGAGAAGCGGGGAAGTAGAATGAGGAGGGGTGAGTGAGGTCAAGGGGAACTTCCAACATGAAGACTTATTGTTACTTATGAATACTGGCCTTATCTTGGCTTGTTTCTAACCAGCTTTTCTAACTTATCCTATTTCTCTTTAACTATGTTTTGCCTCTGAGCTTTTTACCTTTCTTTATTCTATGTATTTTTCTTTTCTTCTTATTCTGTGGCTCACCGTGTGGCTGGGTGGCTGGGTGTGTGGCCCCTAGCATCCTCCTCACCACCTTTTCTCACTACTTGCTCCTCCCATTCTGCTCTCAAGTCTAGATGTTTTCCTCCTATTTATTCTCTCTGACTGGAAGCCCTGGCTATTTTTCCTGCCTTGCTGTTGGCCATTCAGCTTTTTATTAGACCAATCAGGTGTTGTAGGCAGGCAAAGTAACACAGCTTCACAGAGTTAAACAAATGCAATATAAAAGAATACAACACATCTTCACATCATTAAACAAATGTTCCACAGCATAAATGAATGGAATACATCTTAATATTCCACAACACCAAACATCAGTAGCTTGTAACTGGAGATTTTGCTCCCACCTCCAGTTCCTGAATAACCACTCTGAGGCTTAATATTAATTACAAATGGTTTGACCTATTAGCTCAGGCTTATTATTAACTAGCTCTCACAACTTAAATTAACCAATTTCTGTTATTCTATATTTTACCATGAGGCTTATGGCTTATTATCTCACATCTTGCTTCTCCAGCAGCTGCTGGTGTCTCCCTGACTCTACCCTTTTTTTTTTCTTTTTTTTCTTTTTTTGGTTTTTCGAGACAGGGTTTCTCTGTGGCTTTGGAGCCTGTCCTGGAACTAGCTCTGTAGACCAGGCTGGTCTCGAACTCACAGAGATCTGCCTGCCTCTGCCTCCCGAGTGCTGGGATTAAAGGCGTGCGCCACCATCGCCCGGCCTGACTCTACCCTTTTTCTCCCTGTATCTCTGTTTGGATTTCCTAACTGGCTCTATTCTACCTAGCTATTGGCCAGATCAGCTTCTTTATTAGCTAATGGTAATAAAAAAAAAAACATATTCACAGCATACAGAGGGGCATCCCACATCAGTAGCTCATCCCAGAATTTGGGAGGCTGAGGTAGAAAGATCACAAGTTCTAACCCAGCCTGGCCTACATAGACCCTTCCTCAAGAAAATGGATAAGGCTGGGAAGATGGCTCAGTTAGTTGTTAAGAACACTGGCTCCTCTTTCAGAAACTTGTGGTTTGATTCCCCTCAACCACATGGCAGCTAACAACCATCTATAACTCCAATTTCAGGGACTCTGACACCCTCTTCTGACCCTGCACGTACTGCATGCAAGCAAAACACCAATACTCATAAAATAAAATTGAACAAATATATGTAAAGGTAAGTTAAATTAAACATTAATAAAATACACATTAAGTTCATTGTCTCTCCTCATTTGGTTCTCAGTGAATGAAAATGAAGACAGGACCACTCATGGGTATGGTTGAGAAGGGTTTTATTGTAGACAATGGATGTTCTGGAGGAAGCTCCACCTCGATCCTCCTCCTCCCCCATCTCTCTCTCCCCAAACCCTGCCTCATCTCAGAAGCCCACCAAACAAAGCTCCTCCACAGATGCTCGAGCCCACTCCCACAGGGTATTTAAATTGCCCCTCAGAAAACAGACACATGGTTTTTCAGTATCTCTTCCCTGTTTCCTCTCTTGGGGTGGGGATGGGGGGGGGGCTGGAAATCATCCACGAGCGTTTTATCCATTAAACCTGAGCCTTTTATAATTCGGTTTGATTTGGTCTGATTTGAATTGCTGCATCAGTGGAGAGGCTTATGGAAAGCAGAATCTTTTCAGATAAGATAGGGAAAACAGACTGAACATGGCCAGCAAAATAGATCTGACCATGAGGGGAGAGAGAGGGGAAGAGAGCAAGAGAGGAAGAGAAGAGAGGAGAGAGGGGACCAAGAGGACAAGTAGCCCAAATGCCGAGTTCTATGGGAATCAGAAGCTGGGGGAAGGGAAGGGAAACTCGGGGGCTGGAGAGAGTACGGGTAGGAGGTGGGATATGCCAGCCAGAATGACTCTGAAACTGGTGCTTGCTAGGAGGGACTCTGAGGCTAGAGGCTAGCACACACCCTGCCATGCTAATAACCACTACAGGCATAGGTTAATGGGAGAACCATATGTCCCTTTGCCAAAGATTAGGGGAATGACTCCTTTTAGCAAGTAGGAACTGTTTTGTTTTTCGAGACAGGGTTTTTCTGTGTAACAGTCCTGGCTGTCCTGGAACTCGCTTTGTAGAACTCACAGAGATCCTCCTGCCTCTGCCTACAGAGTGCTAGGATTAAAGGCGTTCGCCACCACCATCCGACCAGGAGCTATCATTTTTAAGTCCCCGAGGGAATGCTGGCTTTTGTCTACACGGACAGACTTTAGGAGAAGCAACTTCTTGGAATCTGACACTCATCCTCTTAGCGTGCAAGAAAATAAGGTGAAACCTTCAGGACCTTTTACCTCTTACAGTGAGTGAAAGAACAAAGGAGAGCAAGCGGGCGCGTGTATCCCAACCCGTCCTTTTCATTGTCACTCAGTGGAAGCGACACGCGAGCTTGAAGAGGCACTACAGAAAGCCGCCTTGCTCCAAGACCTGGAAGCAGAGATCTGCAGGCGGCTTGGTAACCGGGGACGTCCAAGCGTCGCGCTCGTGACGTCATAGGCGGGCGCCATACTTGAGTGCGGGAAGCTGCGAATGCAGCTGAGCTCTCTGACAGCCATGGATCAAACGCCGAAAGCGCGGGAACTTAGTTGCTGGGCTGCAGAAGAGATGGAGGTGCCCCAAGCAGCCCGCCCTGGGGAGTCGACGCTGCGCAGGTGAGGCCGCTCCTGGAGTAAGGACGCCCCATCCTAGAATTAGCCTCCAGGAGTGAGATCCCCTACCCTCCTAGAGGATGAGACACACACGCATACACCCGTAACTGAGGGCTCCCCACCCAGAGTGGTCTCTCCAAAAATAATAATAATAATAATCTTAGAGTTGAATGAGGACCCCAAGTAATTCCTGTCACGCCGCACAAAACAAAAATTCCTGACACCTGTGATAATAGTTCAAGCGTTAGTGGAGCCCCTCCTACCCCCAGTGTGGAAATAGGATCTGCAGAGTAAGGCGAACCCTGTAGCACCTCGCCTTTACCGCTCTCCCCATAAGCAAAGATGACACTACATGGTTAGCAATAGCCGTCCTATTGGGGACCGAATCTGTAGGAAGAATGACCCTGTTATGAAAGGTCATTTCCCCTCACATTCACCTCTGGAAGTGACTACGGCTAACCCTCTCCGAGAAGGAGGAGAACCCCATTGTGGAATGAGAATAGCCTCACACTTAGTGAGACGCCCCCCCTTTCAGTGACACCCACTCAACCCCAGGAGCACCTGCCTCTTTTTCCCAGGACCGTTCCGCCTAACTGTGGGAATGGCGGAGGGTCTTCCTCCTGGGTGATGCCCTGAGATACCTTCTGCTGTGTCTCCTCAGGCTGTGTCTGGGTCAGGGGTCTGACATCTGGGCCTACGTCGTGCAGCATGTACATAATCAGAGGTAAGCCAAGCTGCTGCAAGAGAGGGAGTTGCGAATGGGGGGAAGGCCTGGGCAAGGCCTTCAGCAACTCCTCTCCCTCTGTCTTTCCCATGCAGGAGTATCAAGATGATCCGGGGAAACCTCCTCTGGTAACTGCTTCTTCAAGTCATCCTAACTATCGTCCCCAATCCTGTCTAACCATGCCCGCGTCCACAGCCTCTGCTTCTTGCCTTCTACTCTGAAAGCCCCAGCCATCTCCTCTAACTCCAGTCTCATTTCTTTAGGTATGGCCATCAGGACAATCCAAAGGTGAGAGACCTCTACTGTAAGAGTTTCTTCCAACCAAAAAAGAGCTTACAAGTATTTCGCTCTAGGCACTGGATGTGCTGGATACGTCAGGGGCACTATGTCACAGAACAGCTAGGCCTTTGTGCTCCCAGGGGCTGTAGTCCAGGGGAAACCAGGCACCAGCTGGGTAGTGTAGGGAACTACGATCAGTGTGGCCAAACACTACTGGTAGCTGCGAGCTGCAACTGCTAGTTAGGACGGCAGCTGCTTAAGGGGCAGATGCTGAATTTAACGAAAAACAACAATGAGGAAAAGACAGGTTTGGAAGCTGCTAAGGGGCACAGGGAAGCAGTCAAGACTAGGAGGAGGCTCAACAGTTAAGGATACTTGCGACTCTTGAAGAGGACCCCAGTTCAGATCCCAGCATCCAGAGCAGATGGCTAACAACCATGATTTCAGTTCTAGGGGCTCTGACATCTGGCTTCCACTGGTGCCTGTATGCATGTGATGTGTGCCACACTCACATTAAAGACTTAAGACAGAGCTGGGCGTGGTGGTACTTGCCTTTTATTCCAGCATTTAGAAGCTTAAGCAAGAGGACTGTGAGTTTAAGAGCAGTCTGAGCTAGTTATACAACAAAACCCTGTCTCAATAAAAATAAAAAATAAGAAAAAGCCTCTGACAGGTGTGGAAGTCACCACACAGAAAACCAAAAAGATGGAGAGGTCATCCCAGGAGAGGGAGAGTCAGAGAGACTCTTGGTGCTTCTGTGTCATTCACCTCCCAGGAGAGGAGCCTGGTGCTACCCGGAAGGTAGTCCAGCCAGGATCCGCCCCCATGAATCCTAGCATCTAACCTTTTGACCCTCTACCTGACCCACCAGGTCCGTCAGAAGCTGGAGCTGGAAGCCACTGTGGCCCGCCTGCGTGCCGAGATCCAAGGACTAGATCAGAACCTGGAGCTGATGGATCGAGAGACGGAGGCTCAGGGTGACTCGTGGGGCCAGCCAAGTGGACCATAAACCCTGGGTGAGGGAGGTACTGACAGCCGCCTCTGCTCGTCCCACAGACATGGCCATGGCGCAGGAGCTGCAAAGCATGAAAGAGACCCAGCATCGAGCTCTTCTCCTCAAGGCCCAAGCCAGAGCTGTGCAAAGACAGCAGCGTGGGCTGCAGGACCCCATGCAGAAGCTGCAGAATCAGACCAGGCATCTGCAGGACATGCAAAGGTGGGGCTTAGCCTCCCCAGGGAGGTTAGACATTACCCTCAGAGACCCCAGCACTCTGCCTGCTCCCTTCCTGATTCTGGAATTCTGACCTTGCAACTGTAACATAAGGGTCACCAGGTAGGACTTCTACCTTGGGTACCTGATCTGGTGCCAATTAGACATTTAGAACACTGGCTTTGAGGAAACAACCAAATACACAGACTAGGTCCCCACCCTTTAGACCGGATGCCTGCTACATAGAAGGCAGATGGTCACCTAGGAAATAGCTCACAGTTTCAGGAAGAGATAAATTCTGTGAAGGATCCTATGACAAGGGGGAAGGAGTCCCCATAGCTAGCTTATAGGCCAGAGCTCAGCTTGGGAAATGGACATCCAGAAGATAGTGCAGCCCAAGCCTTGCTGGCCAGAGGGACGTGTGAGGAGGTGGAGTGGGAGTGGGAAAAGCCATGGAGGCTCTGCAGTTTCTGAAACAGCAGGCGTCCTGGCCTGGCTAATTAGAACCACATGATCTCGGGCCAAGTATTCTCTGTGCCTCTGTTTCTAAGATCTATGGAATGGCGTTAATTTTCAACCTCTCTAGTTAGTATAAGAATTAGGGGGGGCTGGAGAGATGGCTCAGTGGTTAAGAGCACTTAAGTGCTCTTCCAGAGGTCCTGAGTTCAATTCCCAGCCTCCATCAGTAATGGGATCAGATTCCTCCTTCTAGTGTGCATGAATACAGCACACATATACATAAAATACACTAATAAATGTTTAAAAAAAGAGGTTAGTCAGAATCATGGAGAGTGCTCAGATGTCTGCCAGCTGCTCTGAGTGTGATAGGGAAGAGTCATATTGGGGAGGGTTTGGAATAGTGCCATGATACTCCCTAGGTCTCATGAGGGTGGTGTTTTGTTTAAGAGTAAATGTTTTTGTCTTTATTTCTTTTACATATGTAGGTTTTTTGCCAGCATGTATATCTGTGCACCATATGTATGCCTAGTGTCCTCAGAAGCCAGAAAAGGGCTTTGACTCCCCTGAAACTAAAAGCTACCACGTGGGTGCTGGGAATCGAACCCAGCTCCTCTGGAAGAGTAGCCAGTGCCCTTAACCTCTGCCCTGTCTCTCCCTCCCGTGTAGCTGTGGTGCTCGGCATTAAACCTCAGACCTCACATGTACTAAACAAGCGCTTTACTACTGAGCTACACCCCTTGCCCTTTGTTTGTTTGTTTACTTTGTTTTAGACAGGGTCTATGTAGAGCAGGCTGGCCCCAACATGACAATGAACCATTCGCCTCTGTCTCCCAAGTGCTGGGATTAAAGATGTGCATCACCGTGCCCAACCCTTGCCCTTTTGCTTGTTTGTTTGAAGATACATTTATTGTTTTTACTTATGTATGTGCGTATGTGAGTTTATGTGCCCCACACGCATGCTAGTGCCCATGGAGGCTGGAAGGCATCAGATCCTCTGGACCGGGATTTACAGGCAGTTGTGAGCCACTAAATATGAGTTCTGGGAACCAGACCCAGGTCATGTACAGGAGCAATATATGATCTTAACCAGAAGCCATTTTTACGGCTCCAACTTGCCTTTTTTTACTTTCTATAAAATTTGAGATGAAGTCTTACTAAGTTACCTAGAGTGGCCTAAACTGACTTTGTAAGCATAGCAGCTGTGCCAGCTTTCCATGGCACTGGGAGGATAGGCCTGTGCCAGACCCAGCCAAGTCAAGTTTTCCTTGTTATTGTTTTGAGACAGTAGTTTAGGCTGGCTGGCCTGGAACTTCCTATGTAGCCCAGGTGCTAGAGAGAAGACGCAGAGGTTAAGAGCACTGGTTGCTCTTTCAGAGGATCTGGGTTCAGTCCCCATCACCTGCTAGCAGCTCACTGTGTAGCCTAGGCTGACTTCAGACTTTCAGTGATCTCCCTGTCTCAACCTCCTGAGTGCTAAAATCCAGTTCTTAACCTGTGGGTTGCTACTCCCATATGTCGGAAGACCTTTTCACAGTGAGGCAATTGGAAAGCAAAGATATTTACAGTGATTCATAACAGCAAAATTACAGCTATGAAGTAGCAATGAAAATAACCGTATGGTTGGGGGTCATCACAGCATGAGGAGCTGTATTAGAGGGTCACAGTGTTCGGAAGGTTGAAAATCACTGGCTAGACTCTCAGGCACTGGCCTGACTTTCCCCAGATTTTAGCAGGGTTGCTGACCGCTAAGGTCAGACCAGAGGAGACAGGAATAGGTAGACCAATGAGGAGGCTAGTATAGGAGATGACAGTGGCCCTAATCTGAGAGCCAGCCTATGAGAGCCAGGCAGGGGGAGGAGGGGCACAGACACCTGCTGTCCCTAGGACCCCATCCCAACTACACGCTTCCTTCCAGGAAAGCCAAAGTGGACGTGACCTTTGGACCTCTGGCGTCAACAGCCCCAGCCCTAGAGCCCAAGGTGTTGGTGAGAGTCCGGGGCTGGGTGGGAGCTATGAGGCGTCAGGGATCAAGCCGAGGCCTGGAGCCCACTCATGCCCCATCCTCTTCCCTCTAGCGTGATGTCCGGACGGCCTGCTCACTCCGGACTCAGTTCCTGCAGAACCTTCTCATTCCCAAGGCCAGGGGAGGCAGCATCCCGTGAGTGTTGCCAGGCTCCAGCACCCAGGGAAGGCCGTGGGCATGAGGGCCAGGAGATTGCTGGTTTGTAAATTACTCAAGACTGGATTTCTGGAGTATGTCCCGAGGGCAGGATGAAGAAGATGCAGATCCACCATAGACAGCGACATCCCAATCCATTTAGCCAATGACATTCAGGGTGACTAGCCCTATGGGCATGTTTTTCTCTGGATCAGGGCTGTTCGGAGTAGGGAGGCCTGAGGCTCTAGGACTCAGAGGAGGCCCTTATGTAACTGGGGCTCTGGTGAGGAAATGGGCATGTAAGGAATGGATTTCCTCGTCTGTACAATGGGGACAACCATAGCTCCTACTTACAGGTAGTGGTGATAATTGGAGGGTAACCAATGTGTCCTACAACATCCCTTGTCCCCTTACCCAAATCCACAGAAGCCCCCGTGATGACCACTTCAGAAGTTCCCATCAACAGTGGCTGACCTCAGTTGAGGTGAGAGGGCGGGGCTCTTGGGAAAGGGTACTTCCTCCTGCTCCCCCATGAAACTTCCAACCCCTAATGTCCAGCCATGAGTTGTTTCCCCACAGACCTGGCTCACATCCCTGTACCACCATCCTGCCCTGATTTCCCACTTGTCCCTACCAGACACTGCTGAGAAACCACCCTGCAGGCCACATCTTGGCCGCCTTGAAGTACCTGGCTGCAGAGCGGGAGACGGAGATTCGGTCCCTGTGTAGGGATGGACTCAAGGAAGAAGAGCTGTCCAGGTGTGCAGTGAGCTCCTATAGCCAGGCGCAGGCAGCATCCTGCAAACAGGCTGGAACTGAATGCCAGCCAACAGCAGGGGAGGGGAAGGCCGATATTGATGACCCACACCCATCACGACAAAAATAAAGGGTGCTCCCTCAGCTGTTCTGTCCCCATTCCAGAGCCCAGGCACCGGACCCATCGAACTCCAGCCAGGCCATGCCACCCTCTGCTCATCTCATCCAGGTAACCCTGGGGCACTCTCCTAAGTCCCACTGAACCATTCTGCCCATGGACCAAGCCCACACAGACCTTGTTCTTCCAGGAGGGCTGGCAGGCTGTAGGTGCCCTCCTTACCCAGAGGGGTGTGCTCCTGAGTGAGCGGCAGGACCTGACTGGCCGCCTCCAGAGCCTAGTGGAGGAGGTGGAGAGACACACCCTGGGACCCAGTGAGAGGTAAGGAGGCTCCTTCAGCAGAGGCCCTCTCCCAAGAGGCTGGGGATCCTGGATGTCAGCTACCCTGGGGCCCCCTCACTTCCTTCCCTGGTGCTTGTTTCCCGTGGGGTTCTTCATGTCCCCG
>NC_022030.1:21909598-21914416 GCF_000317375.1 Microtus ochrogaster
CCCCCCCCGTGACTGCCAGTCTCTTTGCTCTCTTTCACTGTCTCCCCACCCCCACCCCAGGAAGGTGCTGCTGCTGGGGCTTAGGTATAGTGGCCTGCTGGCAGAGCTCAAGGCTCATCATGCCCAGAGCCAGGAACTGGGGAATGCTGTTGGGCACCGGCAACTTCTGCTTCGGGAGCTGCAGGCCAAGCAGCAGCGGATCCTGCAGTGGCGTCAGCTAGTGGTGAGATGCCGGGCCTGCGGGAGGGGCAGAGAGGAGGTGCGGGGCCTAGAGATCAAGACCAGGGCCTCCAGGGCTTGAGGGACAGTTCAGCGGTTCAGTGTTAAGAGTGCTGGCTGCAGAGGCCCGTGGGGCCACACACCTTCAATCCCAGCACTCCAGAAGCAGAGGCAGGTGGATCTTTGTGAGTTTGAGGCCAGCCTGGTCTACAGAGTTACTTCTAGGACAGCCAAGGCTACACAGAGCAATCCTGTCTCAAAAAAAAAGAATATTGGATGTTTTCCCAGACAATCTGGGTTCAATTCCCAGCACCTACATGGCAGCTCATAATGGGGACTTCAGTTCCAGGGGACCCAATGCCCTCTTTTAACCTCTGTGGGAATCAGGCATGCATATGGTATATAGACATCCATACAGGCAAAACAGCCATACACATAAAGTAAAAATAGATAAGTCTAAAAAAAGTTTTGAGGTATAGGAAGAAGAGTAATGAACAAACAAATGAGTTGGACCTCTATGTGGGGAGGGGACCCAGGGTGAGATTCCCATGAAGACTCGGGTCCTGTACCCTGTAAGAAGGGGTGGTCTGCCCTGGGCAGTGGGAAGAACAGGAAGCTAGCATAATGGGCCTCCTGATTCCCCAGGAGGAGACTCAGGAACAGATCCGCCTGCTCATCAAGGAGAACTCAGTCATCAAGACCCAGCTGATCCGGGGCCCAGAGGAGGTGCGATGAGTGTTGGGCAAGGCTTGGCTAGGGAGGGAGGGTGGGCCCAGACCCCCCACTCAAGCTCTCCATCTCACAGGTTCTGGCCCTGATTCAGCAGAAAGTTGTTCCCACCTCAGAGGCAGTGGCACCACAGAGCCAGGAGCTGTTCCGCCATTTGAAGGAAGAGGCCCAACACCTGCCCCACATTCTGCTGGGCCCCCTGCTGTGGTACCATGCCAAAGGGTGAGAGGGGCCAGCCCCTTCTTCCCTGACGAAACCATTCAGCTGGGTTCAGGTAGGGGAGAGCCACACTCTCAGAAAAGAAAGGTGACTAAGAAGAACATGACATCCGCCTCAGGCCTCCACACATGCCTGTGCACACAAACGTAGCCCAGGGTCCCCAGACTGCCAAACCTCACCCCAGATCATCAGCTTCAATCTGCCTCCCAGTCCTTAGGCCCATCTCCAAGTTCCTGTCCCCCCAGAGCTTGTGGAAGTCAAGGTGCTTAGGGCTGTATTGCTACTCCCAGGCTGAAGCCGCGATCCAGGATCCTACCATCCATCCATCAACTGCACCCCACTACGCCAAAGGGTTCCAGCCTTGTCTCGCTGAGCCATACTTTGGGGCTGCCTGTAGGGAAAGTGAGTGCCCATGTCTGGGACTTGTCTACCCATCCCAATCCCAACTCTACAGCCAAGATGACCAACCTTTCCCCACCCCCAGGCAACTGAGCTACTACTTCCAAAGGCTGCCTCTCTCCGCCAAGACCTTCTGTTTCTCAAAGACCAGTGCAGTCTCCGAGGAGGAAATCTCCTTCATGTGAAGACCAATCTGCCTCTGGGACCATCTACCAAGGGTACTTTGTCTTTCAGATCCAGCATTCCTTCCAGTTTGCACCACATGGGCTTGCCATCAGAGTGTGCCTTTGTTTCTGTGTGTGTGTGTGTGTGTGTGTGTGTGTGTGTGTGTGTGTGTGTGTGTGTGCGCGTGAAAGTCCGAGGACAACTTGTTGTAGTCTGTTCTCTCCACCATGTGAGTCCCAGGGATCGAGCTCAGGTAGTTAGGCTTGGCTTCCAACACCTTTACCTGCTGAGCCACCTTGATGGCCCAGACTGTATTCTGTTGTTGTTTCTTGAGACAGGGTCTGACTAAGTAGTCTAAGTTGGCCTCAGGAAAGCAGTCTGTTCCCTCAGCTGCCCAAATGCTGATATGATAGCCTTGCACCTCCACCCCTGGCCTCACGGTTACCCTGAACTCTTAATGTACCTGTAACAACTCTTGGGTCCCTCTGCTCTAAAGAATAATTGTGCTCCCTGCCCTCTTCATCTGGCAGAAACCAGGCTTAGAGCCGGGCAGTGGTGGCCCACACCTTTAATCCCAGCACTAGGGAGGTGGAGGCAGGTGAATCTCTATGAGTTCGAGGCCAACCTGGTCTATAAGATCTAGTGCCAGGACAGACTCCAAAGCTACAGAGAAACCCTGTCTCGAAAAAAAAAGAGAAAAGAAAATAGAAGGAAGGAAGTCAGGCTTAGTTCTCATGGCTCCCTAACCCCCATGCCAGCTCAGCAGCAAGCCCTCAGAGTCCCAGCTCCAGGCTTCTGTATCAGCCCCCACCACACTAGCCTATAGCTCAGGGAATTCCCAGAGACAGCAGGCCTAGATAAAGAACATGTAAGAGTCATGTGGAAGTCACAGAATCAGTGACCATGATCCTTTCTGCATTACGTCTCAGTGGGGCTCTGATCTGATACATAGAGAGGGATTGAGCCCATTCACTATTCACACCATTCCCCATCTGCAAGAGTGAAAGGCTGGAGCAGGGTGAAGGGGCCCAGGGATGAGGGATACTAGACGGGGTAAGGATGTTTCCCAGAGGGAAAGATGGTGAGTTGAAGGTAGCGCTCAGAGAGTAGACCATCTGTAACTCCAGTTCCAGGGGACCTCATGCCATCTTCTGGCTTTTATTTTTTGGTTTTTTAAGACAGGGTTTCTCTGTAGCTTTGGAACTTATCTTGGCACTAGCTGTTGTAGACTAGGCTAGTCTCAAACTCACAGAGATCCACCTGCCTCTGCCTCCCGAGTGCTGGGATTAAAGGTATGTGCCACCACCTCCCAGACATCTGGCTTTTTTAGACACCAGGCACACATGTGATGTATATATATACATGCAGGCAAAACTCATAAAATAAATGAACATAGCATACATAAATATACATGCACACACCATCCCAGTACTCAGGAGGTTTTAAAAGCAGGAGGATCGGAAGACTCAACACCATCCTTAGCTACATAGCAAGTCTGAGGCTAGCCTCTACTGCATTAGACCTTGCCTCTAAAGAAAAAAGGAAGAGCTAGGTGTGGTGGCACACACCTTTAATCTTGGTTCTCAGGAGTTAGAGGCAGAAGGGTCTCTACAAATCTGAGGCCAGTCTGGTCTACAGGACAGAGAGAGGGAGGGAGGGGAGAGAAAGGGAGAGAGAGGAGAGAAAGGAGAAACAAGAGAAAGTATAGTGTTTCATGGGTGCCCTGGAGTTAGGTCAGGTGTTCCCCAGAAGGGAACAGAAACCACAAAATGCAAACTGTTGCAAACCAGGAGGAGGCTGAACTCTGCTTGGGGGGCACTGGGGAGCCTGGAAGGAGAGGAAGAAACTCAGGAAGAAGCTTCTAGCTAACATGGAGGTGAGCAGAATGAAGAGTAAGGCCTGGAGCCTGGGAAAGAGGCCATAGAGAGGAGAAAAACTGAGGCAGCTGAGTGTATGTCAGACTGGTGGACCATGAGGTAGAAGGCAGGAAAGTCCAGGTTGCAGCCTTGAAGGTGGCATCCTTAAGATGGGGTCCCCGGGCATAGGGCATGAGGCTCTGTTCAGTCATACAACTCCAAGGTGCCTCCCCTCTGTCACCTCCAGAGCTGCTGCAGATCCAGGCATCCCAAGAGAAGGAGCAGAAAGAAGACGTGGGGCAGACCCTGAAGAAGCTGGAGGACCTGATGGGATGGGCACTGGAGAAAATCCCTGAGTTGCAGAGGATTGTTGGGGACTGGTGAGATGGGCATCCGAGCACGGGGAGCTGATTGGTTTCACAACTTGAACTACTGACGGGAGGGTCTGGAGGATGAGACTTTCCTCAAACACCCTTCCTTTCCCTAGGTGGGAGCAGCCAGGCCAAGCCACTCTCGCTGGGGAGCTCTGCCAAGGCCTGACCCTGCCCCAGTGGCAGCTGCGCTGGGCCCAGGCCCAGGGAGCACTGCAGCCACCATACAAATGAAGAGGCAGCTAGGAGCAGACTTTGTCTTTGCCCAGGAGGCTGAGGAAAGAGGACTGCCATCGATTTCTCAGCCAGCCTGGGCTACATAGTGAGATCCTATCTTAAAAATAAATAGTATTTAACCCCCAAACTTCATCTCCCTCAATAAAGCATTTGAAAGAAAGCTGCCCACTTTTGTCTGCTGTCTTGGCACAAGTCTTCAGTTCCCCTCTGGCTGCCATTCTGTGCGTCCTCTGAGTTCTCCCTCTGCCCTTCCCACTAAAGCCAAAAGAAAGGGGGTACCTTACAGAGGCTACTTCACTTTCCAGCTCCAACAGATGAAGTAAAATGGACCAAAGCCCCTGCCTTCGGGGACCCAGTGACCTAGGAGAGGGAACTAGCCAGATGGCAAGGTGATGACAATGTAGTACAGCAGAACCTAACTTCCATGGAGACATTAAGTAGGGCAAGGGTGTTGGAGGGAGATTTCCAGGGTGGAGCTTTGCTAAAAAAGGTGATGGGGCAGCTGCAAGTGGATATCAGAGCACAGTGCCTGCCAGAATAGAGCCCTGTTGTCTTCTAGGCTCTGTTCTGATAGTCTGTGAATATAGCCCAGGCTGGCCTTCAGCTCATGTACCTCCTGCCTC
>NC_022030.1:21914684-21915306 GCF_000317375.1 Microtus ochrogaster
GCTGGTCTCGAACTCACAGAGATCCGCCTGCCTCTGCCTCCCGAGTGCTGGGATTAAAGGCGTGCGCCACCATCGCCCGGCTCTTAATTGCTTTTCTAAACACTGTGACAAGCCAGTGGTTGGAAACAACACTAGAGCGGCTTATTTGGAAACTATCGTGCATCCTGGTAGGGACGGCATGACTGCTGAAGGAACTCTGGTAGTGGGAGCTGAAGGAATTGCTTGGTTAAATCATAATGGATCTGGAGACAGAGTTCTGAGTAGAGACCAGAGAAATACAGCATCCAAGGCTCACTGCCAGCAACCCACTCCAGCTAGCCAGACCCCAGATCCCAAAGGTTTACCAACCTCACAAAACAGCACCAACATTTGGTGACCAAGGGTTCAAACATGAACCTCAGACTCCAACTCAAGTTTTACAGTTTGTACAGTTTTTATTTTATATTTTAGGTTTTCTTTTTAAATTTTATCGATTTTATTGAGCTCTACATTTTTCTGTGTTCCCCTCCCTCCTCTCCCCTCCCCCCTTCAATCCTAACCCAAGGTCCCCATGCTCCCAATTTACTCAGGAGATCTTGTCTTTTTCTACTTTCTACTTCCCATGTAGATTGTATGTATGTAA
>NC_022030.1:21916301-21917559 GCF_000317375.1 Microtus ochrogaster
TGTCTGGGCAGGACTGCAGAGGAATGGGCTTCCTCCCTCCCAGAATTCTCCTGTTCTCATTGACCCGCCTCTACTTCCTATCTGGTTGTCCTGCCTATACTTCCTGTCTTGTTGTTCCGCCTATATTTCCTGCCTGGCTATTGGCCAATCAACATTTATTTAAAACATAATTGACAGAGTATAGACCATTCTCCTGTACCACTTCCCCCTCTTTTTTTTTTTTAACAAAGGAAAATATCCATAGTCCATTTTTTGGGAATGTGGGCGTAGTATTCCAGGCTACTTCCTGCTGTTTGGGGGCGCTGATAATCTTATGGGGACCTAAAGAAAATTTTGAATTATGATCAAGTCCTGACTGGAGTATCCTGTGAGTCTTGAACCTGTTCTGGATGTAGAACTCTGACATCGGGGCCATCTGTTCTACCGGAGATTTCTCAGGTGGTCTTCCTTGACCAAACCTTATTTTTCTTTAGTCAGAATGAATCCACAATCTCTCGTTTTCTGTGGAAACAAAAGAAAAATCTCTTCTCCAAAGTAACATACCTTTTGACTTCAATTTTGATGTCAAGGTATTTTCAAAATACCTATCTTATTCACCAGCATTTATAAGCAAATGTCTTTTAGCAGCTGTTGCTCCTTCCTCAGCAAACAATTCAAAGAGAGCATAATAACATACAGTATCCAGATTCTCTGTGTATTTTCCATATTTATGTAGATTTACTTTAACCTCTATTTCTTTTATTTTTACTTTTCCTTTTTGAGACAGGTTCTCTGTATATTTTTGGCTGTCCTGGAACTCCCTCTGTAGACCAGGCTGTCTTTTAACTCACAGAGATCCACCTGCCTCTGCCTCCCAAGTGCTGGGATTAAAGGTGTATACCATCACACCCAACTACTCTGTTTTTTTATTTTAAGGACTTTAACCTTCTTCTTTTCTCTCCCAAGCCAGCATATATTTTTAACACACAGTAAACTGTTTAGAGAGTTTATTTATTTATTTATTTTTGGATTTTCGAGACAGGGTTTCTCTGTAGTTTTTGGTGCCTGTCCTGGAACTAGCTCTGGTAGACCAGGCTGGCCTCAAACTCACAGAGATCCTCCTGCCTCTGCCTCCTGAGTGCTGGGATTAAAGGCGTGTGCCACTACCACCCAGCTGAGGTTTTTTTTTTTTTAATCTTTGAATCTCTCTTTACTGTATATCTCTTTTTCTGACCACATGAGTCTTTAATTTGCTAAGCAATATAGGTAGGATTAAAAC
>NC_022030.1:21921616-21923659 GCF_000317375.1 Microtus ochrogaster
TCTTTATGGTGTTGCATGTGTTCTTACCTTTTCTACTCATCTTTTCCTCTAATTGGTGTGGTTTGGGCTGTGACTCTGGTGATTAATCTTCTAGGTGCCAGTGGATCCAAGGCTCAGATGGTTGTTCCTAATGATACAGTCAGTGCCAAGGTTCTAGTTACCCCGTTGGTCACTTTTTGTGACCTGGAGGTCGCTCAGCGCTCCCATGGTTTGCTCCATTTCTGTGGAGTTTGCTGTCTCAGGTCTGCTCTAGTCTAGGTTGCTGGCTCAGACCTGTTTCTGTAAATGTCCTTGATCTGGATCTGTTCCTGTGGAGGTCCCTGGCTTGGGGTTGGTCCTGCAAAGGTCTCTGGCTCTGATCTCCCTTGGAGGTCTCAGAATCAGACCCACAGAGGACCTGGCTCAGGCCTACTCTCTCAGAGGTCCCAGACTCACGCCCAGACCACAAAGGTTTCTGGTTCCTGCCTACTCCATTGGAGGTCCCAGACTGACACCCAGACCCGCAGAGAACCTGGCTCAGGCCTATTCCCTCAGAGGTCCCAGACTCATGTCCAGACCCGTAGAGGTCCTGGCTCAGGTCTACTCCCTCGAAGGTCCCAGATTCATGCCCAGACCCACAGCGGTTTCTGGCTCAACAGTTGCTCCACTGTGCCTGCTTCTCTGGAGTTTGCTGTCTCAGTCCTGCCTCCACAAATGTCCCTGGTCTGGATCCGCTCCTGCTCCTGTGGAGCTAGCAGGAGCTAGCCGTCTCAGGCTTGCTCCGGCCTAGGTAGCTGGCTCAGTCCAGCTCTTTTGGAGTTCACTACTTCAGACCTGCTCTGGCCTAGATCACTGGCTTAGTCTTACAGTTTTTTTCTTATTTTTTTTTAAAGATTCATATTTATTATGTATATAGTGTTCTGCCTGCATGTGATCCTGCAGGCCAGAAGATGGCACTGGATCTTATTACAATGGTTGTAAGCCACCATGTGGTTGCTGGGAATTGAATTCAGGACCTCTGGAAGAGCATTCAGTGCTCTTAACTGCTGAACCATCTCTCCAGCCCCTATTTTTTTTAATGTTTTTTATGTTTGGAACTACTTGGAGTTTATCCAAGAAAAAGTATCTGATATTGTTTTACTTTACACATATCCCAACAATACTTATTAAACTTTGGAGGAGCAGTGGTGAGCTGACTCACTGGGTAAGGGCCTTCACATCTGATGACCTGAGTTCAATCCCCGGGATCTCACTACATTGTGGGAGGAGAGATCAACTCCTGCAGTGGTCCCCTATCTACCACATGTGCTATGGTATGCCATGGGCACACACAATTAAGTGTTATTTAAATTTTTCATAAAGGGAGACAATGCAAATACCCTACGATATTTTATTTGCTTATCAAGAAATGAAACCTGATTTTCCTAAAACATTCATTGTAAATAAAATGACAACATACTGGCCAGGTGGTGGTGGCACACACCTTTAATTCCAGGCAGAGGCAGGCAGATCTCTGGCCAGGCCAGCCTGGTCTGCAGAGAGAGTTCTGGGACAAACATAGCTGTTACACAGAAAAAAAAAAAAAACCCTGTCTCAAAAAACAAAACATAGACGAATGAACAATCCTGGTTCCCAAATTTCTGACGAAGCCAGGAATCCCAGGGAAACAACTGATTCTAGATATGGGTAAAGAAGTATGCAAATGTATAGAAATTACTTTGTACCAGAAAGCAAGGATGTCCTTCAGAACAACTGGCCAACTGGGTACGATAGAGCCAACCTAAGGGCTCTCACATGTCAAAGATGGAGAAAAAAAAATCTGCCCAGTGAAGTGGTACACCTGTGATCCCATCACTGGGAAGGCAAGGACAACAGACATTGGGTTTGATGTGGTCTACACAGTGAGACTTCACCCACACACAACCCCTTTAAAAAGTAGCACAGAACTCTCTATTTCTATAAGACTGTGTCCAACTTCCTAAAATGATGGAACAGAATCTTGGCATCACCAAGGGCAACCTGGCATCATGAGCTTCTGAAGGGTACAACCAAATACAGTGGGTT
>NC_022030.1:21924664-21935359 GCF_000317375.1 Microtus ochrogaster
AGAAGAGGGAGCCAGATCTCTTTATAGATGGTTGTGAGCCATCATGTGGTTGCTGGGAATTGAACTCAAGACCTCTGGAAGAGCAGCCTGTACTCTTAACTGCTGAGCCGTCTCTCCAGCCCTAATTCCTTATTCTTTAAGGCTGCACTTGATGGTGTCTTTCTTCGAAAAGCACTTTTTTTTACAGGATTTCTCTGTGTATCTCTGGCTTCCTGGAACTTTGTAGACCAGACTGGCCTCAAACTTACAGAGATCCACCTGCCTCTGCCTCCTGAGTGCTGGGAGTAAAGGTGTACAAAGAAATGCACGTTTTAAAGGAACTCTATAGTGTAAATGCTCAATATAACCTCATCCAAGCAATAGGTGATAACCCAGTGTATAATTTGTATTCTTGGGTTCTGAGGAGAAATTCACTTTACCCTCTGTAGCCTTTTTCCCAAAGACCCATGACCAGAATAACGATGAGGAAAAAAAACAAACAAACATCAAATCACAAATGAAGAACACAATACAAAACACCTAAGCAGCATTCCTGAAACGTGTCACAGGGAAGAAGGGCCCATGGAAACCCAATGTAACAGGAATGTGGTATCCTGGTGAGATGCTAGAACAGAACAGGAACATTAGACGAACACGGAACCAGAATAACCCATGAACCTTCTTAATTCATGAAAATGTTAGCAGGCTTGGTGGAGCAGTCAGGAGACAGAAACAGCTGATCTCTGAGTTCAAGGCCAGTCTTTAACTTAAAAACAAACAAAAACTTCAATTCTCTCTAGCATCAAAGTCAATATTTTGGTCCATACCTTCAATTCCAACACTTGGAAGGCTGAGGCCAGAAGATTTCTTTTTTTCTTTTTTCTTTTTCGAGACAGGTTTTCTCTGTAGGTTTGGAGCCTGTCCTGGAACTAACTCTTATAGACCAGGCTGTCCTCGAACTCACAGAGATCCTCCTGCCTCTGCCTCCCTAGTGCTGGGATTAAAGGCGTGTGTGCGCTACCACCGCCCGGCTAAGGCAATAAGACAACCTAGGCTACCAAGTGAGGTCCATGTCTTGGTTCAAGGGCCAGACCGTCTCAAAAACCAAACAAAACCCCAAAAGGAAAACATGAAGGCAGTCCGTAAAGTTAAGTTTTGTCCAAAACATAACAATAAATAAAAATAAAAAAATGAACTGACGCCTATGAGAGCGTCAGGAGACCCCTGCTCTGGGTCAGGCGTACAGATAACGGACTTGGCAGTGTTGACAAACTTCTAGAGGGGCCCCCCGAACTTCCGTGCTTCTTCGAAATTCCGGCTTTCACAGCGGGCTGGGCCTGATGACGTTGTTGGCTCTCATTCGCCCCCTTCATTCCTGAGGGCGTGGCTCTGACAGCTGCGGGGCCCTCCCGGTCCCTGTCCTTCCGGCACTCTGATTGGCTTGTGCTCCTCCTGGGGTGTGGCCACATTTCATTGGCCCCTGTTCCTGGGCCTACGGCGTCACGCAGCGCATCCGTCGCGCTGGTCTACACGTCAGCGGCGGCTCCCACCCGGAGGAGCCAGGGGCTCGACCGTAGAATCTGCGGCGGCTGCAGAGGAGCCGTGAAGGCGACGGCATCAGCGATGGCAGGGGCGGGACCGGCTCCGGGACTCCCGGTTGCGGGAGGCCCTGTGGTCCCGGGGCCTGGCGTCGGTCTCCCGGGCAAGAGCGGCGAGGAACGCTTGAAAGAAATGGAGGCGGAGATGGCCCTGTAAGGCCCTGAGCAGGAGGAATAAAAGCGGTTTCCGGGCAAATCCACTCAACCCTGGAGCCTCCGGGTCTTCAAAGGCCTGATGCGGCTCCATTAGGGGCTGTGGGATCCGAGGGATGCGGGGCATGGAGACGTGCGCGGGGAGGCTTTGGCTGGGATGATGGCGCTGTCGTGATGTGCCCAGCGCCACTGTCTTGGTGAGAGGACCTGACATACAGTATCTGTCCCGCTCCCTCAGGTTTGAGCAAGAAGTCCTGGGAGCTCCAGTGACCGGAATCCCAACTGCTGTGCCTGCGGTGCCCACGGTAGAAGCCATGCAGGTCCCAGCAGCTCCTGTGATCCGCCCAATTATCGCCACCAACACGTACCAGCAGGTAAGGCGATAGCTTCAGCTTTTCAGTCTGGGGGGAACACAGTGCTTTGATCCTAAGGAGGGTTTATCTGTGGAGAGCGATCAATGTTTTTTGCGTTAGTTATTTGCATGACAAATAACTGCTCTACCGGGAACTCGGGATGCAAGACAGAGTATATTTAATCCTTTGGAAGCATCTGTTCTGCAGCATCCTATCTGGTAGAACTTTCTGCAGTGGCGGCAACTCTATAAACTTTCTGCAGCTTAGTGTTCTTCAGAAACATCTTTAAAGCTTACACTCACGGATTTGCGCTGTAGTTCAGTAGTAGAGCACGTAGGTAGCCTGTGCAAAACTCTAGTGTGTAAGGCCACCACCACCACAAAAATATAGTAAAATGTATACTTTTGCTAAATCGTCCCCAAGTCTCATTGATAATATTCCAATGCTTGATAGCTTTATATGACTAGTGAAAAGAAGGAATGAATACCAGCAAAAGAAACTTGTTAATTCTGTTTGCAGTTATTAGGTGAACTGGGATGCAGCTCAGTTATAAATCTCTTGCCTAGCATGCCAAAGCCATAGGTCCCTTGCATTGAAAAAAGACTGAAAAAAAAAAAGCCAGGTGGTAGTGGCACATGCACTTGGGAGGCAGAGACAGGCGGATCTCTTGTTAGTTTGAGACCAGCCTGGTCTACAAGAGCTACTTCCAGGACAGGCTCCAGTTACAGAGAAACCCTGTATCGAAAAAAAAAAAAAAAAAGAGCAAAAGCAGCCTTTGAGTACTTTCTCTGCACCTGGCACTGCTCTGCTCTGAGCAGTAAGCATATAGGAAAACAGAAAAGTTATTGCTGCTTCTTTGGTGTTTACATGTTAGTAGAGAGAGAGATTACAGACATGGTACACACCCTTAATCCCAGCACTTGGGAGGCAGAGGCAGGTGGATCTCTGTGAATTCCAGACCAGCCTGGTCTATACAGCGAGTGCCAGGACAGGCTCCAAAGCTACATGGAGAAACCGTGTCTCAAAAAAAAAGAGGGGAGCCAAGTCAGGGAAGGCCTTTGTGTTTTATTTTAGTAAAGCAAAGATATAAACAAGTGATGGAGGCGTGCAGATGTCTGGAGTGATGTTATCCCCCAGTAGAGAGCTGTCCGTGCAGACCCTGAGAAAGTGTATAGTGGTCATAGTGTTCAAGCAACAGCAGAGAGCTGAATGTGCAGAGAACTTGAACAGAAAGGAAAGTCTAGAAGATTTAAGACGGTGATGGAGCCTGACGGTGTGATGCACGCCTTTAATCCCAGCACTCTGAGGCAGAGGCAGGTGAATCTCTGTGAGTTCGAGGCCAGCCTGGTCTACAGAGCGAGTTCCAGGACAGGCTCCAAAGCTATAGAGAAACCCTGTCTCAAAAAACCAAAAAAAAAAAAGAAGAAGTAATGGAAGCTACATTGTACAGGGTCTTGTAAGCTACTTTGAGAATCTCGGCTTTTACTTTTTTGGGGGGGAGGGCATGGTTTCGAGACAGGGTTTCTCTCTGTGACAGCTTCGGCTGTCCTGAAACTCACTCTGTAGACCAGACTGGCCTCAAGCACTCGAAGATCCTCCTGCCTCTGCCTCCTGAGTGCTGAGTTTCAAGGTGTGCACCCCCCACTACCATTCATCTGGCTTTTACTTTTGAGATAAAGAACTACTAGAGAATTCTAAGAACAAGGGTGATAGTGGTCCAAGATAAGCAGGTGGCTATCTGGATAATAGACTAGAGGGGTCAAGGGTAAATTCTAGGAGTTGGAGGACGAGGCTAATAATCTATGTAAAATGGATGTAGGTAACAGGGAGGACAAGTTGGACATTACTTGAGATAGTTCTGTGGTGTCTACAGCCTTGCCCTGAACATGCCTGACTTCAGAAATGAATCAGGGACTTGGTTATTTCTCGGATGGGGGATAGTACTATAGGGAAGCTGAGTCAGAGAAATTGATCCTGGGAGAGATTAATAATAGTAGCTTTACTCAGTATGGCTCCAGGAGCCCCAGTGAAGGGACTTTGTAGCAGAGCCTGACTGGTCACCAACCCCATAAAGCACAGGCGACCTGCCAGGGCGAGCCAGCTGACGTTGATGAGCAACTCTGAGCCAGGCCTCCTTCTCCCCAATAGGTCCAACAGACCCTGGAGGCCCGGGCAGCTGCCGCAGCCACAGTGGTTCCTCCCATGGTGGGAGGCCCTCCTTTTGTAGGCCCAGGTAAGTAACTAAGTGAGAGGGCATGGGTCAGGCTGGGTGGTTAGAAGGGATACTCAGAGCTTGCCTCCCACCATCCTCATCTCTCCTCCCCACAGTTGGCTTTGGCCCTGCTGATCGCAGTCACCTGGACAGTCCTGAGGCACGAGAAGCCATGTTCCTGAGACGAGCAGGTGGGTTGAGGACCAGGACCCCACATTTGACCAGGCACGCTTGTTTAGGCTTAGAAACTCTGGCTCCTTGCCCTAATCTGCTCTAGATTCCTTTCTCCGCTCTGATGATGTCTTAGGACAGCACACGCTTGTGTGCCTCCTGATTGTCTCAACTCAGTTTGTTCTCAGTCCTGTCACTCCTCACTGGAAACCTCGACAGTGTCTCCTCAAGCTTTAGCACCTTCTAGCAAGCTCTTCAGTTTGCTCACTGTGCTTTGTCACCTTTGCTTCCTCCAGCAAGCAAGCCTTGCGAAGGACAGGACTCTTGATTTTTGTCACGAGTAGCACCAGGCAACTCACTAGTGGTCAGGAGCCTTTGTGACCCGGCTCCTTGCAGATCCTGATCTCCCACCATACTCGGGAGCTCCAAGCATAGCTGAGTTGTCAGAGAAAGTCAAGGAACCTTCTCTCTTCTGCTTCTTGTCACTCAGCTGTGACCTTCAGACCTTCTGTCCACCGGCCATTCCCCATGTTTTCCACTCTGGCCCTTCAGGTGTATATATGTATATATACACATACCGCCGGTTTTTATGATGTTGCTTGTGAGAATGTGTGCTAAGATGTGTGTTCTTAGTTGGATGTAAAATTCTGTTGATTAGCCGGGTGGTGGTGGCACATGCCTTTAATCCCAGCACTTGGGAGGCAGACACGTACAGATCTCTGTGAGTTTGAGGTCATCCTGGTCTAGAAGAGCTAGTTCCAGGACAGGCTACAGAGAAACCCTGTCTCTAAAAACAAAGACAAAATTACTTTGATTGTGTTTGTTAATAGTGCTATGCTTTTGTTGTGCTGGGGATGAGCCCAGGGCCTCAAATGTATTCTACACTGAACTGCATCCAAGCTCTTAGCTCTTAAAAATAAGACCTTGCTATGCAGCCCAGGAGGGCTTCAGACACAAGTCCTGTCTCTGCCTCCTGAGTACTATGGTTAAGGGATGTCTCTGTTCCTGGCTTTCTTTTTTAATCTGATGGTGTCTGATGAATCTTAACATCTGCTCTTTAGTAAGTTATCAAAGTGAAAATCTGACTTGATCACCCTGCCCAGATCCCTAACCTGCTGTTCTCTCAGGAGGATACCATTGCTCAGCCAGGAAGGCTGCCTTGATGCCTATCAGTCTTTCTCTTTGAACTCCCCCCGCCCCATTTCCTCTGGGATACCACCTATACTTGAGGGGAAAGGTTTTCCTTATATACTCTCCCTTGTGGAGGTATTTCTGCTCATACCTTGCTGGACTTTTAGTTATCCTGAGGTCCTAGCTCATGGGTCCCTTTTTCCAGGAGGCCTCAAGTCCCCTGGCTGGGCCATTCCACTCTGGCCTCTGACAGCTGTTTGGACTGTCCTTCTCTGGCAGTGCATGGATTTCCTCCTATCCTGGACCCAGAGCCTGGCACCCCCATGGTCTGCTGGGTTCCTAGCACTGTTCACAACAGGCTTAGGCCCTCAGGAAATCCTTGACATCAGTTTGCTGAGTGAAGCAATGGCAAGACCACCTCATCTTCTCCAGGATTTCTTGGGTACTGAGAGTACCTATCAAACAGCTTGCCCCTAGTGTCCCAATCCCCCATGACACCCCCATCTCTCTCTCCCACAGCTGTGGCCCCTCAGAGGGCCCCTATCCTGCGTCCAGCCTTCGTCCCCCACGTGCTACAGAGAGCAGGTGAGGGGCCAGGGTCATGATCCCTGCCAAGCAATTTCTCTCAAGCCCTGGAACTCCCCCTCTAACACCCTGACAGATTCTGCTCTCTCTTCTGCAGCAGGTGGCCCCCGACCTATGGCCCTGAGGCCCCCGCACCAGGCTCTGGTTGGACCCCCTCTGCCTGGGCCTCCTGGACCACCCATGATGCTGCCACCAATGGCCCGGGCCCCTGGACCACCCCTGGGTTCTATGGCTGCTCTGAGACCTCCTCTGGTAAGGTGGGACTGATTAGTGTGGTTAAAGGTGCAGTGGGTAGGGGCTCCAGTCCCAACTCACTACATTTAAGTCTCTCTTCCCCGGCTTTGTTTCTGTTTCTTTGTACCTGTGTTGTTTCATTTCTTTATATGACAAAAATCTTTGTTTTCTTTGCTCTTTACAGACAAGAACTTGCTACGTAGCTCAGGCTGGCCTAAACCTTACAGTCTTCCTGCTTCAGCCTCCCAAGTGATGAGGGTAGAGGCATGTAGACCATGCCCAGCTTTCTCCTATGTGGAAGAGAGTATAAAGAGAAACACCTAAGCCAGATGTTGGTGGCACTTGCCTTTAATCCCAGCACTTGGGAGGCAGAGGCAGGCAGATCTCTGTGAGTTCCAGGCCAACCTGGTATACAATAGCGAGTTCCAGGACAGGCTCCAAAGCTACACAGAAACCCTGTCACAAAAAAAAACAGAAAGGGGGCTGGAGAGATGGCTCAGAGGTTGGGAGCATTGCCTGCTCTTCCCGGGGTCCTGAGTTCAGTTCCCGGCAACCACGTGGTGGCTCACAACCATCTGTGACGAGGTCTGGTGCCTCTTCTGGCCTGCGGGCATGCACACGGACAGAATATTGTATGCATAATAAATAAATAAATATTTTTAAAAAAAAACAGAAAGGAAGGAAGGAAAAGAAAGACCTGTTGATAATTATTTCCATGTGTTTTTGTTTTCCTTTAATTCCCTCTTTAGCCGGGCGATGGTGGCGCACGCCTTTAATCCCAGCACTCGGGAGGCAGAGGCAGGTGGATCTCTGTGAGTTCGAGACCAATCTGGTCTACAGAGCTAGTTCCAGGACAGGCTCCAAAGCCACAGAGAAACCCTGTCTCGAAAAAAAAAAATTCCCTCTTTGTCCCTGTATACATTCACCTGTGTCTGTCTTCCTTGCTGCCTTTGTTTCTGTGTCCAACTGACTATACTTCTCTGCTCCCTGTTCCCCGGCTCCCAGACCCTTGCTTTGTTTGCAGTGGGGGTGGTAAGATATGAACCTGTGAGCTGCCCATCCCTCACACCCTCCTCTTGCCCACAGGAAGAGCCAGTGGCTCCTCGAGAGCTGGGCCTTGGCCTTGGGTTAGGCCTGAAGGAGAAGGAAGAGGCAGCAGTGGCCGCAGCAGCTGGGCTGGAGGATGCTGGCGCAGCAGTGGCTGTAGGGGCAGGAGGAGCCCCAACTGGCCCTGCTGTCATTGGCCCCAGCCTCCCGCTGGCCCTAGCCATGCCTTTGCCTGAGCCTGAGCCACTGCCCCTCCCACTGGAGGTGGTACGTGGCCTGTTGCCTCCACTGCGAATTCCTGAGCTCTTGTCCCTGCGTCCACGACCCCGGCCCCCTCGGCCTGAACCACCTCCTGGCCTCATGGCCCTAGAGGTAAGCGGGGACTATGCAGCAAGGGGACAGGGGCTGGGAAAGCCAAAGCCCGTGAGCTTCCACACAGGAACACAGCCCTGTAGTCAGAGGGTGGTCGGGTGTAGGCGGGGAAGGCAGCCCCTCATGTAACACAGCTAGAAGCTTATGTAGCACTTGAGTGGGAGGTGCCAGGGATGGAGGTAGTGCAGAGCACAAGACTCCCAACACCCTTCCCTGCCCCTACAGGTCCCAGAGCCACTGGGTGAGGACAAGAAGAAAGGCAAGCCAGAAAAATTGAAACGCTGCATTCGCACAGCAGCGGGGAGCAGCTGGGAGGACCCCAGCCTGCTGGAGTGGGATGCTGGTGAGTGGACCAAAGTGAGAGGTTGGGCATCACCCATCCAAGAACATTCTGTCCTGAGTTTTCAGGGCCACTGACAGGGAAGGGGGAAAAGGGTGACTGCACAATGTCTGGAGGGCATGGTGGGCAGAATTGTTCTCTCGGGCTTTGGTGTGGTTTTGCTGGAGAACAGGCTGTCTCTGTGACCCAGGCTGGCCTAGACTTTCAATCCTTTTGGCTCAGTCTCCCGAGTGATAGAATTACAGGTGAGGGCCACCAGGCCGCTTGGTACCTAGGGCTTTCAGACTCTTTCTCATGGGAAACTTGGCCTGCTGAAGGTTAGAGGATTCTGTTTCAATCCTTTTGAGGCACACAGTGATAAGTGAATGGCCTACCTGCTGCCCAGATTCCACAGTTAGCCTTCTGCTGTATTCGCTTTATTCCTGTGTGTTTGGGTGCATGTAACACACACACACACACACACACACACACACACACATATGCAATGCTAGGGATGGGTCCCAGGGACCTGCACACGCTGGGCAGTCATGCTACCTTAGAATCCTGCCTTCACAGGATTCCCTCATTCTTTATTGTTTGAAACAAGAAGTGAAATTATTACTTGGGTTGTTTTGTGAGGCAAAGCCTCATGTCGCCCAGATTGGTCTTCAATTCATTGTGTAGCCAAGTAGGACCTTGAAGTTCTGACTCTCCTGCCTCTCCATCTGAAGTGCTGGCATGTGCTACCACACTTCAGTTTATGCAGTGTTGTGGGCTGAACCCATGCACGCAGTCAGCTCTACCAGCTGCTCAACATCCCTAGCCAATACCTAGTATTCACCCCAAGAAAGACTTTCTTTCATGTTATAATCCTATTCAAACAGCTAAGAAAATAACAGTAATTATTGATTTTGAGACCAGCTCTTTGATATAGCCAGCATCCTTGTGTTGCCTCAGGTTCATGACCATAAAGCCAGGTGGGCAGGAGAGGATCTGGTGAGAACTCTGCTTGCTTGAACTCCCCTGCCCAACTACACCTGCAGACCTGACCCAGACTGTCAACTTCAGTAGGAAGGGTGGGCCTTATAAGAAGTGAGAAGAGTGCCTGCCCTCAAAGATGCTTTAGCTGGCCTGACATGGTGGCACTTGCTCTGATCCCAGTACTCCGGAGGAAGAGGCAGGCAGATCTCTGTGTGTTCAAGGCCAGCCAAGTACATAGTGAGACCCTTCCACTCTCCAAAACAAAGTTTTTTGTGGTTTTGTTTGTTTGGTTTTGTTTTTTCAAGAAAAGGTTCCTCAGTGTAGCCTGGACTGTCCTAGAACTTGCTCTGTAGACCAGACTGACCTCAAACTCACAGAGATCCACCTGCCTCTGCTTCCCGAGTGCTGGGATTAAAGGCGTGCACCACCACTATCCAGCTTCAAAGGGAAGTTTTAGCTGAAAGGTCAGCTTGTGGGGTACCTGACCTTAGGTTACACCTCTGCAAGCTTTTTTTTTTCTTCCTTTTTCTTTTTTTTTTTTAATTTATTTGTTATGCATACAATGTGCTGTTGGCATACATGTATGCCTACATGCCAGAAGAGGGCACCAGATCTCATTACAGATGGCTGTGAACCACCATGTGGTTGCTGGGAATTGAACTCAGATCCTCTGGAAGAGCAGCCAGTGCTCTTAACCTCTGAGCCATCTCTCTAGCCCCTTTTCTTCCTTTTTCAAATGAAGGTGGTCTTGCCACCACATCTGACTTGTATATTATATGATAATTTATTTTTTAAGTGTGTGGGTCAATGACCTTGCTAGAAAATCTCATTCTCTGGGTTGTTAGACTTTCCTTCTGGGGTAGCCTAACTCACTCAAATAGTGTCTTTAGTCACTATGGAAACCATGGGGCTGGCTGCTCCAGCCATAGCTGAGGGCAGAGCAAACTGCCCTTCACTCCAGCCCTCAACTGCTACCTCCCTTCCCACGACAGTCTTGCTGTGGCCCTGGTGCAGCTGACTTTATCATGCCTGCCTCCCATCCCTATTTCTAAGGAGGAAGACAGTAATTTAAGAGCATGCCCAGTTAGACTGGTGGTAGAGGTCCCCTTGGAGAAGGGACAGGCAGTGTGTTCCCATGACAATGTGGAGTTGGAGCAGACTTGCAGAGATAACCCAGTTGAGGAAGAGTGCAGTGTTGTGCCGAAAGCTGGTGAGTGGCAGGGCCACAAAGGACCAAGAATAGGCTAGAGCTGGGACAGAGTTAGGCTTCATTGCAGAAGTAAGACCACAGTAGGTGATGAAAGGCTGTGCGGTTAGAGGTTAAGGTATAGACTCTGGCTGGGTCTGCTGATTCCCACCTCTATTTCCAGCGCTTAGGAGGCTAGTCTGGACTTCTGTTTGAAAAAATGGGGTGGGGCTGGAGAGATGGCTCAGAGGTTAAGAGCATTGCCTGCTCTTCCAAAGGTCCCGAGTTCAATTCCCAGCAACCACATGGTGGCTCACAACCACCTGTAAAGAGATCTGGCACCCTCTTCTGGCCTTCAGGCATACAGACAGAAT
>NC_022030.1:21935520-21937834 GCF_000317375.1 Microtus ochrogaster
TGGGGTGGTAGAGACCCTGGAGCCAGATACCCAAACTTGTCCCAGCTCTGCTTGATGTGTGAGTTCAGGCAGCTGCTTGGTTCCTCTGTCTCAGTGGGAAAGGCCCTGGGGAGTCTCAGGTGCTTATGTAACAGGCTGCCTGTTACAAGGTGGTCACTACCATGTGGATATTGGCAGTTATTACTGAGGACAGGGCAGAGACTGAGGATAGAAGGAGGGGCACTCCGGGATGCTCTGACCTCGTCTGTCTCCTAATTCCAGATGACTTCAGGATCTTCTGCGGGGACCTGGGCAATGAGGTGAATGATGACATATTGGCACGTGCCTTCAGCCGTTTCCCATCCTTCCTTAAGGCTAAGGTGATCCGTGACAAGCGCACAGGCAAAACCAAGGGCTACGGCTTTGTCAGCTTCAAGGACCCCAGTGACTATGTGCGAGCCATGCGTGAGATGAACGGTGGGTGAGGCCTGTCCTGGGGATAGTGAGTGTGGTAGACCCCCGACATAAGCCTGACCTCCCAAGTTTGACCTGGAATCCTCCATTCCCACAGGGAAGTACGTGGGCTCACGCCCCATCAAACTTCGCAAAAGCATGTGGAAGGACCGGAACCTGGATGTGGTCCGCAAGAAGCAGAAGGAAAAGAAAAAGCTGGGCCTCAGATAGGGTCTGTGGCTTGGCACCCGCTCCCACCCAGCCGGGCGCTAGCTCCTTCCCACAGATGTTTGTGGGAAACCCCAGTTGTCCACTCCCCAGTCCCAAAACCAGTTTCAATAAATTTACCTTCATTTCCATCCCTGACTGGGCTTAGAAACTGTCAGCTGACAGGGCCTGGCTCACTGAGAAGTGGGAACTTGGAAAGTTTACCCAGCAAACATTTAGGAGCACAATGTCAAGCCTGTAGTGTGCCTCTTTTGTTTTTGGTTTCTTAAGCATTCCTTTTGTGTATGTGGTGTGTGTGGTGTGGGTGTAATAAGTCAGAGGACTTCTAGTTCTGTTCTCTCCTTCTACCACGTGGGTTCCAGGGATCAAACTGGTCCTCAAACCTGGTGGTAAACATCTTTCTTTACCCACTGAGTCATCTCACCAACTCCCTCTCGTATGTTCCTGACTGGCCTCAAACCTGGATGTGGTTCACAACTATACTCCAAGCACTTGGAAGGCTGAGGCAGGAGGAACAAGCATTTGAGGCCAACCTGTGCTACATAGCAAGAACTTGTTTTTAAAGGGGAGACCCAGATCTCTAAGGCTTCATACATGCACTACCACACCAAATGTATGGGGGTGCTGGGGATTGAATTGAGGGTTTGTTGTTGTTAAATGTATTTATTTATCATGTATACAGTTTTTATCTGCTTGTATGCCTGCATAACAGAAGAGGGCACCAGATCTCATTTTAGATGGTTGTGAGCCATCATGTGTTTGCTGGGAATTAAACTCAGGTCCGCTGGAAGAGCAACCAGTACTCTTAACCTCTGAGCCATCCCTCCAGCCCAAATTGAGGGCTTTGTACTAGGTAAGGCCCTACCATCAGAGCCTTACCTCTACCCTCTGACCTCTTAAAGTTTTAAGTGTATGGCCTATTCTGTGAGGAAGAGGGGCTGTGGCAAGGTCAAAGCCAAGCCTGGCTTGGGTCCGTGTTTCTGACTGCAGCCTGTGCTCTTGTACTGAAGCAAGGTGCCCTTCTAGAGTGCACATCATGACAGGCTCCCATCTACCCCAAGGTCTAGGCAATGCTGGGGCTTCTGTGGGTTCTCTGAAGCTCCTAGAGCTCATGATGCACTGTCTCCATGGCCCCCCAGACAGACAGGCCTGGATGCGATCAGGACTTGGATTGAGAAGTTCAGGGACTAACCTGAGGATAGAGCCATTCTGAAGGAGGAATTGTCTGGAGCCCACGCTGGGCTCCAGCTTGGCATTTCTACCTCAGCCTCCCAGTGTGCAGCGCCATTTCTAGCTGCGACTTCATGCTCTCCCTCACCTGTGGACTTCAGCTGTGTGCATTACTTTGCTGAGCCCTATGCAGCAGCTCTTGTAGGCTTCTGGGTTCCCACTTCACTCCTCTTCTCCAAACCTATTAGCTGTCTGCATCTCGGGTCTATCCCTAGCTTCAAGCTTGAGGAATGTCCTCTAGAATGTGGACACCAGACCTAAGCTCAGATGTCCCTCTGAAGACAGCACTGAGCCCAGAAAGCTGAGACAATGTTTAGACATCAAACCCAGCTTGGCTCAAAGGTTGACACTGGAACCCTGAGGCCTGAGTTGGTGATGCATGAGGAGAAGCCCAGAAATTGGGAAGCTGAGGCAAGAGGATCAA
>NC_022030.1:21938148-21958446 GCF_000317375.1 Microtus ochrogaster
CCAGCCAGACAGAATGGAATTCCCAAGCTGGGGGTGATAGCATATGCTTGTATGACTGGGGTAGGGGAATTGCCAAGAGTAAAACCCAGACTCTAAATAAATAAACTGGCTGTGTGTGGTGGCACACACCTTTAACTCCAGCACTGGGAGGCAGAGACAGAAAAATTCTATGAATTTGATGCCATCCTGATCTACATATCAAGTTCCAGGCTAGCCAGAGTTACACGAAGTGAGACTCTGTTTCAAAAAAGGAAGGAAGAAGAAGATCAGAAATGAAATGTCCTAGTCTTATCTGTAGAAGCTGGGGAGGCCCAAGCCAGAAGGCAGAGGTGCTGGGCTGGAGTGTAGGAAGAAGGTGTGGAAGTCTCCTAGAGACACACCTATCAGAACCCTGGGTTGGGGAACAAATTAAGGGAGACAGGCACCAGGATGGAGAGGTAATTCCAAACCTCTCTGGAAGATCACTCTGGAGAGGTGTCAAATTTCTCCTGTTCCGTGTCCCCACACCCCTTACAACTCCCTCTCTGACGTCACATTTTCCAGTCTGGCCCCAGGAGTGAGGGCCTCCCTGGCAGGAAGTGCCCTTTAGCCCCCTGCCACCTGGAATGGAGCGCTAAGCCCCAGAACCCTTAGACTCCCTTCTCCCAGTGTCCAGCCAGCCCTTCCTACCCTGAACCCCTTCTCCCTGCAACTAAAGGAGTGACTGAGGAGATGGAAATATGGCCCAAGAAAAGAGGATTGTCAAAGAGCACCAGACTACAATTCTGGGCCACAACAGGTAGAGTAAAAACCATCGCTAGCATGATACAGAGAGATGGGGCAACAGGGACACGCAGGAGTAAGCAAGACACTTGTCAAGAGATAGGGTGGCAAGGCCTCACCTCAGGCTAGTACGACAGGGATCTAGGACTGGGAACCAAAGTCATAGAAGAGGGAGACAGGAAAGGCCAGATTCAGGTAAAGGAAATCTGGGGTAAGGACACCAGGACCCTTTAGGCCTCTGGTGGGTGGGTGGATTGGGAGGGGGGTCTAGGGGATCTCCCCAGGGGCTCATGGCTCACTCAACACTGGATCTGGTCACAGCTCCCAGAAGACTGTTCTCTTGGGGTTCGGTTTTTCTGCCTCCCTCTCTCACTCCACAATACTGAAGAATGAAGGGACTGTGCCCATTCTGGAGCCTGGACTAAAAAGGCTTGGACCAGGAGGCTGGAGAGATGGCTCCGTGGTTCAGAGCATATGCTGCTCTTGCAGAGGTGCCCACATGGTAGCTCATAACCATCCATTACTCCATCTCTAGAGGATCCAATGCCACCTTCCAATTTCCATAGGCACCACATATGCACATGGTATACAGACAGAAAAAAACACACATAAAAATTTTTAAAAATTTTGCTAGGCATCGTTGTACATGTTTGTAATCTCAGAACCAGGAAGAAGGAGAAAGATCAACAATTCTCTTTGAGGCCGTCCTGGGCTGCATAATCAAACCCTTGCTCTAAAAACCAAGGGGTTAGGTGAATGAGATGACTTAGTGGGGAGAGACACGGCACATTGTGGCCACTTCTGATGACCTGAGTTTGATCTGCAGAATTCACATGGTGAGAGGAGAGCACTCACCCCACAAGGTGACCTTTGACTTCTGACAATGTATATACACACAGAGAGACACATACACTAAAAATACAAACCTATAGTGCAGTGGTGGTTCACACCTTTAGTCCCAGCTCTCAGAAGGCAGAGGCAGGTGGATCTCTGTAAATCTGAGGCCAGCCTGGTCTGCAGGACTAGTTCCAAGTTAGCCAAGTATACAAAGAAAAACTTTGTCTCAAAAAAGCCAAGAAGGGCCGGGCAGTGGTGGCGCACGCCTTTAATCCCAGCACTCGGGAGGCAGAGGCAGGTGGATCTCTGTGAGTTCGAGACCAGCCTGGTCTACAAGAGCTAGTTCCAGGACAGGCTCCAAAACCACAGAGAAACCCTGTCTTGAAAAAAAAAAAAAAAACAAAAACAAAAAAAGCCAAGAAGGAAAGGAGTAGAAACAAACAGTGCCAGACATGGTGGCACATGCCTTTAATCCCAACACTCAGGAGGCAGATTTAGAAAGATGTCTGTGAGGCCAGCTGGGGCAATATAGTGAGATTCTGTTCTGGAAAAAAGAAGAAATAGAAATAATACAATAGGCAGGGCCGTGGTGGCGCACGTCTTTAATACCACCACTTGTGAGACAGAGGTAGGAGGATCTCTGTGAGTTCGAGGCCAGCCCGGTCTACAAGAGTTAGTTCCAGGATATGTTTCAAAGCCACAGAGAAACCCTGGCTCAAAAAATAAAATAAAATAAAAACAGAAAAAGAAAAAGAAATAATAAAATAAAAACCAAAGACTTGTTGGGAAGATGACTATGACTTTCATGGGTAAATGTGCTTGCCACACAAGTCTGGACCTGAGTTCAATCCCAGAGCCCTGTAAAGCTGGGACAGAACTGATTCCACAAAGTTGTCTTCAGACTTCTGCATACATGTCCTGGCACACATACACAACAATAAAGTTAAGGGTAAGTGGGTAGAGATACAGCTAAGTGGTAGATTACTTGCCAGCACAAATAAAGAAAAATGTGGTACTGGAGAGATGGTTTAGCATTAAGAACACTGGCTGTTCTTCCAGAGGATCCAGATTCAATTCCCAGCACCCACATGGCAGCTCACAACTGTCTGTAACTCCAGTTCCAGGGGATCTGGCACCCTCACACAGACACACATGTGGACAAAATACCACATGTAATATAAGTAAATTATAAAAGAAAAGAAAAACTTTATACTTATTTGTTTATTATTTCTCTATTTGAATCTCACTTTGTAGCCCTGGCTAGCCCGGAACTCATTGTATGGACTAAGCTGGGATTGAAATCCAGACATCTGCCTGCCTCTGCCTCCCTAGTGCTGGGGTGAAAGGCAAGTGCTACTATGTCCGGCAATAAAAATGTTTTTAATATTAAATATTTACTTACAAATACGTAAATATTTAATATTAAAAATATTAAGGTGGCAAATATTTACCTATTAATATTTATTTAAAAAGTACTTACTTAAAAATGGTCAGGTTATGGAATTTAAGGTTTGCCTGGCTTAGCAAATTAGAACAAAACAAACAAACAAATAGAATACCTAGTTTCTGAGTTTCTGTTTAAAAAGCAAGCAAACATAGACTTTTTGGTATAACTATGTCCCAAATATATGCATACATATGCACATTGTACGTGTTATTCTTTTCTGAATAATTTGAAGCAAGCTACAAACACGACATTTCATCCCTAAATGTTTTCACTTTCTTATGAAGATATCTTCCCCAACAAACCATTGCCATAATTAAAATAATTTTTGCCAAAAATTAAAATAATTTTAATGAATAAAATTATTCCATGCAATAACACATTCAGTTCATACTCAAAATTTCCCAGTTTTCCGGGACTGCTAGAGCCCAGAAAGACATGGGATCTTGACAGAAAGAGAAGCGGGAGAAAGCATGCCACAATTTCCCGTTCATAAAATTGAGGTGAAAGCATCTCCCTCTTAAGAAGATTAAATGAAGACCCGTTGTGTGAGCCTCCTCGGACCCAGAAGTCCCTCATTTAACATTAGCAGTTACTATTACTATTATTATAACACGTTGATGTTATTTTGATTAAGAGTGCCACTATTCGGAAGACCCTTCCTAACGGTGCCTGGTAGGGGATTCAGAGTTGGATTCCCCCCCACCTCACCCATCTGGCTGTCTGTCACCCTGCCGATTATGACGTAGGCTGATGCTAGGGAAAGGGGGCATCTGGCCGGAAATCCCTCTTCCTGTTGCAGATAAGCCCAGAACTGCCCAGCTGACCCCAGACCCTCCTCCCCCACCACCTTTCATGTCACAGCACCAAATTCCCAAGACGGGGAACCTGTCCAAGCCCCTCACCCCATCCCCACTACCCCATAAACACCCCTTAGACATCGGCACCCCCAGCCCTGCCCTGCGCCAGTTCCCCAAGTCCTTTTCCAAGCCCAATTCATCCCTGAAAGGGGACAATTCCAGGGACCAGTGTGCATCCCTAAAGCAGGGGGTGCAACTTGGCCACGCCCCCATCCCTGCAACTTGACCCGGGCTGCGACCCCCAGCTCTGACGTCTCGGAAAATTCCCCCTCCCCTACTCAGGCCCCCCGGGAAGGGGGCATGGTATGAAATGGGGCTGAGACCCCCCTGGCTACGAGAGAAGGAACCTGCCAGAGGTGAGCCACTGCACTGCGAACTGGGGACTGATGCCTGGGTATCTGAAGTGGGAACTTCTAAGACGCTGGGAGTCTGGATTGAAGTGTCTGAGAGAGGGAGAAGGGACTGGAAACCAATATTCCATTTCCTGGGGAAGGAGGTTGCAGAAGTCTAGACTCCTGGGTCTGAGGGAAACAAGGGCTGCAGTCAGGCTCCTGGGTCCCTAAATGTCACTGGCTTGCCCATTACCCTTGGAACTTTTCCTTTCTTTTCCAGGACAATCAGAACAAGCATCCATGGACCTGTGGAACTGGGATGAAGCGTCACTGCAGGAAGTGCCTCCTGGGGACAAGCTGACAGGACTGGGTAGGCTGCTGTGGCTTGGGACAAACTGGATGCTAGGGTGCAAGGAGGCAGCCCTCTTGACCCCTGACGTGGCCTTAACATCCTTGTTGCCCGCAGAAGGAGCGGAATTTGGCTTCTATTTCCCTGAAGTGGCCCTGCAAGGGGACGCACCGATCACACCAATGACAGTAGAGAACTGCTGGAGAGGTGGCTGCTGGGCTGGACCCCCTGGGTGCTAGGGAAACGGGAGAGGATGGGCTCCTAGATGGCACGAGGGGGCTGCCCGGAAGGCTGAAGGAGGCCAAGGTCCCTAAGTCACTGCTCACATCGTCCCTAAACTAAGCTATCTTGTCCAACACAGGGTTCTCAGAGCTGGACTGGAGCCCCGCTTTACCGCAGGAGGAAGTACCTTGTGAGAAGGGTGAGTGTATAGGAAAGGAGATGGGAAGAGGGAACCAGAGCCTCACACACCAGAGCTGAGTTTAGATCCCCTGGTCTACAGAGGAGCGGGACTAGAACTAGGGACGCCTACATCCGGAAGGCTATATAAAGCGCCAACCTCCTACAACTCTCAAGGGTGCAGGGGACCAAGACTCCTGGGCTCCCCTCACTTCAGGTGCATCCTCCTCACAGAGCCGGTTGCTCACCCCGTTCCGTGGTCGCGAGACTGGAGTGACCTGGGGTGCAATACCTCGGACTCGTGGAGCTGCGCTTTACAGACGCCAGGCCCCGCCCCTCCAGGCACAAGCCCTTCCTTCCCTGGCTTTGAAGGGGCGACCGACCAATATCCTGCCACCTCGGCCGGAGGGGACCCCTCGTGGTCGCACCCCCCGGCCGCCTGGAGCATCGCCAGCTGGGACAGTTCTGCGGGCACCAATGGCGCCACCTATTGGGACAATGGCCTGGGCGGGGAAGCCCGTGCGGACTATAAGATGTCGTGGGGCGGGTCTGCGGGTTCGGACTACACCACCTCGTGGAATCCTGGGCTGCAGGACTGCAGCGTCCCTTGCGAGGCGTTCCAGAGTGCAGCATTCACCACGTCCTCCAAATCGAGCCAGCAGTCTGATCGGGCCACCTTAAGTCGCTACCGCAAAACTAACCACCGAGGTAAGAGGCTGCAAAGTGTAGAGAAGGGGAAGTCAAATGGATAAGGATGGAGTGGAGCCTGGATACTTTGGCGGGGAGCGGGGGTGGTTCTCGTTAACTAAAAGAGGCGCTATCTGGGAAACTGGCAGCTAGGGGGCCGGAGTTATGTACCGTGAATCTTGGGAAGGAAGGGGTGAACGGATACTGGTGACTTTCTAGGGACCAACGGCTCCTGGGTTATGTAAGAGAAAAGAGTAGCATTCAGACGCCTGGTCTTCCAGGTGGGGGAGGCTAAACCCGTGAATGCCCTCGGTGGGGCTCAGGCTGCTGAAACTGGCTCTTGGATCTCTACTGTGGAGGGATCCGAACTCACAGACGCCCGAGGAGGGATGGAGTTAAACTCTTGGGTCTTGAACCTTTTAGCCTTCGTCGTGAAGGCTCCCTGACTCCCAGGGTTGTCCAGCCGAGTGTTCTGGGTTTGAGAAGCCTGGCCTTCATCTGCCTCTCTACCTCGCAGGTCCCATTCAGCTGTGGCAATTTCTCCTGGAGCTGCTCCACGACGGGGACCGCAGCAGCTGCATCCGCTGGACAGGCAACAGTCGCGAGTTCCAACTGTGCGACCCCAAAGAGGTGAGACAGCTCCTCAGGCACGGCAAATCCAACCCAGTCCGGAGAAGAGCCTAACCCAGTCCTTGACCCCGCCCCCACCCACCCTCGACCACAGTTAAAACCCGCTCCACCTATAGTGGCTAAGGTCCATCCCCTGGCCCCTCTGACCTCCGGGTTCCATCCTAGGTGGCCAGGCTGTGGGGCGAGCGCAAGAGGAAGCCGGGAATGAACTATGAGAAGCTGAGCCGAGGTCTGCGCTACTATTACCGCCGCGACATCGTGCTCAAGAGCGGTGGGCGCAAGTACACGTACCGCTTCGGGGGACGTGTACCGGTCCTTCCCTGTCGGGACAGCATGGGGCACCTGCCAGGTGCAGAAAGCCAATAAAAACACCCCTTCGAACGTGCTCACTTGTCTGCTTCTTTTCCACTGACACTGATAGGACCGTTGGGGAACCTAAATGTGCACTCCTACATTTCCACATGGCGTCTCCACCCAGACTCAGATATCACGGCCTCTATCTGTCTTTGAGTCTGTGAGCCTGGATTCTGATGCCCTCACTCCCTAGACTGCCAGTGTCTTAGTTCCCCCACTAGGAGGATCCCGGAGTGAGGACTGGCCCCTCCCATTTCGAATCCATCAGATACTAAGCCCAGTTCCCTCCCTGCTGGGCCCCTGCCAGCCCTTCCTCGGGTGTTTGGGTATCAAAGTCCTACCTCTCCTCTCAGCATCTTCTGTGCCTATTAACTTGGAAATAAGTTCAGGGTAAGAAGTCCATAGGGCCTATTGTGTGTGCCTGTCCAGAATAGGGACTTTAAAAAAAAAAACTGAACTTGCTAAGGCTTGACAATAACTTATCCTCAAATTTATCTAAATATTTATTGGTTTTTCAAAACAAGGTTTCTCTGTGTAGCCCTGGCTGTCCTGGCACTCACTTTGTAGACCAGGCTGGCCTCGAACTCAGAGATCCACCTGCCTCTGACTAGGAATTAAAGGTCTGGGTGGCCACAACTGCCCCACTAAGGCTAAGAATTTAATCCCCAAAGTTTTTTTTTTTTTTTTTTTTTGGTTTTTTGAGACAGGGTTTCTCTGTGGCTTTGGAGCCTGTCCTGGAACTAGCTCTGTAGACCAGGCTGGTCTCAAACTCACAGGGATCCGCCTGCCTCTGCCTCCCGAGTGAATCCCCAAAGTTTTAAGTTAACCAGGAGCACAGAAAGTTGATCTTCAGTGTTTGGGAGTGATGAAATGTTCAGGATGGAGTCCCCATGGTTGCATTCTGACGCTTTATAAATAGAGCTGGAGAGATACAAGGGTGGTCCAGTCTCTTACCGTGTGATGTCCTGGCTGTCTCAAGACAGAAGATCATTTGATGCTGGGTGGTGGTGGTGCACGCCTTTAATCCTTGTGCTCAGGAGGATCTTTGTGAGTTCGAGGCCAGCCTGGACTACAAAGCGAGTTCCAGGACAACTAGGGCTGTTACACAAAGCCCTGTCTTGAAGGAAAAAAAAAAAACCAAATAAACAAAACAGGTCATTTAACTGTAAGTGGTGACACAGGCCACCGATTTCACAGTATTCAGAAGACTGAGGCAGAATTATAAATTTAGGGCCTCAAGATCTGCCTGGGCTACATAGCAAGGCACTGTTTAAAAAAAAAGGTCATCAAGAGATGAAACAGCAGTAATCAATCAACGGGGCCCTGCTCAGAGCTTCAGTTACACTTTTGGGACTACACTGCTCCAGACCATGAGCCAGAAGCAAAGCCATGTGCTTTATAAAGGAGTCCCGTTTGGGCATTTCTGTGGCTTTAACCCCATCATAGAAGTTTATCTGCTCTGTCTTGAAGAAAAGATGCAGGCTCAGGGCCAGGAATAGTGGGACACGTCCTTACAAAGATCTCTATGAGTTCAAGGTCAGCTTGGTCTACATAGGGAATTCCAAGACAGTCAGGGCTATATAGAGACCCTGTCCCAAGAAAAACAGAGACTGAATGACTCAGGCTCCCCCTCCAAAAAAGAATTTGCTGAGTACCCTCTAGCTCTAGAAGCCACTGAATAATTAAAACTAATGCACACCCCTGAAAACCATGGGTATTCCAAGTTGGAAGACATAGGACCAGACCTTTAAAAGGCCTACTGGACACTTAACCCACTCCAGGAGCCCCCAAAGAGAGCCTCATATATAACTCTTTCATCCTGAACCCTGTCCTCAGAGAGTTCACCGTGCAGTGGACAGGAACACCCTACACTGCCACTAGAAAGGGAAAGCCCAGAGTTCTTGGGAGTGGGATGAAGAAAGCCCAGGGGATTATGGGAGTCCAAAAGGAGGAAACTGATCTAGGCCAGGAGGAAGAGAGACTGGGGGTGGGGCAGAGAGAAGTCAGGAAAGCAAAGAATGTTTCAATCAGAAGACCCAGAGATGGAAAATCTTAGTGTTGTTCAGAAATACGCATATAAAAGGGGAGGCTCCACTTCACAAAGGATCGATGGGCCATGGTGTCTTGGTTTCCTACGCGCTGGGGAGCCATAGAGATGTATAAGAGACCTGGATTATAGGAAGATGTTGGAAGGAATGGATGTGTACACAAATAACTCCACAGATAATTACAGTGCTGACTGAAACAATAGGAAAGAGGCTCCTGGACCAGTTAGGTCTGAACACTGCCTCAAAGACAGTATGCAGGGCTAGTGAGACGCTGAGGAAAGGCGCCTGCCTGATAACCTGGATTTGACCCCGGGGACTCAACTGGTGGAGACTCCATCAAGAACCAGCTCCCTCAAGTTGTCCTGTCTTCCACACAGGTACAGTGACATGCTCATCCCCACCCCCACCCCACAGTTTGCTAAAAGGCATTATGAGGGACGCTTCAGAGGCCCGACTGTGGAGGGAGAGGGAAGCAGTTGGTTCACTTTTACTCCACCCTTTTCCAGTCCCTCATTCGCCCTCATTTGCATACGAGTTTTGTTCATTCCTCAGAGATTTAGAAATCAAAGCCTCTAAGCAGGCGAGAAGGGGAGCCATCTACAGGCGGAACAAGGAAAAAGGACAAAGCGGGGAAAGGCGGCTAAAGGAGGGTGCTCGGGGTGCAGGGAGAGAGGAGAGAGTAGGTGAAAGGTGTTTGTAAGGGCTTTAGTTTTAGACTAGTTATGCCAGAGGCCAGGGAATGAGCTCTGGCTGAGAAAAGGACGTGGTATAACCGAGGTGGTAACAGCGTCCTAGGGCAGAGGGTGCGCGCTGTGCAACAACAGGGGAGCCGAGATGCCTGGGAATGGACCTGCTGTGATGCTCCGGGGGAGGACCCGGACTGCAGGCGGGAGAAATATTCTAAACTCAGCACCCACAGGATTACTTGATAGGTCAGGCAGGCTATATGAAAAAGTTTTGTTTTGTTTTGTTTTGTTTTGAATTCCATGACAAGAATGATAGAGTAGCCATTTCCCCGAAGGAACTCAGCTGCCTAAATAGGTAAACTGTGATTTTTTTTTAGATTTAAGGACAGCCATGAACCTTAGAGTGGCGTCTGGTCCGATGATGAGTGTGACTATGATAGACCGCCTGTTTCTCACCTTTGGACAAAGGTCTTAGGACCTATGAAGGTAAGAATTTTGTCTTTTCTTCAGTAGTGCCTTCTTATAGATGTGTTTGATAAGGAGAAAACACTCAATAAATATTTCTCGAATGCATAGCAGACCCCAGAATAGAAGTACCATTCAGGCTGTAAAACTCAGCACATAGACAACACCATCTGCCAAAATGAAAACAAAGACCTAATTCATCAAAGCCCATAGTTCTGGGGCTGTCTGAATGTTCTAACCTTGCTTTTGGCTTTTGAAGTTCCTCTTTTGGCTGTTCTTTGTTTGTTTGTTTTGGTTAGTTAGTTTTTGGTTTTTCAAGTCCTGGAATTCACTCTGCAGACCAGGCTGGCCTCGAACTCAGAGATCTGCCTGTCTCTGCTTCCCAAATGCAGGGGTTAAAGGTATGTACTACCATTGCCCAGCTGGCTAACTGTTCTTGTTAACTGAAGCATGCCAACCCAGAATATGGTTTTTGCCCTTAAAAACTCACCCTGAGGAAAGACTGAGCGATACACTGGCATACTGAACACCCACCGTAGTTCCCAGAGGTCTCTGGTGGATGTCCCTCAACACATGAATGAAAATAACTTTCGAATCCAGGCATAGTGGTACAAGTTTGTTATCCCAGCAAGTCGGAATCAGAGTTCGAGGCCAGCCTGACCTCGAAATCCTGTCTCAAAACACAATCAGATTATCTGGGACATTTTTCCATTCCCGCTCTGCAGATAGTCCCGCGACTGTCTTTTTCCTCCCAGAAGGACAGGGAAGTGTCAAGAGCCCATAATTAGAATTCAGTAGCCTGTCGAGTCCAGCGCAAGATCCCGATTGGACCGGCAACAATAATAAACAGGATTTAGCTCAATAGGAAGTCGGGCTTCTTCGGAAGTAGGCGTGGCCATGTCCGCTTTTGGACACGCCTCCTGTGGCTTCTCTATCCGCTGGAGGACTCAGTTCGGCTCCTCCTCTCGCAGCTTCCGGCCGGTTGGAATTCCGCTTCCCGTCTGACATTGTCGCCTTTGCTTAAGGGTCACATTGAACTACTGCTGCTCCAGGGCAGTCTTTAGGTGAGTGCGAAGGGTCGGGATCCCGGGGGACCCAGTCCGGAGCAGAGAAGCGGCCCGGGGCTTTCCTGACGCCGGGAAGGAGCTTCCGGCCGCCATGGCTGCCTCGGGCCCGAGGTCGTGGAGCTGACCATTGCAGCCTTCTTTCTTGTTGCTAGGTCTCATTCTGAGACGTCTCTATTAACTTACTCCTTCCTCCAGCCCTACGAGCTCGGACCGCTACTGTCCCCTTTGACTGCGCTGGGGCTGGAGTGTGAAGCGCTTTAGCCTCCGTTACACGACAAGGATTTGAACCCAGCAAATTGGACTGTGGTGCTTTTTAGCCGCGGGTTCCCAGGCGTGGCCGCCCGCGTTCCAAGGCCTCAGCCTGTCACCTCGTCTTGTTCCTTTTCCCGCAGCATCATCTTTGATAAACTCGAGATATTGCACAAAATTGCTTCCAACACTGGGTCTGTTAAATCCTTCGTCCCCACCCTACCTCCCCAAATGACCCCTTTCTGCTGCCCCAGATGCCCCACTTCGGGCCACTTGAATTGACACTGGCCGCGTACTTCTGTGGCGCCAAGGTCCCGCAGATGCTCTAGAATAGACAGTTTTTCTCGGTGATTTTGACTGTGTCATCTCTTCAGTAATATCAGAGGGTTTAAAAAAAAAAGCCGTGGATACTCAGGGTCAGTAGAATTTGAGGCGCTAAGGTATTTGGGTGCATGTGGGGGAGTTGCATGGTGGTTTCATTAACCTCTGGTTGAAATGTAGCATTTACTTTCGTTAGGAATGGAGGCAGCAACTTCAATAGGTTTGGCAACCTATGGAACTTTGTCAGCAGTCAAAATCACAGATACCTGACACATTCTAGTTGCAAGTGTCACAAGTCACCGGGGTTACTTGGTCAGTTCTTTTATATATATATTACTGTATCATTCTTGTCATGGAATTAAAAACAAAAAAAAGCAACTTTTTCATCTAGCCTGTCTGACATATATATGTGTGTGTGTGTGTGTGTGTGTGTGTGTGTGTGTGTGTGTATAAATGTCAAATAAGCAGTTTTGCAATGCATTGAGTCACTTTTTTTCTTTTTCCTTTTAGTTTTTTTCGAGACAGGGTTTCTCTGTGTAGCCTCGCTATTCTGGAACTCACTCTGTGGACCAGACTTGCCTCTAACTCACAGAGATCCTCTGTCTCTGACTCCCGAGTGCTGGGATCAAAGGCGTGCACCACCACTGCCTGGCTCATTGAGCCATATTTTGAGAAAAGTTTATGAGTCCGCCAGACCCCCTTGTAATGTTGTTTTTGATGATGTTGGATGCAGCACAACCATCCGGGTGCTGTTTGACCTTGGGAAGTCATTTAGCCACCCTGTCCCTCGTATAGACAGCACAGATAGTAGTACCTTTTAGAATGGCTATAGGACTAGGTAGGTGCGTATAGAGTGCACATAGTATGTGCTGTGCACACAGTAAGTGTTAGCTGGAATATAAGGATAAAACCTAGTTTTTCCAAGGAGACCTCTGTCTCCTGACCCTGCTGTGACTTCTACACTCAGACACATGGATTCTCGCTGCCCTTCATCTTTCTGTGTTTGTTGAGGAGAAGGAGGTAACAGCTTGTTCACATTCAACCCATTCTTCTGATCTGGTCTTCTTCCGTGGGCCTCGTTGATCTGACATCCCTATGCCCAGGCACCGCTAGAATGATTGCCAGTGTACCCACTCTGTTTGCATCCAGGAATTAGCACCATGGCTGAAGACATCAAGACCAAAATCAAGAACTACAAAACTGCCCCGTTTGACAGCCGCTTCCCAAACCAGAACCAGACCAAGAACTGCTGGCAGAACTATCTGGGTAAGCAGAATACCAGGGAGGGAGGGTAACATGTGTGGATCTCACCTGTGTCTTCTACAGACCAGGAACTGCTGGCAGAACTATCTGGGTAAGCAGAATACTGGGGCTGGAGGGTAACGTGTGGATCTCACCTGTGTCTTCTACATACCTCTTGCCTCGTGAAGCCAGGTAGGGAGCAGAGAACTATGCATACCAGCTTGTGGCCATTCACTCTGGATTTACTGTCTAGATGGCCCAGTCCCTCATATTATCTGTTGAGGTCACAAACTTTAGACTCAGCAATAATTTTTTTTTTGAAGAATTTTGTATGCATTTTGTGTGTATGCCACACATGCACGCTACATACAAGTGAATATAACACGTAAATGCTTAGTTCAGAAGTGAGACCTGCCATCACATCCGTGTAGAAGATGGGTATTGTCATCTCTCTGTTCTCTGTCTGCTTTGTGCCCAGTCTTAAACACACTTCCCTCTCTCCTCACTAGAGGCACGATACCACTGGTAAAAGCAGTCACATTTTGGTGCTCCTGCCACACTTGAGTTCACGTGACCTTCCCTTAAAAAATATAAAACAGAACAAGCACCGGTACGCCCTCCTGTCTTCCTTGCTTCTGATCAAGACCGTCTTCGCCTTTCCCAGCCCCGTCTGTACTTCCGTCATCCTCATCTCTTCCCCTCATACTTTGCTGTCATCCCTAGCTCTAGAATGTTCTAATTGAGCAACAGTGTAGCTGCCCAGGTCAGGTGTATGCAGCTCGTTATGGTATACTTATGAGTTTGCATTCCCTCTGTGTATATAACCAATCATGAAGCCAAAACTTCCTCAAAAAGTTGATCCAAGCCTCTTTTCTTCACAGACTTCCACCGCTGCGAGAAGGCAATGACCGCAAAGGGGGGTGATGTCTCCGTGTGTGAGTGGTACCGACGTGTATACAAGTCCCTCTGCCCCGTATCATGGGTATGTGCCTTCCCGTGGGACCTTTGGGTATTCAGGTGGGGACCAGGCAGAGAGGACTATGGTGACAAGTGAGAATTCATCTCCAAGGGCCAAGATAGGACCAACCATACAGAGTCACTGATACCTCCTCAGTTAGGGCCTCCATCCCAGTCTAGATCCGCTTCCGTGACTGTGCACTGTAGAAACCTGGACTTTAGAAGAATGGTAGTGGCACACACCTTTAATCCCAGCACTCTTGGGAGGCAGAGGTGCAATCTCTGTGGTTCAGGGCCAGCCTGGTATGCGGAGCAAGTTCCAGGACAACTAGGACTACACAGAGAAACTCTGTCTCAAAAAACAAAAAAAAAGGAAGGAAAATTAAAGGAGACTTAGCATTTTCAGTTCAAAATGACCTAGGTTGGGTTCCCAGCACCCATGTCTATAATAGCTGCCCATAACTGGAGGGCATCCTGTGCACTCAAGGACACTGCACTCTGTGTACAAACCCATGCACAGATACACATACATACATAATTAAAAATAAAATCTTGTTTTGTTTTTTGGGACAGGGTTTCTCTGTGTAGCCCTGACTTCCCTGGAACTCACTCTGCAGGCCAGGCTGATCTTGAACTCACAGAGATCTGCCTGCCTCTGCCTCCCGAGTGCTGGGATTAAAGGCGTGCGCCACCACCGCCCGGCTCTCTGTAGTTTTTTAAGGTGTATTATTGTACATGTGGGATGTGGGTGGTACAGGTGTGCCACTGCATACGTGCAGAGATCAGAAGACAGCTGTGTGGAGTCAGGTTTCCTGCCCACCTTTACAGATGCAAACACGGGTTCTCAGGCTCACCTGGCAAGCGCTTCCTCTCCTGGTCCATCGCTGGCTCCACATTCTCCTTGTTAAGACAGGGTCTTGCTGTGTAGTGCAGGCTGGTGTTGAACTCCTGATCCTCCTCCCACAGCCTCTTGGGTTCATGGTTTTTCTTTTTCATCCTCCCTTGCTGAAGTACTCTAGGGCAAACCTCAGATGTGCCTTTTCGCCCCTGCCTGTTGAGTAGGCATCGCCACTAAATCAGGGCCCACGAAGAGAGTGCCTCTAGCACTGATGTGAGACTTCTAGTCAGTATTTAATACTCCAGCATATTCTCTTCTGTGAAATCAGAGGACCCTGCTGACTATAGGACCTCAAGAGATGCTCGATTTTTATAAGAATTGATGAAGTGATTATAACATTCATGCTCATTTCAGAAACACTGAAAGCATGTCTTAGAACCAAAATATGGTACTTTAGTTCAGTGTGGCGGTTGCAAGTCTGACATCCTAGCACACAGGAGGTGGATCAGAAGTTAAAGGTCATCCTGGGCTACTTGAGACCCCATTATTTTTTTTTTTAAATGTGTGTGTGCATGTGTGTAAATATATAGCACCCATATGTGTGCCTGTGGGGTCAGTAGAAGGTGTTTGGTCTCCTGGAACTAGAGTTACAGATTGTGAGCCTCCATATGGGTGCGGGGAATCAAACCTGGGTCCTCTGCAAGTGCAACAAGTACGCTTAATTGGTGAGTCATCTCTCCAGCCTCTCATATTGTATACTGTATTGAGATTTACTTTGACTTGCTGTGGGATGGTGATTGTTGTTAGACCAAGTGTAGAGAGAGCCCTTACTTAGTCTTACTTAGTCTAGAATGACCTTGAACTCCTGAGATCCTGCCTCAGCCTCCTGGGAGCTGGGGTTACTAGCAAAGGCCACCACACCCTGTCTGAAGCAGTGCCGGGATGGATGCCATGCTTCCTGTGTGCTAGGCAAGCAGTCTACCGGCTGCCTATATATGGTACAGGAATTTATATATATTGGTTTTGTTTTGTTTTTCAAGACAGAATTTCTCTGTGTAGCAGTGCTGGCTGTCCAGACTTGCTTTGTAGACCAGGCTGACCTCAAATTCACAGAGGTCTGCCTACCTCTGCCTCCTGAGTGCTGGGATTAAAGGTGTGTGCCAACACCACCTGGCTGCGTTTGTGTTTTTTAAGATGTTATTAATTATGTGCTTGGGTATGTGCATTTGAGGGGTGTCCCTGGAGGCCAAAGGAGTCAGAGCCTTTTGGAGCTGGAGTCACAGTTGGTCATGAGCCTCCTGATACAGGTCTGGGAACTGAACTCTGCTCTTCCTGTGCTCTTAACCAGAGTCATCGCTCCAGCCCCTTCTGTAGGTTCATGATTATTTTTAGAATCTTCAGCTTTTAATTATGAATATGTGTGTGTTAAGGGTGAATGCAGGTGCCAGGGGGGCCCAGAAGAGTGTCAGATCCCCTGGGACAGGATATACAGGCAGCTGTGAGCTGCCTAACATGGGGGTTGGGAACTGAACTCCAGCCCTCTGCAACAGGCAAGAGCAGCAAGCGCTCTTAAACACTGAGTCATCTCCCCAGACTTGTGTGTGTGTGTATTTAAGTGTTTAAGGCTATTCTAATCTTATATGTGTTTGTGGGGACAAAGGTCAGTACCTCTATTATCTGCATTTGAATCATTTTTTGTCCAGTCATCTTTTATTTTCCCTAATAGAAAACATTTTGTTTTCCTAAAAAGTTTAGTGTTTTGTAGAATTTTATTATTAATTATTTCGTTTTTTTTTTTTTTGAGACAGGGTTTCTCTGTGTAGCATTGGAGCCTGTCCTGACACTAACTCTTGTAGACCAGGCTGATTGCAAACTCACAGAGATCCACCCGCCTCTGCCTCCCAAATGCTGGGATTTTTTCCTCCTCCTCTAGTGGTAGTGGTGGTATGTGTGAGTATGTTTACAACTTTATACAGATATGGTTCACACTCTGTATTTTACTTTTTTTTTTTTTTTTTTTTTTTTTTGAGCAAGACTGGCCCTGATATTCACCACAGTCTGCCAACCTCTAGCTCCTGATTGCTCAGTGCAGGTCTGAGCTAACACATCTGATTGTATGTGCTTTTTTGTTTTTGTTTATTTATTTGTTTTTTGCTTTATCTTCTAAGAATCAAAAAAGGGGGCTGGAGAGAGATAGCTCAGAGATTAAGAGCAGTGACTGCTCTTCCAGAGGTCCTGAGTTAACTCCTTGCAACGACATGGTGGTTCACAACCATCTATAATAAGATCTGGTGCCCTCTTCTGGTGTGCAGGCATACATGCAGGCAGAACACTGTGTATATAATAAATCTTTAAAAAGAAAAAAAAATCCTCTGCTCTGTTGACAGAGGTTTGCATTTTGTAGGCGGAGGTTCAGTCCCAAAGAAACACACAGAGGTCTACATTAATTTTAAACTGGTTGGCCTATTATCTCAGGCTTCTTATTAACTAACTCTTACATCTTAACCCATATTTCTTGTCTATGTTAGCCACAAGGATGGTACCTTTTATCAATGAGGCATTCTCATCTTGCTTCATCTGGGTCTGGGTGACAAGTGCAGACCAAGCCTTTCCTCTTTTTAGAATTCTTCTGTTCTGGTCACCCCACCTATACATCCTGCCTGACTACTGGCCAATCGGCATTTTATTAAACCAATACAAGTGACAAATTTTTATAGGGTACAAAACTATTGTCCCACAGTACTGCTCTTTAGCTGGACTTGGTCTTTGGGGGAATAAATCCATGACAGGGAATGGTTTTCCCTGTTTGCATGATTTCCTATTTCCACAGTGTGTGTGTGTGTGTGTGTGTGGGTGTGTGTGTGTATAGTGGGTCTATTGGGGTAAAGGGATAATTTGCCAAAGTTCCTTATGCCTCATGCTCTAGTTTTGTGTTGTGGTTAATGTCTGAGACAGAGCCTCCTGTATTCTTGGCTCACTAGATAGCTAACGCTAATCTTGAACCCTTGATCCTTTGCCTCTACTTCCTAAGTGCTGGGAGTGTAAGAGTGCCACCATTTGTGAGGCTTCCTTATGTGTGCTTTTTTTCTTTTAATTTATATGTATGAGCATTTTACCTGCACGTGTGTCTGTACCTAGTGGATAGCTAGTGCCTGTAAAGGTCAGAAGGCAGTGATCCCATGGGAGTGGAGTTACCATTGGTTGTGAGCTACCATTTGGGTGCTGAAATCAAACCTGGGTCCTCTGCAAAAACAGCAAGTACTCCTAACCACAGAGCCATCTAACTCCCTTGGTGTGCTTTTGGTTTTTTGTTTTTTGTTTTGTTTAAACAGGGTTTTTCTGTGTAACAGCCCTGGTTGTCCTGGAACTAACTTTGTAGAACAAGCTTGTCTCGAACTCACAGAGTTTGAGAGATCCACCTGCCTCTGCCTCCCAAGTGCTGGAATTAAAAGTCTCTTCCATCACTGCCAGCCTGGTCTACAAAGTGAGTTTCAGGTCAACCAGAGCTGTTACACAGAGAAACTGTCTCAAAAAACCAAAACCAACCAAACGAAAATCCTATGCAGTCAGACTTTTCTTTGGGCCACCAGCTCACAAATAAACACAGGGTGACTTAATTATTAAAGCTCAGCCTCAGTTTAGGTTTGCTTTTAACTAACTGTTCTAACAAATTAACTCATTCTTATTACTTTACGTTCTGTCATGTACCAACCCTCCTGCTTCTTCCATATCTCTGATTCATCTCCTGCTTCCTCTCTCTCTGCCCAGCAGTCCCGCTTATTCCTCCTGCCTAGCCATTGGCCATTCAACTCTTTATTACACCAATCACAGCAATATAGCTTCACACAGAGTACAAATATCCCACAACACCCTTATGTCAAGTGTGGTGAAACAGGTCTTGCCAGCACTTAGGAGAAAGAGGCAGTCGGGTCTCTGAGTTCGGGGCCGACTTGGTCTACATAGTGAGTTCCAGGACAGCCAGGGCTATCTGGGAAGGCCTATCTAAATAAAAGGACCCCTTCTTTAAAAAAACAAAGCAAAAAAAAAAAAAAGGTAAACCAGTAACTGAAAAATTCTGAGAGAGCTATGGCCAATGAAGTCTGTCTGTGTGTGAGCTCTAGACAAAGCCAGCCTTGGGAAGGTGCATCCTGTGCCAGTCACCACTGCAGCAGAACAGCAGAGGTGTTGCAAACATGACAAAGCTTGGTGCTGGCCTGTGGTAGGCAAGCAAGTTTCCTGACGTTGGTGTTGCTTCTGTAAACTGGTCTGCTCCCTTGCGGTCAGACTGCAGTCTCCCTTGTCTGTGCTTTATCCGTTGACTCAGCCTCTCATAAATAAATGTGAGGGTGAAATAGCTCCGTGGATAAAGGCACTTGCTGCCAAAGATGACAGCCTGAATGGATCCCCAGGACCCACACGGTGGAAGAAGAGACCCAACTCCTTCAGATGTCCCCACCCCCCACATACATGCACGCACACGCACAAATGTAAAACAGATCATGTGTATCTGTATGTAAGTAGATCCACTGAATGGTTTTGTTTTGTTTTTTTTTTTTCTTGAGAATGTTAGCAGTTTGATGGGGGCCTTTCCATAGTTTCCTTTCCTACTTGGCTTCTGTGATGAGCAGTGAAATCCCTTGTGCTTGGCATCTTTTGATACTAGACTACAGAAACTGGTTATTCTTTTGCACTAGAATATATATAAGCCAGCCTCATCTTCTATAAATGCCCAGTGTCTCAGTTAAAGTTACTCTTGCTGTGGTGAAACACCAAAAACAAATTGTGGGGACAGGAACTCAAGCAGGGCAGGAGTTGATGCAGAGGCTGTGGAGGATGCTGTTTACTGGTTTGCTCAGCCTGCTTTCTTTCTTATAGAATCCAGGCCCTCCAGGCCAGGGATGGAACTATCCACAGTGAGCTAGGCCCTCCTCTGTCAATCACTAATTAAGAAAATGCCCGCCGGGCTTGCCTACATAGAGCCATTTTCTTTCTTTCTTTCCTTCTTTCTTCCTTCCTTTCTTTCTTTCTTTCTTTTCTTTTCTTTCTTTTCTTGCCTTTTCTTTTCTTTTCTTTTGTCCTCCCCTCCCACCAGGGTTTTTCTGTGTATCTCTGGCTGTCCTAAAACACTTTCTGTAGACCAGGCTGGCCTCAGACTCACAGAGAGATCTGCCTACCTCTACCTCCCAAGTGCTAGGATTAAGGGCATGCACCACCACCACCAAGCCCAATGAAATTGATTGATTGATTTCTTTCTTTCTTTTAAAAATTTATTTATTGTGTTCAAGGCCAACCTGATCTACAGGATACAAACCCTATCTCAAAAAAAAAAAAAATAAGAAAAGAACAGTGGTTTTGTCTTTGTGAGTCATTGTTGATTCCCTGGGACAGTGGTTGGCACATGGCAGGACTTGTCCTCTGCTGGCCACATGCGTCAGTGGGCAAAGTAAGGAAATGTGGTTTGTCACTGGAGGAGTTAACGCCGATTGTCTTTTACAGGTCTCAGCCTGGGATGACCGCAGAGCAGAAGGCACATTTCCTGGGAAGATCTGACCTGGCTCCACCCACCTCTCCTCTGTTCGCTCTCCTCTCCCCATGCAGTAAAGGGGGACCTGGGTATATGATGGTCCCTACTCTGGGACCCTGAATCATGATGCAGCACCTAATAAAATTTCACTGAAAAGTTTGACGCTGTGTGTGGAGGACAGCTGGGCAAGAAGTGGGGTGCACTGGCCGAGAAGGGGCCTCACGTGATTATTGTTCTTATTTTAAAA
>NC_022030.1:21959498-21960673 GCF_000317375.1 Microtus ochrogaster
TCATGTGTACGTGTACACATGTGAGCCTGAGGGGGCGGGAAGAGAGCTGGAGTTACAGACGATCGTAGGTGCTGGGAACCAAGCTCCAGTCCTCTGCTAGAGCAGCAAGTGTTCTGTTTATGGGTGTTTTGTCTGCATGTGTCTGTGTATACAATGTGCATGTGGTGCCTGCAGAGGCCAGAAGAGGGCATCAGACACCCTGAGATGGGTTGTATAGCCTGTGGTGGGTGCTGGGGATTGAACCTGGATCCTCTGAAGGAATAGCCGGTGCTCATAACCACTGAGCCATTTCTCCAGTCTCCATTTTTTTCTGCTTGTTTCACATTTTTTTTTTATTTTGTAAAGGTTTATTTATTTATTATGTATACAACATTCTGTCTGCATGTGTACTTGCTGGCCAGGAGAGGGCGCCAGATCTCATTACAGATGGTTGGGAGCCACCAGGTGGTGGTTGGGAATTAAACTCAGGTTCTCTGGAAGAGCAGCCAGTGCTCTTAACCTCTGAGCCATCTCTCCAGCCCTACATTTTTATTTTATAAATTTTGATCACCCCTAAGTCAGTGGAGTGGATGGTCACGCAAAATAGCTTCAAGTCTTTAGTGTGCTAAAATTAATCTCCATGTTGCCCCTTATGTGGATAGGTTTTTGTGGGTATTTTTTGGTCTGGCAGTACTGGGAATCAAACCGAGGGCCTCATGCATGCTAAGCAAGCTCTCTGCTGCTGAGCTGCAGCCCCATCTAGCGTCAGTAGTTACGAACAAAGCCCCATCCATTTCCTCTACCTTTTCTCCTTTCTGTTTGTCTTTTCATAGGATGACCTTGAACTGCAGATTCTCCTGGCTTTACCTCCCAGGTGTCAGTATTACAGGGTGCCGCACACCGTGCCTTTGGTTCTGTCCTCTTAGTTTTTTGTTTGTTTTTGTTTTGTTTTTTATTTTAATGTGTATGTGTGTGTTGGGGAAGCTATGTGCATGACTGCTACATTCTTGGAGGTTGGAAGAGTGTTTTGGATCCCCTGGAACTGGAATTACAGGCATCCCTATGAGCTGCCTGATGTGGATGCTAGAAACCACGCTCAGATCCTCTGCAAGAACAGCCAGTGCTCTTAACCTGAGCCATCTCTCCAGCTCTCCTCCTTAGTGAAAATTAAATTTACTTTAAAAAGTAAATCCTAC
>NC_022030.1:21961103-21961783 GCF_000317375.1 Microtus ochrogaster
CTCTGCCTCCCGAGTGCTGGGATTAAAGGCGTGCGCCATCACCGCCTGGCTTAGCTGGACTTTTAACATTCTAAAATGCAGGAAATTCTCAGGCCTAGTAACAAGCTCCTGTTCGAGGTTCCCTCTCCTGTCCCAGGCCTCATTCCTCGTTGTGTGTTCATCACCATGATGATTGATGAAAATCAACAGTGAAACACGTAATAACGTGTAATGGAACACGTTTAATCCCAGGCAGAGGCAGGCGGAGAGTTCTAGGACAGCCAGGGCTAATGAAAAGTCAGTGAGAGAAGGCCAGACAGGCACATCCCTCGAAGGAATTGCCATAGACCTATGTATCAGGGAGACGGCCTCGGAAGCTAGAAAGACTCCTATGACTGCAGGAACTCTTACCATGGCTGTGTCGGCTGAGAATTCAGATGAACAGAGATGCTGTATGTCCTGAGGATGGCAGCCCTTGAGTGGGATCTCTAAGACACCTACCTAGAGGAGGACCAGTAACTAGTGCTCACCGGCCTTGAGGGACTGTTTGTAACTGGTTTAGACAGTGAGAACTGTTTTGTTGGTTCTGGGGGTTGAACTCAAGAGACACCCGGAGGCTAACAACAGCCACACCCCCAGGACCCACAGCACCCCCAGCCCCTCACTGGGGGATTCTAGGCAGGGGCTCTACCACTGAGCCA
>NC_022030.1:21962411-21967334 GCF_000317375.1 Microtus ochrogaster
CACCGCCTGGCCTTTATTTTGCTTTTTGAGATAGGATCTTGCTATTATTGCCCAAGCTGACCTTGGACTGATTCACTGTGTAGTCCAGGCATGCCTTGAACTTGGAATCCTCCTGTCTCAGCCTTCTGGGTGGCTGTATTACACACTTTTATCACCAGCCCTGGCCATTTTCTTTATTTTTAGAGATTTTTTTATTTTACTTTTAATTGTGCTTGAGGGATTGTACGTGCCTGTGGAGGCCAGAAGAGGGCAGCATTCTCCCTGAAGCTGGAGATGGAGCAGTAGTGAGCTTCCACCAGGGTGGCAGGAGCTAAACTCAGGTTCTCCAGAGCAGTGTGTACTCTTAACCGCAGAGTCATCTCTCCAGCACCCCCCCCCTCGTTTAGAGGTGTGTATAACGTGTGTTTGGACACACGAGAAGGTCAGAGGACAGCTTTGCCGCTTCTCTCGCCTTATCGTAGGGTCTCAGGCAGGCAGGCAGGCAGGCATGCAGGGCAATCACCTTTTATGCTCCCAGCCATTTTGCCCTGTTACTTTTAAAAATGTTTTCTTTTTTCAGATTATTTTGCCTCCATGTATGTGCCCTTGAAGAGCAGAAAGAAGGCATTGGATCCCCTGGAACTAGAGTTATGCAGATGTCTTTGGGCCACCACCATGTGATTTCTGAGAATCGAACCCAGGTCCTCTGCAGGAGCAATAACAAGTGCTCTAAACTGCTGAGCCATCTCTCCAGCCCAGTGCTCTAGGGCTTTTGTTTGGTTTTTGAGGGGTTTTTTTGTTTGTTTGGTTGGTTGGTTGGTTTGGTTTGGTTTGGTTTGTTTGTTTGTTTTATGGTCTTTCGAGACAGGGTTCCTCTGTGTAACAGTCCTGGCTGGCCTGGAACTCCATTTGTAGACCAGGCTGGCCTCGAACTCACAGAGATCCACCTGTCTCTGCCTCCTGAATGCTGGGATTAAAGGTGTGTGCTAGTATTTTTCTTACACTTATTTGTGTGTGTGTGTGTTTGTGCACGTGCATGAGTATTAGGGGTACCTGTGCCGGAGCCTGAGGGTAGAGATCAGAGGACAGTTTGTAGGAGACAGTTCTCTCCAGCCATGAGTTCAGGGATGGAGATCAGGTCATCAGGCTCGGTGGCAAGTGCCTTTATCTGCTGAGCCCTGAGATCCGTGCCGTGGGAGGAGAGAACTGACTCGTGTTAGTTACCCTCTCACCTCCACGCACGTGTGCGCGTGCGCGCACACACACACTAAGTAAATACAGTTTAAAACAAAACAAAAGCAGGGAGGTGGTGACACGCCTTTAATCCTAGCACTCAGGAGGCAGAGGCAGGTGGATCTCTGAGTTTGAGGCCACTCTGGTCTACAGAGTGAGTTCCAGGACACAAAGAAACCTTGGCTGAAAAAAACAAAACAAAAAACCCAGAAAGATCTCAAAAAACACAAATTATGGCTTTAGCAACATGAAAATTTGGGGGCTGGGGAGATGTCTCAGTGGTTACAAGCACTGGCTGCTCTTCCAAAGGACTCAGGTTCAATTCCTAACACCCACGTGTATGTAACATCAGTTCCAGGACTTCTGATACCCTCACACAGACAGACGTGCAGGCAAAACACTAATAAACATAAAACAAAAATAAATTTTATAAAATGTAGCTGGGGAGATGGCTAGGCAGTGTAGAATATTTGTTGGTCTTTCAGAGGACCTAGGTTCGATTCCCAGCACCTGCTTGGTGGCTCACAGCCATCTGTATCTCCAGTTCCTGGGGATCTGATGTCCTCTTCTGGAATATAGGTAAATGTAAACATGCAGGCAAAACACTCAAACACACAAAATAAATAAAACTTAAAACATGTTTTTAAAGCAGGCTGGGTGGTGGTGTAGCACGCCTTTAATCCCAGCACTGGGGAGACAGAGGCAGACGGATCTCTGTGAGTTCGAGGGCAGCCTGGTCTAAGGAGGACATGCTCCAAAACTACAGAGAAACCCTGTCTTGAAAAACATTTATTATTTTTTTTCCAAAGGAAAACAAGTATTTATTCAGTTCTCAGATGGAATTGTTTTATGACTAACACAAATATAAAGGAAAAATTATCACATCAGAAAAGAGCAATTTATTTTATTACATTAAAAGGTAATAATATGACCACACAAAGTCAGACAACTAGAAATGCAAAACCCTCCTGTCACACAAAGAGAATAATGGCTCATGTCAGTAATATGCAAAGAATCAGAAGTCAAAGCAGGATATACAACCTTCACCTATTAATCTGGACCACAGGCTCGCTTTCTCGATGCTGTGGTTTATGATTAGGCTTGTTGACTTTGTTTTCTGACTTTAGTATGCTATAGCAGCAACAGAGGACAAAACGGAGCGGCTTTGGATGACTCGGCAGCGAGAGACCATCCTATGGTAATAACTTTTTACTCACAAAGATGATCATAACATTATGTGTAATACTGAAAATCTGGAAATAACCTTAATTTCCAACAATTAAAAGAAGGTTAAGAAAATTACAATAAAATATATTACCAGCAATATAAAATATCTGCAAAAGTCACCAATAACCATATATAATATTTAGAGAAAACGTAAGGGCAGAAATTGTATTATAAAGAACATGGAGGATCAAGACATGTAAAACATTCATACCCCAAAAGGACAAGATATTAAGTGACAATCTCAGGATAAAGCACTCAGACATTTTCTTGCAGTTTATTACATTTCTGACTTCCAACTTTTCTATAATTAACACATAAAATTCATAATGATAAAAAGTGCCTTTTAAAAAGTGAAGTAAATAGAAGATTTTTTAAATGCGTTCCTTTTCCCTACAATACAATCTAAGGAGTCCCGGAAGCCTCGGCCTCTAAGCAGTGGGGTAGGGAGCCAGGCTATGAAGAATGACCGTGAAGGGGTTGGAGCAAAGAAGAGAGGGCACAAGCTAGAAGGTCCAGGGAGGCAGGGACGGCGAAAAAAAGAAAGTATTACCATAGGGCTAAACTTTCTCACCTTTAATCTTAGCACACAGAGGCAGAGGTAGGTAGAGGTTTGTTTGTTCTAGGGCAGCCTGGTCTACATGGTAAATTCCAGGACAGCTAGAGCTGTGTAGAGAGACCCTGTCTCAAAATAAATGAATTATATTTGTATGATTATATAAAATATATTTTATGCTGAGTGGTGGTGGCACCTTAAACCCAGCACTTGGGAGGCAGAGGCAGGCAGATCTCTGAGTTCAAGACCAGCCTGGTCTACAGTGCCAGGCCAGGCTCCAAAGCTACAGAGAGAAACCCTGTCTAGAAAATCATATATGTATATTACAAAATAAATATATTTATATTTATTAGCATTTTATTTATATATTTATATATAATATAATATTAACATATTTATGGGTTTCCTTAAAAGTTTTAGTCTTTAAGATTCCCCTTCAGAGTTCAATTAAAGATGCCAAGAAGCCAGGCGGTGGTGGCGCACGCCTTTAATCCCAGCACTCGGGAGGCAGAGGCAGGCGGATCTCTGTGAGTTCGAGACCAGCCTGGTCTACAGAGCTAGTGCCAGGCCAGGCTCCAAAGCCACAGAGAAACCCTGTCTCGAAAAAACAAAACAAAAATAAATAAAAAAATAAATAAATAAATAAATAAAATAAAGATGCCAAGAGTAGGGAAAGAGGAGCTAAAAATCCGAGGGTAAAGACGTCTTCTGACAATGGGAATCATCTGTCTGTGTTTCTTTGTTCTCTCTCCAATCCATCATTTCCCATGTTCCATCTGTTACTTGTTCTCCTTTTTCTACATGGTTCTTAGTCCCGCCTGTTACAAATGCTCCCAGTCACACACATCCTTAAAACCAGCAATCCCCAGCCTAGCAGATTCCAGGGCCGGAATTCTTTTGTCCCATAGAAAATCAGATAAGGGTTTTCACACTCACACACAGATCCATGGGAGTGGCTGGTACACGTCCGGTGAACTCCTTAACGGAGAAAGTTAATTAAGAAAGGGAAAAACCATCAGGGGATTCTAGAGGGGAAGGTTAGTGCGCTACACTACGTTTTGCGGTGGTAGGAAGAGCTAAAAGGTTTGTTTCTAGTGAAATTATAAATAGAGCACCGATTGTTTAAGTCAGCGCGCCTCTTTTCTCCCAGCGAGCACAGAGGCTTACCTGGTAACCAAACAACCTACTTAAAAAGTCAGAGGGAAGCTGACGGCGCTTGAATCTGATAAGACAAACACCAGACGCTGCAGTTTCTATGGGCCTAGGTCTGGAGTTAGACTTATTGCTCTAAGGGGAGAAGAGACCCAGGCCTCTGAATTATCAGTTCCAGTTCCGTGCTATGCTGTTATCAACCGTCCTGGTCGTGGGGTAAAACCAGAGCAGCAGCTTGGGCAGGTATTAATTCTGCGTCCTTGGAGATGTGTGAATGTCTTGGATGGGGCACTCTCTGCCTGGACCCTGATCATTGATCAAATGCCTGCTGATAAAGATAATTGCAGGAAGGCAGATCTTAGCACTTGATGTAGGAGAGAGGAACAGGCCTGGCAGTGGCAAACTGTTTTCACGACAGTTCCGAACTGCGGGAATTAATCCCCAAACATGTAACACAAAGGGAGTTAGCTACAGCAAAGGACAGCCACTTTATCCACAAAGCAATAGTGCCCAAAGCCTTGTTTTTTGGTTTAGCCTTTACCAGGTCCCTTGGTTCTTATAAGTTGCTCATAAAAAGATGGCTGAGAAATTACTATATAATGTTGTGGCTTGTAGCAATATATATATATATTAGCATGGCCCAATTGTTTAGTAAATTATTTAGACCAATACTTATCTACTGTTCACCAATATTTATTTAGGTTTTCTTGGAAGACATTAATATAGATGTAAATCAAAACAGAAAACTGTTTTAAATCTAAAGTAGGTTGATTGTTAGT
>NC_022030.1:21968199-21972068 GCF_000317375.1 Microtus ochrogaster
GGGAATTGAACTCAGGACCTTTGGAAGAGCAGGCAATGCTCTTAACCACTGAGCCATCTCTCCAGCCCCTTCATGTTTTTTCTTAACACCAATGCCTGGTGTTTTGTTTTGGGCTTAGGGTCTCACTGTTTAGCTATGGCTGACTTGGAAGTCACACTTTGGAAGCTAGGCTGGCCTCGAACTCACAGAGATCCATCCTTCTGCTCCCGTTCGGATTAATGGCTTGAGCCAAGGCAGGGCCTTCTGTAACACAAGCTGGCCATATAACAGAGTAATCCTGAACTTGATAGTCTTATGTCCCAGTTTCTCACACTTGGCTAGCCCACTGTCTTGACAAGGGAATTTTAAGCGCCATTTGTTTACCTGCTCCTGTGACAGGGAAGTGACTGTTGGCCTAGAAAACTCAACCAAAGCTCTGGGCATATTCTGGGGCAGGAACCTTGCTTCGAGGGACCACCAGGGGGTGCCGTCGGGGAGACCGCGGCCTCTGCTAGCCTACCGAACCTCCGAAGTTTTCTTGGACACTGCCACCTGGGAACCAAGGACCGAGTTACTCACGGTGCAGATGTGCGCAAAGTCGCGCCGGCACTAGGAGATAGCAAGATTTACGCCTAGATGTGTTTCTTTCGTTTCCCTTTCCTCCTCCACCTCCACTCTCTCCCCGTCTCAACCCCACCCGCAGCCTCTGAAGCTCAGGATGGTCTTGAACCCATGATCCTGCATCTCCCCACTACTGGAATTACAATTACAAGTGTGCACACTTCTGTCCTGCTTGAATTTAGATCCCTTCTGTTATTCAGCCTGAACAAAATGTGCGTGTGCGCGAGCATGAGTGTGCATGCGTGCATGTGTGTGTGTGTGTGTGTGTACTGAGGAAAGAAGCTCTTTGTGTCCTACCAAGCCCGTGCCATATGTCCCCTTTCTTCTTCTAGCACACTCCTCCCTCCCTCTTCACACACACCTGTCTCAAACCCCCTCAAGCTATCACCATCCCCCGCTGCTGCTGCCACAGCCCTAACCAACTGCCTTTCCTCTCTAGCCCCTCCCAGGGGCCTGCCTTGAGCCTGCTCCGTGCTCCTCTGCTGTGGGGGTCTTCTTTTAGTTCTCGCTCTGTGTGGGAGGCAGTTTTCTGATCCCCAGGTGGATCTGTCATGGATCTGACTTCTGCTCCCAGGAAAACCCTTGTTGCCCCCAGGGAAAGAGCAGCACGTGTTGTGGGGATTAGCTTGTCCACCCCTCCCCCCACCCCTCCTGCATCACCGCAGCCTGGGAACTAGAGGCCCTGAGCACTTGCATCCCCTTGCCCCAGTGGCCAGTCATGAGCACAATCCTGAATTTCAGGTCTGGAAATCACTCATAAAATCTACCTTCTCATCATGGTCGGCCCGCTGAACCCTTGTCCCCTCCTCCTTGGAGGGTTTTGGGCTTATATAGGGAGCTGCTGTGGGTGGGTGGGGCTGGCCAAAGAAGCTTCTGCAGAGAAGGTGAGGGGGTTCTGGGAATTAACAGGGCAGGGGGAGCTGAGAGGCAACAACTGCCCTGTGAGAGCCCAACTCTCTTCTTCTGTAGAAGGCTCACAGCCAGGCTGTGGGATGCTGGGCGAATGGGTATCAGCCTGGGCTCTGCAGCAAAGGAGCATCCCCTGACAGATAGAGAAGAGGATGTGCTGGGTCCTCCCTCCTAACCTCTGTCCTTTCTCACCCCTGCTTCTATGTCCCCAGCAGGAAGATGAATTCTGCAGCAACAGAGGGAGAGAAGGGGTCTTCTGTGGTGGTGGGGCTGCTGGTTGTAGGCAACATCATTATTCTGGTGAGGCCCCAGTTCTGGGGAGCATGGGGGCGCGCGCGTGTGTGTGTGTGGGGGGTGACGGCCCCATGTCTATCTGTTTCAGTCTCTAGTCCCTGAAGGGAGCTGGAGGGGGGGGGGAGCGGGAGCAGCCTGTTCTCATGGTCTTCCTGATCTGTAACTGAGTCCTTGTGGAACTTGTAGATTCAACCACAACTTGCGAAAAATGCCTGGTAAGAGGAATGATGGCACATCCGTAATCCTAGCATTTGGAAGGATGAGGCCAGAGAGCTGCTGTGAGTTGGAGGCTGACCTAGACCAGAGTGTCCTGAGAGAGAAGGAGGGAGGAAGAGAGGAGGAGGGAGCAGCTGGGTGTGGTGCACCTCTGGGATCCCAGCACTTGGAGGTGCAGCAGGACAGTGTTCAAGGCCAGCTTCAGCTAAGTAGAAATTTGAAGACCAGCCTGGGCTGCAGGAGACCAAATCTTTAGAACAAATCATTCTGACTGGGTGTGGCAGCCCACACTTTTAATCCCAGCACTTTTGGAGGGAAAGCAGGGGATTGCTGTAAATTCAAGGCCAGTTTGGTCTAGGTAGGGAGTTCTAGGATAGCCAGGGCTATATAGCAAGACTCAGTCACAGCAAGGCAAAACAAAACAACAACAACAAAAAGAACGTAACACCAAGGCAGAACAGGGCTCTTCCCCTCTCCTTCCTCCTTCCCCCAACTTGGGCACTTGGGGGCAGTCAGTTCCAGGTCTGCTCACAATGAGCCTGGAACTACCAAGAAAATTTAGATAAAGCTTTGTGTCTTAAAACAAACAAAAACATGCAGGCTTTTGAAATGACTGTGGAGATAAATAAAGGTTGTCGTGGCTAAGCCTGAGGACTTACGGGTCAATTCCTGGGACCCATGGAGTGGAGGGAGGAAGCCGACTCCCACAAAAGTGTCATCTGACCTCCACACTTAAGGCATTGCACTTCTGCTTATGCACACTCATACACAAGACATATGAACATTGTTAAACACGTGGCAGCTATGATCACAATGCAACTGCTTTCAGTTTTTGAGACAGGGTCTCACTATGTGGCCCTGGGTAACCTGGACCTTGTTAAGTAGATTGGGTTAGCCTCTAACTTGTAGAGATCCTCCTGCCTCTGCCTCCTGAGTTCTGGGATTAAAGACATGTACCAAGCCAGAGATAGTTGACTCTTTTATTTTTATTTTTTTTAAGATTTATTTATTATGTATATGACATTCTGCCTCCATGTATGCCTGCACGCCAGAAGAGGGCACCAGATCTCATTACAGATTTGTGAGCCACCATGTGGTTGCTGGGAATTGAACTCAAGACCTCTGGAAGAGCAGTCAGTGCTCTTAACCACTGAGCCATCTCTCCAGCCCCTGTCTCTTTTATTTTTTAGGGTATTTCTATGTAGACCAAGCTGGTCTTGAACTCACAGATCTACCTACCTCTGGATTAGATTAGAGGCGTGCACCACCATGTCTACCCAAGACTTTTTATTTTATTTTTTATTGATTATTTGAGTTTCACACAGTCTGTTTTGGACACATTCAGCAACCCCTTCCCCAACTTTTCCCAATTTACTCCTTACTCACCCCAAGATTTTAGTTTTAAGTTATGTGTACATAGTCATTTTAGTGTCCCACGCCTTTAATCCCAGCACTCGGGAGGCAGAGGCAGGCAGATCTCTATGAGTTCAAAGCCAGCCTGGTCTGCAGAAAAAGTTCCAGAACATCCAGGGCTGTTACATAAAGAAAATTTGTCCCCCCAAAAAAGCAAAACAAAACAAAAAAAGTATTATCTTTTTCACCATCAGAAACACCCACAGAATACCCCAGTGTGACAGCACACACCTGTAGCGCTGAGGCAGCTGAAATAGGAGGATAGACCATCCTGGTCTACACAGTAAATCCTGGCCAACCTGGGCTACATTGTGAGACCTTGTCTCAGAAAACCATAACAAGAAACAAAAGCCTATCCACAGAGAAGTTGTCTTTCTTCTCCTCCTCTCTCTCCTCTTCCTCCTCTTCCTCCTCCTCCTCCTCCTCCTCCTCCTCCT
>NC_022030.1:21972322-21976831 GCF_000317375.1 Microtus ochrogaster
AAAAAAGGCTTATTTATTTATTTTATATACAATGTTCTGCCTGCAGGCCAGAAGAGGGCACCAGATCTCATTTCAGATTGTTGTGAGGCACCATGTGGTTGCTGGGAATTGAATTCAGTACCTCTGGAAGAGCAGCCAGTGCTCTTAACCTCCAAGCCATCTCTCCAGCTTCCTTTTTTGTTATTTTTGAGAGAAAGTCTCTCATGTAGGCTAACCTGGCCTCAAACTCCCTATGTAGCTAAGAATAGTCTTTGAATTTTGGATCCTTCTGCCTCTACTGGGCTTACAGGTATGTGACAGCAGGCCCAGTTTATACGAGGCTGGCACAGGGCTTTCTGCAGGCTAGAGAAGCCCTTTACCAACTGAGAGACATCCCACAGTCTTTCTGATATTTCCTTAAGCAAACACAAGCAGAAACAGATAACCCTATTTTCTTGTTCCGGTGTATCCTGTATCCTGCTGTATGTCCAACAGTTGCTCCCATGGCCTCTAGGCTGCTCCGTATAAGACCACAGGATGCCAGGCTCCAGGCATCTGGATAGTCACACAGGCACTCTGCCACATGGCCTCTACTCCCCTCATCATGGTGGCACAGAAACAGGCCTTACTCTGGACAGTGCACCTGTCAGATGAACGAACTGGCTAAAGACTGGCATGGGTCCTCTCCTTTTATCTTCGAAGCCGGTGGCTCCTGGGATGTGAGGGCTGAGGCTCTGGCTGGACCGTTTCTTCCTTCTCTACACCCCATTCCTGCTCATAAAGGCGTGAGCTGGCCTCCCTTCCAAGCCCATTTTACCCCAAGGGCATAGGGAGGGGGTTCTGGGCCAGGAAAGAAGTGTGTTTTGGAAACTCACACAACCCAACTGCTGGCTCCAGGCACATGTTCCTAACCTTTCCCTGCCCAGTTGTCAGGCCTGGCCCTGTTTGCCGAGACAGTGTGGGTGACAGCTGACCAGTACCGTGTGTACCCACTGATGGGCGTCTCAGGCAAGGATGATGTCTTCGCGGGTGCCTGGATTGCTATCTTCTGCGGCTTCTCCTTCTTCGTGGTGGCCAGCTTTGGTGTAGGAGCCGCACTCTGCCGCCGTCGGTCCATGATCCTCACGGTGAGATCCCAGCTGGGGGATGGCGGGTGACAGGGAGGCCATGATATGACTCTGGGTGGCACCCACTGAGGACCTCACAGCACCATTTTCCTGCCCTGGTCCCATACCTCAGTTTCAGCCATCACCCCCATTGTACAGAGGAAACAAGGATGGTCAAAGCAGCTATAAAGAGACTCCTAAAAGTGACATTAATAAATAAGTAAATATATAAATGTATTTCTATATATATTCCCAATAAAATAATAGTAATTGAAACCCAACTATTTGGTCTCCAAGGTCTGTGGTCTGAGTTGTGGCAATAATAATGAAATGTAATAACGCAGCTAGCATTTAACAAGAACTCAGCCCTTTACACAGATTAGTGCATACATGTCATGTGACCTATGATGAACGCCACCACCACCACTGTCATCACTATTTGACAGATTCAGAGAGGAAGTCACAGCCCAGTTATGCTGGAACAAACCAGCTCTTGACTCCAGTCTAGTTTTCGTTTAAAATTTATTCCATTTTTTAAATTTTATTTATATATTTTTATGCACTCTGCATGTACACCTGCAGGTCAGAAGAGGGCATCAGATCCTAAAACTGATGGTGGTAGCCACTAGCCACCATGTGGTTGTTGGAAATTGAACTCAGGTCCTCTGGAAGAGCAGTCAGTGCTCTTAACCTCTGAGCCATCTCTCCAGCCCCAAGGTGCACACTCGCTCAGGTATCCAAGGAAACCAAAAGAGAGAGTTGGATGCCCTGAAGCTGGAGTAACAGTTGACCGTGGGGTGCTGATGGAGGAGCCGGGAACTGAACTTGGGTCCTCTGCATGGCTTTCACATAGTCATCTCTCCAGCCCCTGCTTCATTTGCTTGTTTGAAGACAAAGTCTCCCTATGTAGCCCCAGCTGCCCTCAAACTGACAATCCTCCTGCCTCAGCCTCTCAAGTGCTAGGATTATAGGTGTGTGCCGTCACACCACCCAAGCCCATAGTCTTTTTGTTTTGTTTTGAGATGGGGTCTAGCTAAGCTTTGTCTGACCTTGAATTTACTGTGTAAACCAGGCCTGCTTTGAAATGAACTGCCAGACCCCTACTTTTAATCCTCCCCAGGTTGCCCTGCCCTTGACCTTGCAGCAAGCAGTTTACATCTCTGTCCTTATGAAGCCTTATAAAATTGTGCTTTTAAGCCCATTCACCAGGCAGAGAAACCGAAGCTCCAAGAGGGAAGCCGTGGCCTCTCCTACGTGTTGGGGAGAGAGCAGGTGTCCCCTAGGAACAGCTCGGTCTATGGAGAGTCCTTTAGGCCACCAGGACCATCACTTATGTAGTCAACAAGAGTATACTGAACAAGAAGCTCTGAACACAACTAAAAAGCCCTTGATTTGGGGAGTGACGGGAGCCTGGTAGGTTGAGGAAAACCCACAGCCAGCAGCAGCAAAGAAAAACATGTGGGGGACAGTGAGCCCAGTGCGCACCGAGAATGTGTGTTCTGGGTAGTGGGAGCAGCACGAGCAAAGGTCCTGTGGCTGGAGCGAGGCAGCAGTCTCTCTGGCAGTCAGAAAACAGTACAGGGCAGGGTCTGGGAGGGGAACGGCTGGGGACATTTTGCTTTATTATGTAGAAGAGGGAGCTGTTATTGAAAGGAGTCCTCACCACTCCCTTCCTCCTCTCATCCCCCCCATCCCCCTCTTTTGATGCAGGGTCTCACTGTGTAGTTTGGCCGGCCGGCACCCACTATGTAGGCCAAGCTACTCACAGATACCTGCTGCTTCCGCCCAAGTGATTGAGGTGTGCACCACCACACCCAGCTCCTCTCTTCCTGTTCCCTTCCATTCTCCCCGCCCACTCTCTCCAATCACACATTTAGCAGAACAATTTCATCAAAGCCTAAAAGTCAACCTAACTACTGTTTTTGTTTGTTGTTTCTTTTGAGACAGGGTTTCTCTATGTACTCCTGCCTGTCCTGGAGCTGTCCTATGTTGACCAGCCTAGGTTTAAACTCACAGACATCCTCCTGCCTCTGCCTCTGCCTCTCAAGTTTGGGGATTAAAGGCGTGCACTGCCACTCCTGGCCCCTAACCATTTTTTAAAAATATGTCTGGCTTGTCTTTCTCCCCATTTTTTTTTTCAAAGACAAGGTTTTTTTTTGTGTGTGTGTAGCCATGGCTGTTCTGGAACTCACTCTGTAGATCAGGCTGGCCTAGAACTCAGAGAGCCGCCTGCTTCTGCCTCCCTACTAGCACTGGGATTAAAGGTGTGCGCCACCACTGACAAGCTTGGTCTCGAGTTTTCACTATTCCACCTCTACTTATTTCAAAATTAAATCCTTCATTTGATTTGTGTGTGCGTGCGTGTGTGCACATGTGTGCACATTGCCAGAAAGGCGACCCAGAGTCTTTTGTTTTGTTTTGTTTTTTCTTTTTGTTTTGGTTTTTGAGACAGGGTTTCTCTGTGTAACAGTCTTGGTTGTCCTGGAACTGGCTCTGTAGACCAAGCTGGCCTCAAACTCACAGAGATTCGCCTGTCTCTGCCTCCCGAATGCTGGAATTAAAGGTGCACGCCACCACGGCACGGCAAACAGTCTTATACATACTAGGTAGCACTCTCCCGCTGAACAACAGTTCTGTTTGGGACTGTGCATTATGGCACACACTTAATTCCATCTCTTGGTGGCAGGAGGGGGTGGGCAGATTTCTGTGAATTTGAATCCAGCTCTGTATGTAGTGATTTCCTGGCTAACTGTGGAGGAGGTGCAAGGCCTCCATCTGGCCTCTGTGCCATGGCTGCCTTTGCTCTCTCTGCAGTACCTGCTGCTGATGCTCATAGTCTACATCTTCGAGTGTGCCTCCTGCATCACATCCTACACCCACCGAGACTATGTGAGCCAGGCAGGGGCTAGAACCCTGTCGGGAAGGGGTGAGGGGGGAATGGCATCCCTAGAGCTGGAAGGGTCGAGGGGAGGTGGGCCTCCATCCCTAGCCAGCTGGCTCCTGCTCTTCCCTGTTCCCCCTCTCCTCAGATGGTGTCCAACCCGTCCCTGATCACCAAGCAAATGCTGACCTTCTACAGTGCAGACAGCGACCAGGGCCAGGAGCTAACCCGCCTCTGGGACCGGGTCATGATTGAGGTTGGTTGGGCTCTGTGATCATCTCTCCATGACAGCAGAGGGAATATTCGGAAGACAATCCACTCAGGGGACCCAGGAGGGGTAGGGGAGCCTTTGGTTGCTATGGTTTTGTAGACCACAGACCCAGAAGTTTCCTTTCTCGTCATCAGGTTGGTAAGTGGCAGGGTGGCCTGCATTGTGACTCTGACAGTGGATTCTCCAGTGATTCTCCATCCATTGTAGTGATGGTGACAATGATGACCTTAAGGATGTAATCCAGGCTGACCTTGAGCTCACTGTTGTGTGTA
>NC_022030.1:21977061-21977935 GCF_000317375.1 Microtus ochrogaster
TTGAATTTGTGATTCTGTCTTAATCTCCTGATTAGCTAGGACTACAGCCCTGTTCCACTATGCTGAGTGAACAGGTAGCTCATGCCTTAATCTCAGTGGGTAGATCTTGTGAGTTCAAGGCTAGCCTGGGCTAGCCTGGGCTCCAGCACAACCAGGGCTACACAGGGAAACCCTGCCTCAAAAAACCAAACAACAACAACAACAACAGCCAAGGGTTTGCTGAAGTCCAGTCTGGTGTTGAACTCTTTGTACACCCAAGGATGACTTTGGAATCCAGACGCTTCTGCTTCCACCTTCCTGTTCTGAGACTCCAGATCTGAGATACAACACAGCCGTGTCTAGCTCAGAAGCTGAACTCTTAATTGCATCCAACATAATATTGCAGAAGAAGAAGGTGGAGGAGGAAGAAGTTGCTGAATCCCAGCCCAGCCCAAGTCATGCAGGAGCCCAGAAACTACACCGTGTTGAAGGGTGTCCATCCAAGGGCTTCTGATTAAATACCCATTTGAGATGGGCATTGTGGTGAAGCCTTAGAATTCTAGCACTTGGGTGGCTGAGGAGAGCTGCCACCAGTTTAAGACTAGGGTACATCATGAGACCCTGTCCCCAGAACAGCAACAAACCACTCAGTGGGCTGGAAAAAAAATCATAAATCTGCCTTTTGTAAAATTTTATTTAAATTTTTTGGTTGTTTTTTTTATTTTCTTTGTTTGTTTTTCAAGACAGGGTTTCTCTCTGTAACAGTCCTAGCTGTCCTGGAACTTGCTTTGTACAGCAGGTTGGCCTCAAACTCATTGAGATCTGCCTGCCTCTGCCTCCCAAACGCTGAGATTAAAGGCATGCACCACTACCACCCGGCAGATTTAAATTTTTT
>NC_022030.1:21978775-21979542 GCF_000317375.1 Microtus ochrogaster
ACACACACACAACACACACACACACACACACCAGAGCCCAGGACTCTAACAAGTGGGGACCAGCTGTGCCTAAAGTCAATCTGCCTCTCTTTAACAGTGTGACCTCAGCCCAGCCCTGCCTAAACTTGGTTCTTTCCACAGCAAGAATGCTGTGGCACATCTGGCCCCCTGGACTGGGTGAATTACACATCTGCCTTCCGGGCAGCCACTCCAGAAGTGGAATTCCCCTGGCCTCCTCTGTGCTGTCGCCGGACAGGGAACTTCATCCCCATCAATGAAGAAGGCTGCAGAGTGGGCCACATGGACTACCTGTTTACCAAGGTGTGTCCCTTAGCCCTCTGTGTCTGTCTGTCCATCTGTTCTATTCTCCCTTTCCCCCTTCAACTGTCTGTCTGTCCATCTGTCTTCCAGCCTCTCCTGTCTGGCTTTTTCTTTCTTTCCCTGGTCCTTCCAGCTCTTTGTATGAGTAAGCAGGATGTACAGACACTCTGATTCAGACCTGATGTCTGCACCAAGAGGACCTAGCTAGTTGCTGGAGCTAGACCTTGCATGAGAGCCTGTCATCCTGCTCAACTCGTGACCTCAGTCAGGCTGGGCTCATGACCAGTCTGAGCAACTTCAGGAGCCCCTGTCTCAGAAGTAAAAAGAAGGCCAAGGAGAGTACTCAGTGGTAGAGCCCCTGCCTAGAATCCCCCAGTGAGGGTCTGGAGTGTGGCTCATTGGTAGAGCCCCTGCCTAGAATCCACCAGTGAGGGGCTGGGGTGTGG
>NC_022030.1:21979742-21999833 GCF_000317375.1 Microtus ochrogaster
GCTAATATTAAAAAATAACAGCTGAAAGCGATCATGTGGTTCACATCTGTAATCTCCATTGTGGAGGACCACTGCCAGTTTGAGCCTTGGCAATATAACCAAGACCCTGTCTCAGAAAATAATGACAACTGAGCATGGTGGCATACACTTAATCCCAGCACTCGAGAGGTAGAGGCAGGAGGATCTCTGTAAATTCAGGGCCAGCCCTGTTTACAGTGTGGGTTCCAAGATAGTCAGGGCTACACAGGGAAACACTGTCTAAAAAAAAAAACCTAGAAAAAAAATAATAATAGCAGGTGAAGTGTGGTGGTGCTCGGGTTTGACCCAATTCAGACAGATCTCTATGAATTCAAGTCCAGCCTGGTCTACATAGCAAGTTCTAGGTCAGATAGGACTACATAGTGCCTCAAAATAATAACAATAATAAGCAATTCAAGGCAAGCCTGGTCTACGTAATAAATTCTAGGTCAGAGGGCTGTACAGTGAGACCCAGTCTCAACCAAAATTTAACAAAATGGAAAATGCTGCTGCTGTCACAACGGTAGCACAGCCAGCAGTAAGGACCCATGGGGAGCCTTCCCTTTGCCAGGCGTTTGTGGCTGCTCATCACAGTCACACGGGGAAAAGATGACAATGGCCCTGCTTGACACACAACAGAGGAAGAGGTTCGTTCCTGTGGGGGGAGAGCAGGGAGGCCAAGGCAGGGCAGGGGCATAAGCAAGAGGTAGGAGGGTTAAGATGAGACCTGGTCCCACTTGTATCTGTGGCTACAAGTCTTCTATCAGGTCTGGAAGGGAGTTGTCCCAGGATACCCCATCCCCAAGGACAGACTAGGACAGCCCATTCTCAAGCCACTTAGCAGGCTGGAAAACTGGGGCTCAGAGAACCAGAATTGTGCCTGCGTTCTACTAACAAGAAGCAGAGCTAGTCCCAGGCTTGGTTGCGTTGCACCGGCCAGGGTCATGCACTCTGGACCTGTAGTCTCAGCTGCTCTGTGGCTGGAACAGGAGCCAGGAAGGTGACCTTGGTGCAGGGCTCTGGCCTGGATCAACCTTGTTTCTAGTGAGCAGGTAACAGGAGCAAATGACAAACAGAGCTGGATTTCAAATGCTTAGGGCTTGTGGGTAGCATAGGAAACCAGGCAGGACACAAGCAAGCCCAGACTGACAGCTGCCATCCCAGGAGCACCTGCTGGCTCTGGCCCTGGGTTCAGTGATCACTCTCCTGGCTTCCCTAAGAAGGCAAACATGGCTACAACCCCACAACACAGATGGGAAAACCAAGGCAAAGAAAGGGACGTCTCCCAGGGCACATGGTGACTTTCCATCACCCACCACCCTCCCACGATAGCTTCACAAAAGCCTCTACTGTCCCTCTCTCCAGGGTTGCTTTGAGCACATCGGTCATGCCATCGACAGCTACACCTGGGGCATATCGTGGTTCGGCTTTGCCATCTTGATGTGGACAGTGAGAGATGGGACACCTGGGGCTGTGGAGGAGGGACCTGTGGGTGTCCAGGGGTGTGGGTGTGGGCTTGGGGGAGGCAGGTGTTTTGAGCTAGAGCACCCAATCTCATCATTTGCCCACCTAGCTCCCTGTGATGCTGGTAGCCATGTATTTCTACACCACTCTCTGAAGATGAAGAGGAGGCCGTATATCCACCTCTGTCTGAAGCTCCTGCCTCTCAGCTGCACCTGGGCCTTTCCCCCACCCCCAGCCCCATGTACCTCAGCCACAGCTCACCCATGTCCACCTCCCTCCATCTTCCCTTTTTTGCAATCCCAAAGTCCCTTTGTAGGTATAAGAGCTGTCCTGGGCCCTAGCTGTGCACCAGGCCTGAATCTGTGTGCCTGAACCCCCTTGGCCCTATTGCACTTGGTTGATCTCTTTATCTTTCTGGTGACAATGAAATGTCCTGTCCTTGGAGGCCCTGCCTCTGTTCCTGACAACCCATCATGCACCTCTCTTGTGCCTTCCAGAACTTCTTGCAGGCATAGCCATTGCTGCTCAGTAGTTTGTAGAAGCTCTAACAGACCTAGATTGCTGCGAGGGGAGGGGCAGATCCGCTATGGTCACTGTGGATCCTGATGTGTCTGAGCATGGGTTAGATAGCCAATAAATACTGACTGACTAAATAAACACAAGCCTCTTTTTCTGTGTTGTTGGAGATGGGGGTTTTACTCTGTAGCCCAGACGATCTTTGGAATTTATATATCCTAGGCTAGCCTGGAAGCCAAGGTGATCTCGCTGCCCCCACCTCCCTGCCCCTGGAGAAGATTACAGGTATGAGCCACAACCACCTCCCCTTCCTGTCTCCACCTCTAGAATGCTGGTATCCCAGGCCTGCAACACTCCCTCTAGCCTACATTTGTTTTCTTTTGGGGACAAGGGTGAGTGAGTAACACTTCAGAAGGAAGTGGTGAAATCCGGCTGGCATGGGGAAGCATCACGTGGGATATATTGGCTCATGCCGTTGATTCAAAATGGCTGGCTGCATGCTTGTCTGGATACAGGTCTGTCCAGGTTTCCAGAAACTGGCTTCACTCTCAGACAAGATTCCTCGGAGAACATCAGACTTCACACTTTGAAATTTTCTTTCCTTTTTTCTTTCTTTTTTTTTCTTTTTTTGAGACAGACATAGTCTCACTGTGTAGTCCAGGCTCTGTGAGGTGTGTATGTGTGCGTATGTGTGCATGTGCTCTCTCATACACACACGCACTCAGAGGCCAGAGGAGGTCAGCTGTCTTTCTCTGGGTCTCACTTTACTCCCTTAAGACATGGTCTCTCACTGAACCATGAGCCCAACATATTTCTCAGGCTGGATTTTCAGGCCAGCAAGCCCCAGCATTCCTCCCATCTCTGCCCGCTCCAGCGCTGGGGTTACTGATCTGAACTCAGGTCCTCTTTCCCCATTGAGTCATTGTGCCACTAGCATCACACTCTTGATGCCCCTGCCTCTGCCTCCTGAGTGCTGGGATAACAGATATGCATCACTATGACTGTCTTCAAATCAGAATTTTCAAAACACCACAGAGATGTGATATATTCCAGATTTTAATACACAAGAGGAGGCCCAGCTCGCTGACTGGCTGAGCTGGCTTCTCTGTAGTCCCTAGTAGGAAACTGTCTCCACCTCTAGGCACATGTCTGACTAACCTGTGACCACATCAAGGAAATGGGGTGTTCTGTGCTGCTCTGCTCTTAGCAGATGTCCTCCTGAGCAAGTTCACTGTGACTTAGCATGTGGCTGGGATTCTCTGGGAGAGGCGACCCTGTGCTCTCCCCAGTCCCCCACAACAGTCCGAGCCTCACTGTGTCATCTACAAAATGGGGATTATAATAGTCTCTGTCTCATAGCGCAAGACCCAATTGTTTTAGGGTTTGTTTGTTTGTTTTCTTTTTACTATTTTTTAAAATGTATTTATTTTTTATTTTGGGGGGACAGAGTTTCTTTTTCTTTCTTAGTTTTTTGAGACAGGGTTTCTCTGTAGCTTTGGAGCCTGTCCTGGAACCCACTCTGTAGAACACGATGACCTCGAACTCACAGAGATCCACCTGCCTCTGCCCACCGAGTGCTGGAATTAAAGTCATGCGCCACCTCCATCTGTCTAACACTGGCTGTGTGGTTGTTGGCCGTCTTCCTGGTCGCTCTCCACTTTATTTTGGAGACAGGGTCTTCTCTCACTGACCCTGAAGTTCACTGTTTGCCGCACTGGCTGGCTGCTCCGTCTTCACCCACCACCGCGGCACACATGCAGCCAGGCCCAGCTTTTGCACGAGTGCTGGGAATCTGAACTCAGGTCCTCGAGACTGAGCGGCAAACCCTTCCCACTGAACCATCTCTCCAGTCCCAAACATTTAAGTTTTAAAAAGTTAAAAAATATGCCACTGTTGGTATTTTGTGCAGAAGGTCCACGGAGGGAAGAATTACTCTGCTAAGCGTTTCTGAACTTGCCCTAAAGCAGTTCAGACAGGCCAGGCCTCGGGAGCTTGGGGTGAATCTGGCCTCTGGGGGGAGGGAGTCAGGTAGGCAGACCTGATTTCTGTCCTAGGTCTGCCAGGCCACATTCCTGCTAAGTGGCTCAGCTGGACTGACTGCGGTGTGGCTTGGTGGACACAGCCTGGGCTGGCCTGACAGGTTTCTCCTCTCTGGCCTCTTGCCCAGAGACCAGTGCCTTTTGGTAAGAGGGGAGCAGAGAGGCGAGGGCCAGATCAGAACAGGGCTTAAGAGAGGGAGGTGGCCATCTGGTGTCTGTTCCTCCCGCCATCCTCCAGCCTTTTCAAGACTATTGTTCTTCCACCTCTAACCAGCTGTGGCTCCCCAGTGCCCTCAACACATAGTCTAGTTCCTCACCTGATAGGGAGCATCCACGTGGCTCGGTCCCTTGCTACTTCCCATGCTTATCTCTCTTTTCTGCCCCGCTGAGCATCTCATGAGAACTCACAAAACAGAAAGAATAATGCAATGGTTCACAGCAACCAAGCAGGCCGCCAACCAATCCTTTTCCACCCACAAAAATAAGCTTGTTGTTTTTCATTTCAATGTAAAGCTTACATATGTTTACCCAGCCAGTTCACTTCTGTGAACCTGTCCTGAATACTCACTTAGAAGTGCCTAAAGATACTTATTATCACAAGGAGAGTTGGAAAGTAATAACTGGCTGGGTGTGTGGCACACTCCTTTAATGCAGGATCCAGGAGACAGAGGTAGGAGGAGCAGGAGTTTAAGACCAGCCTGGACTATGCAGGGAGTTTGAGGCCACCTTGAGCTATGCCAGGAGATCCTATTTCAAATAACCAACAGATAGTTGGGGGATGGGGGTGCTTTTAGAGGCAGGTGGGTCTCTGTGAGTTTAAAACCAGCTTGATCTACATAATGAGTTCCAGGACATTCAGGGCTATGGAGAGACTCCACCTTAAAACAAACAAACAAACACTGTTCTAGGATTTTAGGACCCAAGAGAATGTAAATCAGGCCCCTCTCCAAGGCCAGCTGTGGTGGTTGCTACCGGTAATCCCAGCACTTGGGAGACTAAAACAGGTGATCTCAAGTCTGAAACCAGCTTGGGCTACATATTGACACCCTGGCCCTCATCTTGGAAGTTTAGGTGATGCAGTTTATCATAGAACACTTGCCTATCGAGTACAAAGCCCTGGGGGAGACACGTGGGCCAGTAAGATGGCTCGGTGGGTAAAGGGGCTTGCCATATGTGTTGGTCCCTTTTCTGTTGCTGTGACTAAAACTCTGACCAAGGCTAGGAGAAAAGCTTTATTGGGGTTTATGGCTTCAATGGATAAAAGTCTCTCATGGAGAGGAGGCATAGTACTCATGCTGGCTGGAGTAGGTTGCTGAGATAGTACATCTCCAAGGAAAAAGAAACTGGGAATGGGATGAGGGGCTTTACATTCCCAAGGCCAGTGTGTCCTTCCTTCAGCTGCATAGCCCTCCTCTGAACAGACCCACCAACTGAGGACAAGTATTCAAACGTCCGAGCCTATAGGGGACATTTCTTTCTTTTCTTTTTTTATGTTTTTCAAGACAGGGTTTCTCTGTAACAGCCTTGGAACTCACTTTGTAGATCAGGCTGATTTTGAATTCACAGAGATCTGCCTGCCTGAGCGCTGCTATTAAAAGCCACCATCACCCAGTGTGATTTCTCTTTCTTTTTTTCTTTTTCAAGACAAGGTTTCTCTGTGTAGCTTTGGAGACTGTCCTGGAACTCACTCTGTAGACCAGGTTGGCCTTGAACTCACAGAGATCCTCCTGCCTCTGCCTCCTGAGTGCTGGGATTAAAGGCACCTGCCACCAGTGCCTGGCTCAGGTTGTTAAGGCTTTCATAATGTGATGGTTTGAATAAGAAATTTTGCTGGGCTCAGTAGTGGTGGCGCACACTCTGTCTCAAACTACCCCCAAGAAAAAGAAAGAAAAGAAAGTCTAACAACCTGAGTTTGATCAGGTAAAAGGAGAAAACCCAGAAGACACACTCCCAGTGACCCACTTCCTGTAGCTGCACCCCAATGCCTAACAGCCCATTCATCCATCAATTATCAACTGATTGATCCATTAATGAAGTTAGTGCTTTTGTGACCCTATTACTCCTCAATAGTGCCACCAGCTGGGGACCAAAGGCCACTCTCTTCCTGTGTTCCTGTGAGGGCCAGTCATGATAATCTAAGTCTGGGCAGAAAGAAAGTTCTTTACTTCCTCCAACCATTATCACCTGGGACTCTGGCCATTGATAATTTAAATGGAGTCTGGAGTCTCAATAGTTTACCCTGAGACAATGCCTGGCAGGCCGAGGTTACCTGTCCACCCAAGAGCAGATCATTCAAAGGAAATTGCTGGCATTCGAAGCACTGTAAAATAGAAACACCTGTCAGCACTTCTCCAGGACACCCCTAGACAAACGTCAGCCAATCAGGGGTCCTGGACCTCAGAGACTCTTCACCCCCACCTTTACTACTATAAAAACCCAATTCTAATTGAGCTTGGGGCTCTCCGGTTATTCCAATGCAGAGAGACTGAGTTTGCAAACTTGATTAAAATAAAGGCTCTTTGCTTTTACATATGGGACTTGGTCTCCTTTGTTGGCTTTCGTGGGGGCCCACGGATTTGGGCATAACACTCCCTCATCCTTAAGCAGCTGTGGAGAAACAAATCTTTCTCCCTCTTTCTGAGACAGGATCTGATTATGCCAACTCTCCAGGACTAAACCCAAGTCTAAAATCCAGTTTGAGACCTAAACCACGGAACTAGGGAGATCTGCTCAATGTAATTGCACAAGCAGGAGGACCAGAGTTCAAATCCCTAGTGTCCTGTGTTTGGTTTTTTTTTTGTTTGTTTGTTTTGTTTTGTTTTGTTTTTTTGGTTTTTCGAGACAGGGTTTCTCTGTGGTTTTTGGAGCCTGTCCTGGAACTAGCTCTGTAGACCAGGCTGGTCTCGAACTCACAGAGATCCGCCTGCCTCTGCCTCCCGAGTGCTGGGATTAAAGGCGTGTGCCACCACAGCCCGGCTTGTCCTGTGTTTGTAAAAACAAAAAACCAGTGTGGTAGGCTATGCCTTTAACCCATGTTGTGAATGGGGTGGTCATAGGAGGGTGAAACAGGATTGATGGCACTTGCGGGCTGGGAGTCTAGCTCCAGAAGTAATGAGAAGACCTGCCTCAAGGGAAGAAGTTAGGAGAGCAAGGACCCCTGTCATCCTCCTAGGATGGAGGGGGAGTGGTGGGCATGGTTAAAATATACGTGTATTAGATTCTCAAAGAATTAATAAAACTATATTTTAAAGCTAAGAGATAGGTCATAATAAATATTAGAGCAGAAAAAGTAATCACAACCACCCTCCTTTGTAGATAAGGCAAATCAGACCATGTGACTACACTGACCCCTATCTACAGGATCAACTCTGTTTAATAATCATGTACTGTTTTGTTAATCTGTCTCCCTTTTTCTCTGGGACAGGATCTGGATATGCAGCTCGGGCTGACCCCTGCCTCAGATTCCCAAATCCTGGGATTACAGGCGAATTCCGCCATTCTCCACTCAACCTGAGGTAGCTCGAAGGCCGGACTCTCAGAGAACAGTGACTGAGCCTGCGTGAATTGAGACAACGGGTTTCACCTGTCTGACCTTTAGATATTAACTCCAGAGGATACCCAACCTCTGCCCAGGCTGATGTGCACAGTGTGATGGCTAGAAAGGGCTGAGTCAACCGTCGCTAATGCTAACAGTACTTCTTTCCAACGCGTTTGCTTACAGTTGTGGGTACTGAGCCATGCTCTTCCAAAGTGCTGCTCTTTTTAGGATACTCATCCCACCCATCCCCATAGCAGCTCTTCTGCCGTAGGCCTCATTAAAGGAGGCGCCTAGCAGGAAAAAGTCGCGGGCTCCCCGCCTCCGGCCCCCTAATCAATCAACAGCGAGAGCAGCCTCGGGGCCAATCAAGAGCGGCAGCGGCAGATCAAGGTCTGCCTCTTCTAGAGCGCCCTCGTGTCTCATTGGTTGTGTATCAGGACCAGCCAACGAGCAGGCTGAGCCCAGAACTGGTTTGTACAAGGTGCCTCCCTGGCCAAGATCTAGGTAGTAGACCCTGGGCGCCGCGATGCACTCAGTTGCTGCTGGCTCAGCAGCTGTCGACTCAGGGAGCATTAGAAGCGCTTTATTTAATAGAATAGAATAGAAGTGATTATTCAAACAGGCCAATCTTGATGGCCTCTTCCTTGCCCGGACACAGCTCATCCTCCAGTCCACGGTGGTTTAGGAAAAGAGGCAAGGAAGGGGGCTCGCCAACGTCCACAGCCAGGGTTGGCTTCTGAGGCTTTTCCGATTCACCCTCGCCCTACTTCCCCTCACTTTGTTAATGACAAGGCAAAGCAGCTTCCTACAAGGGCCTAATGTGCGTTCTAAATAGCCTTGTTTTCCTGGAGCGGTGGCTCCCGAAGAGAGTATACTGCACTTTCGGAGGACTCAGTTGGGTTCCAGCACCCACATCAGGCCGTTCGTAACTGTCTACAACTCCGCTCCAGCGAATCTGACATCTTCTGTCTTCTGAGGGCACCTGCACACACATGTGGGTCACACACACACGCGCGCGAAGATTAACACTGGGTAAGGGCAGGAACAGAGTCTTACTATGTAGGCTTGGATGGCCTGGTACTTGCTATGTAGATCAAGCTGGCATCAAGTTCATAGAGATCTGCCTCCAGAGTGAAAAATAAATCTTTTTTTTTTAAATCCTTTCCATTATATTCAGATAAAATTTTATGGTACAAACTAGGTGTATGCAGGAATGAACCCCTCTCACAGTGTCTCCCCAAAATGGGTATGTGTAACCTCCCTAAAACATTCCTCATTCTTTCTTTGATGGAGAATACCCCCTTAGAAATTATTCCTATGTTCTCCTCATATCTCACAGAAGATAAGTCTGTCTCCCTTCTTTCATGTCTGGCTATGTTTATTTGGACCTTGCACTGACGAAGACGCTGCATTCCGTTACATCTTCCCTGTACATTGTAAACTCCACATTGTGGGGGTTGAGAAAAAGCCCGAGTCTTCAGACTGGAGGTGCTCAAACGGCAGGGCAGAGCATAAGCAAGAAAGATGGTGGTTTTCTTGAGTTTGTGTTAAAGGACCCACCAAGGCCATTAACAGTGACAGAAAAATGTCAGTAGAGGGGGCAAAAACGGGGCAAAATCCGAAGCCAATCAACACTGTGGGCTGGTTACACCATGACATCTCAGTTTCACGCCTTGACACTTACACCCCCTCCCCCAGGCCAATCAGACTCAAGGTCCAAGTTCTGCAGCCAATCAGCTGCAGCGAGAAGCCTCTGGGGTGCATCACTGGCTGGTCAGCACCAGAGCTGCAGCCAATCAGCGTCTGCCTCAGCACCAAGCGCAGGAAGGCTTGTGCACGCGCTGGTGGCCTCGAGCCCTGGCCTTGCGTTGAGCCCGGCTTTCTAACGGTCAGTTCTGGCCTATGCTGCCCTCAAAGTGGGTGAGGTTGATGTGGGAAGAGACCGAACTGGTAAGTGCTATGGCTTTTCTTCCTTTTTCTTCTTTGATAGTGGGCCTAGTCCAGAGAATGCTAGAGCTAGGGTGGGGGTGTCTGTTGAGGATCAGAGTGGTTTTAGGTTGCGTGCATCTCTTCGTCACTTTTGGGACCAAGCAGTGCCGAGCAGGTGAGGCAGCATGTTCTCTGACTTTTGTCCATGGTCCCTGAGGCCAGCCTAGGCTGAATTGGGTAAACAGGGCCCTACCAGCTCCGCCTGGCTTTGGTAACTGGAGGGAGAGGCTTGTGGTTTGCTGGTGTGCACGTGAAGGGAAGCTTTGGGGTCTTTGGACCCAGCTCGGATTGGAATCAGCGTTCAGGAGGTTAAAAGCCTACTGGGAAACTGTCAATAGCCATTTTCCCAGGCTACCTATGTTTTCCCGCCAACAGGTTGATGTGTTCAAGAGTTTTCAGTATTGTGTGTTAGGTTGGGCATGTGACCAGGATGTTTGGTCAGTGGTTCTCTGGAGGTTCTGGGGAGGGAGCCTCTAAACCCCACTCAAGCCTGTGGCCCAATAGGAATGAATACATCCCTGATGGGATCTGTGGCGTGAGCTATTAGCACGGAGCAGGTATAGCAGTTGTGCTGGCCCGTTGGCGAGAGCTGCGTGAGCTCCTCTGAGCTGTAGGAAATCATCTTGACTGGTGACCTTTTATTTCGGTTTTTTTGAGACAGGGACTTGCTATACGTTCTTAGTCTGGCCCCAATCTTACGATCTTCCTGCCTCAGTTTCCGGAGTGATAGAATTCTAAGCGTGCGTTCCCTCTCCTGGCTCACGGATGATTTTGTTTTACACTTGTGGGGCAGTGTCCTGACACCTGGTTTCACTTGGCTGTGGAGCGGTGTTAAAGTTCTCAGAGTACTTTAGAGTACACCCAGGTTGCAGATATGGAAGGCAGTCCCGTGACTGGGCTTCCATGGTCTGTTTGCTCTTGGGAATCATAAGGAAATGTGCGCACATGTATGTATTCCGTGAAAGATGATGGAAATATTAGCCTGCACAGGCATGAGTTTCAGAGTGATCTATGGGATCTGTTATTTATTTACATGTAAAATGGTATGAGTATCTAAAATGTTCAATGTAAAGGGCTGCTCCTGTGTCTGGAAGGTGAGCTCCTGAGAGGCTAAGAATCATTGGAATAAAGCAGACTCCTGTACTTTGTATGGATTCTGGGAAAGACCACAAATTACCCATTTTTCCCATGCTTGTTGTTGGCCTCATTTTAATAATTTATTATTATTATTATTATTATTATTATATATTTTTTTTGGTTTTTCGAGACAGGGTTTCTCTGTGGCTTTGGAGCCTGTCCTGGCACTAGCTCTGTAGACCAGGCTGGTCTCAAACTCACAGAGATCCGCCTGCCTCTGCCTCCCGAGTGCTGGGATTAAAGGCGTGCGCCACCATCGCCCGGCTTATTATTAATATTTTTTGAAACAGGTTTTCTCTGTGTAGCCCTGGCTGTCCTGGAGCTCACCCAGTAGACCAGGATGCCCTCAAACTCAGAGATCCTCCTGCCTCTGCTTCCCAAGTGTTGGGATTAAAGGCATGTGCCACCACCACCCAGCGCTGTCTATGTATATACAGTATATGTCGGCTTCATATGCTAACCTGCATATCCTCCACTCAACAGAGGCCCTGAAGTATGCGTCTGTTCACAGTCCACTCTCATGAGTGGACAGTTGCGGTCCTTGTGGGTTTAGCATCATTTTGGTCCAGTAAACTCTGGGCTCTGGATTCCCAGATTATAGTCTAGGGATATATGGGTGAGTTTATGTGTGAGGTTCTCTCAGCATCCAAGTGGGCACTTCCTTGATCTCCTTGGGCTCTTCAGCCTACAGGGAACAAAGCCCAAGAAGGCCAGAGTGAGGCCCTTTGCTTGGGTTTAGGTGAATATGGATATTTGGTCCTCATCTTGAAGCAGTCCCCATAAGGAGGCTGAGGTTGTGGGGCGAGTTTAGCTTTACAGTGAGACTGAAAAGGGATTGTGAAGACTCAAGGTGCCCATCTTTTCTGATGGCTGGTCCCATTCCTTTGTCACCTGATCCACAAAGGTGTGCTACCACAGGGGCTCCCCTGATCGTCGACTATATTCTGTTCTCGTGTTCTGCCCAGTGCAAGTATTCTTTTTCTTCAGTTTAGCCTCATGTGATGATTTAAGGGAAGAAGGGGACAAATTCACCAGGTGTCTGTCTGCTCTGGTACGTGTGGGGTGTGCTTGACTCGGGTGAGCAGCTCAGTCGTTTTCAGATTTGGATAATTGGTCTTAGTGTGCATAAACACTGTGGAGCGTTTGGAAACCTTGATTTGGGGGAAAATGTGCTCCTGGGAAGATTTCTGCTCTAACAGAATTTTTCTAAACCGAATTCTGTTCAGCTTGGCTTGAGGCATGGACTCTGTTTCAAACACATGAAACAAAGGGAGGTGTGGTACCTGTAATCACAACTCTTGGGAGGCTGCGGTGGGGGAATTGACAGACCAGCCTGGGCTACACAGTAAGAGTCTGTCTCCAAACAAAGGGGAGTGAGGGAGGACAAAAAGAACATTTCCCACAAAACAACCACTCCTGGCATATTGTGATAGTCTAAATTTAATTGTAATATTTAAACAGAATCAATATTTGTATGGCTTTGATGACACGTTACATTGAGCTGGGTTTGCATTACAACACAGTGGTTTACAGAAGCTTTGGTTTGGGATCCAGGCTGAGTGCACTGAGCACCTCACACATGTTCCCTTTACTGTCATTGGCCAGTTCTACTACTAGGAATAAAAATGTCATCCCTGAAGTTTGATTCAGTAATATGGTATTAAAGAGAACAGAGAAATCTGGGTGTAATAACTCATTCTTTTTTTTTTAACACGGAAAAGACATTCATCACCACGTTATAAATTATGAGGCAATGGTGGGGTGGGGCATGCCCAGCAGTCACGTTTTGGGCAGCTGCCCTTTCTCTCTGTCTTCTTGGGCTTGTATTTGGAGTTCCTCATCTAGGCGTTCCTTTGCACGGACAAACTTTGACTGCAGGTAGGAATCACCCACAGATTTGTCGTTCACTTTAAATGGGTGTTCATAATTCTTCTGGCCCAGCTCAGGGTTCAGCCTGGAGATGTTGAGAATCTGCTGGGCCTCTTGGAGGCTGAGGCCAGAGAGGTTGGATGTGGCTGCAGACTGGTGCCCAGCACAACCCCGAGTATCAGCAGCTGCCTGGCTTGCTGCAAATTCCTGCCTCAGGGCCTGGGCAAAGGCTCTGCCCATCACCTGCACACCCATCACAATGATCTTGGCCAGGTACTTGGCCATGGCGGCCGCTCCACCTCAGGGGCACAGTTGTCACTTCCTAACCCAGTGGGACCAGCTCATTCTTAAGAACCCAGCACTTGGGAGGCTAAGGCAGGAAGATTTCCATGAGGTCAACCTGGGTTATAGAATGAGTTCCAGGTCAGCCTGGGCAATAGACCTTATCTCAAACAACAAAATCAAATTAACAAAACAGTGAGACAATTATGCCTCCCTTCCCCACGTATTTCTCTTCCGATCATATGTTCAAATCTATCCGCATTAGCCTCTGCCTGTCACAGGCTGTGTCCTCCTGACCTGAGGTTTCTTGACTCTGTCTATTCCAGGGTGAAGGTAGCAGATGATTCTCTCTGCATGAGCCTGGGAAGCAGAAAATGGGGACATTTTTGTTGTTGTTTCATTCAGTGTCTCATGTTGCTCAGGCTGACTTCAAACTCCTGATCCTCCTACCTCAGCCTCCTGAGTACTAGGATTACCAGCAAGAGCCACTTTTCTCAGAGAAGGGAGACATTCCAAGAACAATAAGTCGGGTGATAAATCGGAAGCCAGATGCAGCAGGTAGCTTAGTTTGGGAAAGGATCAAACTTGAAATTGTCCCTCAGAGATTGGTGGTGGTGGCACACACCTTTAATTCCAGCACTCAGGAGGCAGAGGCAGGTGGATCTCTGTGAGTTCGAGGCCAGCCTGGTCTACAGAGTGTTCCAGGACACCCAGGGCTACACAGAGGAACCCTGACTCAAACAAACAAAAATTTCCTAGAGAAGTACTTCATTAGGAGAGACAGTCTCCGTGTACAGCATGAGCAGAAGTCTTGAAAAGCCATCTGATCCCGGAGGATTTTTCTGACTTGTATAGGTTTTTATGAAGTAGCAGAAGTTTTATACCATGTGATTTAGTCGAGCGAGATCTGTGTGACTCCTGGCATTACAAGGATCCAGATTGGATAGCCTTATATTGCAATTGCAAGGCTAGGGGCTGCAAGGCCACAGAACAGCAGGGCTTCTTAACTGAGTCCCAGAGAGGTAGAGTGCAATAGGGGTGGGGCTAAGGCAGCCAGACAGTCTGTGATCTAACAGCGTGTCCCTACCCTTGCAAGTCAAAGTGCCCGCAGTAGGATCTGTTTCTGTTGTCATTGTTTAATGCCCAATGACTTGGATTGCCCTTCCGTGGCTGTAGAAAGAGGCTAGGGAAGGACCTCAAGTGTCACTAGCATAAGGGCTCGGGTTCAAAGGGCCCTGAGAATACTTCTAAGGGCTTTCTAAGGGGATAGCCTTACCATGGGTAGACACCAAGTAGGAGGCAAGATGGGGTTTCCTATTCTTAGGGGGCTTTCGTTTACTCAGTGGGGCATCCCCTTGCTCTTTTCTCCCTTTCGGTGCCCTGAAAGCCCACTGTCACTGCCCGTCAAATATCTTTGCTTACAGATACTTTGAGCAGCCCCCATTTCTTGGTCATCAGTGGGTAATGCATACTAGTGGGGCAGCTGAGTCACTGGCGGGGGAGGGAAGGGGCTTCCTCCTGTGGGTGAAGAGGCTGTCGCCAGACCCCAGTACATTGTCCTTCTACCACTGTGGCTTTGTACCACTTCTTGTTTTTAGAGACTGTGCGTTTCGTATTGGAGAAGGTTTGTGTGTTTGCACGCCTATCAGAGGGATTGACATTCTGGGTGTCTTTTACATAGGAATATCTAATGTGTTCCCAAGTGTGTGAGGTTAGGAATTAGAAAGCTCAGAAATGGAAAATATTTAACATTCGGGGAGCAGATGAACACAAGGTTGCCATTTGCATTTTCCCTTTCGCTCTGACTCATCTTCCCCTATCTCCACCCTACTGCCCCTTCACCAGCCTCACCCACCGACACACCCTGGCTGATCTAGGAGGGGCTGACACCTGCCTGCATCCAAGCTAGAATGGGAGGGAGAGCATCCTAGACCTGGAGGGAGAGAGTGGTGGAAGGCTGCTCTGAATACCCTGGGCTGGGGCCAAAGGGAGAAAAGCAAACCTTACCTTATTGGGTCTAGGAGGGGGCTGGAATCTAGGGAGAAACGTATGGGGACTCAGACTGATTCTTGTCACTAAAGCAGTCTGTCAACATCTGGCTAGTTTCTCTCCCAGATAGTTATCGCATCTGTATGACATACCAGACACAGATATCCGGAAAGAAGTGAATAAGAAGATCAGCTTAAGGTTCAGATTGATAGAATGGGGGAAAAAAGAAAAGCAAGAAAAAGATAAAGTCTCCAAGGCTTTATCCCTTCCTCAAATTTAAGAGTGCCAAAGCTAGGTGTGGTGGCTGTGGTGGCACCGCCTGGCTGAGGCAGGACAGAGATTTCAAGGACATCTTGAACTACACAGGAAGAGGAAGAGAGAGGGAGAGAGAGAGGGGCTAAAATTGCGAAGAGGTGGAAATCTCCAGGGACCTTGACCCTTCAAGCAGAAAGTGAAAGAAGCCCCTGGTTTTGATTTCAGAGAAATGTCATTTGTCATCAGCCCAGGAAAGATTTCTCTACTCGAAGACCACCACAGGCTTCCTGGGGTTACCCCCTCAGAGTCTGCTGGGAGGATCTGAGTCACACAGAACTGGTCCTTGCTGGGGTCCAGAGGACAAGGGTCAGCCTACAGAATAAGAAGAGCTTCAAATTCCACTTCTGTCCTTATTCTTCTGAGGTGTCAGAAATGGTCTCCAGCTACTCCATGCGACGGTCACCTCTAAGACACAGAACAGCAGCTGAACGCTGGCCTGCACTCGCAGAGCATTTCCTTATGCATGGCTCTTCATCGCGCCTCCACCTCCGAAGGACACACTGAGATGAGATGCGTGAGGTGACAGAGGCTCAGACAGATGACTTGCCCAAGGTGACTCAACTAGTAAATGGCAGAGATGAGGCTCAGCCTCTAACTATTCCAAAATGCCTGTTACCAGAGGCTCACGTCTTTGACTATAAGGAACCCACAAGTAAGAGTTAGGGTGAGGAACTGTCTGGTTGTTACAAGTAGAAGGTAGTCTCTTGTGGGTCTCCAGCAGAGACAGAAGGTATAAGGCCACACCCCTTTGGGGGACTGTGGCAGACTGATACTTGGGATGACTGAGGATGGGGTGGAGCTAGCTGGAGGTGGGGGGCAGGAGCCCCAAGAGCAGTAGAGAGCATGCGGTGCCAGGAGGCAGCTACAGAGGTGAGTGACTGTCTCTCCCCAGCCGAGCCTTTCCACCATTTCTGTCTACTCCCTGCCAGCTTACATCCCTTACCCCAAGGTGTCCATGTATAACCCCTCCCTCCTACAGGGCTTCTTACTCATGGAGGGCCTGCACACAGGGAGGGCTAGGCCTGCTAGGTGCTAAGACACTTGGGCTATTTCTCAATGTCCACCTCCAACATTCTGGGAGGCCGGTGTGATGGTTTTGTGTGCACTTAAACTCCTGGCTTATTGGGCTCTTTCTGATCTTCATTTTTTTGGCTTATGAAAAACAGAAATCAAGCCATTCCTTAGCCTCATTTTGAGAGGAAAGAACTTCCCATTCTCCAGTTTCCCTTTTCCCTCTCACGTCCACAGGCACAAAGCCTTCTCTAAACTTGTGGCTCCCTCAGCTCACTGGATGGGAATCTCTGGTCTTCCTAATCCCTTCTCTGAGGATGTGTTCTAGAAGCTTCAGCCTCGGAGAGGGATACCCTAGGGTCTGCTCTCCTGAGGTGTAACCTGTCTGCTGCCTTCCCAGGCTTTCTGGGCTTACAGTGGGGGAGGACCCACAAGCTTTTTGAGTTCCTCCAGGAACTTACACCTTACTCCATTCAGAATTGCCAGGTTTCATGTGAAGTGAGACTGCTCAGAGGGTTTCCCCTGCACAAGAGCCCAGGGAAGCAAAAGTCTTTAACCTGAGTTGCTAACTAAATCAGTCCTAAATTCACTACTTGATACTTCTGCTAACTGCCTGGCTCTTGCTCCCTAGGCCCCAGAGTGGCTTCTCCTGCTGCCACATTCCCACAGCTTGCCCTTGACTTAGTTTATCTGACTCATACAGGATAGACAGCCCAATCTGAAACCAGAGAGTCACTCACTCTTTCTCCCTTCCCCTCCACAGGCCTGAATATGCGATTTCTCCCTCCCCTTTCGGCCATGGCCCCCACATTGTGACTTTTCTTTTAGAGCCTCTGAAACTGGTAGATTAGCCAGGAGCGATGTCCCAGACCCCCACAAGAATAACTAGCCCCTATGGCTCTGATAGGTTGGTGCAGTTAGCCGCGAGGCTTCGGCCAGCACTGTGTGACACCCTGATCATTGTAGGGGGCCTGGAGTTCCCTGCTCACAGTCTGGTGCTGGCAGGAGCAAGCCCAAGGCTGGGTTGCAGGGGCCGGTGGGCTCTGGTTGAAGGCATCAGCCCATCTACCTTTGCTCAGCTTCTGACCTTTGTGTATGGAGAGAGTGTAGAGCTACAGCCTGGGGAGCTGGGGAACCTGGAAGAGGCAGCCAGAGCCTTGGGGGTGCAGGCCCTGGAAGAGGCATGCAAGCAAGCTCAAAAACATAAGAATGAAGACAAGCTGGATCCAGGACGGAAAAGGCACCATAATTCAGAAGAACTCATGAGGAGTTCTGAGAGAGGACTGGGAGGCCCTGAAGAGAAACAGACACCAGAGAAGGATTTTGGAAGTCATGAGGGAGGACAGGAGACCGTACACAAGCACAAAGCCCCAGGAGAGAGCCTGGCGATGGCAGCGGTAACTAGGAAGAGGAGATCAGAGGAGGCCCTCAGTCCTGCCTCGGTGGGCTCCTGGGGAGCAGAAAGGAAGCAAGGAGAGGCCATGCAAGGTTTAGAGAGCCCTGAGGGCTCTGAGGAGTGTCTTCGTGGGTGCTCTGGTCCCCTTTCCTCACCAGGTTCCCTCCTAACCAGCCTCATTCCCAGGCCCTGTTGGGCTGAGGCCCCTTGGTTGGGGGAGGGCCAACCTGCCCTGTGGAGCATCTTCCTGTGGCCGCCCAGATATGGCGTTCCCTTCTCCCTTAGCACCCCCATCACTGCAGCCTGGCAGGTCTGGCCTCAAGACCAGAGGTGAGTGAAGGAGGGCTTAGTGGAAGATCTAGGCTGGGAGGGAGTAGCTCAGGAGAGGCAGCAGTAATGCGTGGGAAGGCACCACATCTCTGCATTTCCTGAGTTAAGGAGACAACAAAGTATTATGGTCCTGAGAGAGGCCGGAGCTGGTTAGGTTCTCAGGCTTTGCCAAGGCTATCATTCTTCTCCATCCAGGATCCCACTGACCTTGAACCATTCCAAAAGTCTTTGGAGTCAGAATCGGCAGCCCTCCTCCAGCCCCACTCCAGGTAAGCCCCTTCCTGTTCCATCCAGGGCTTCCGGAGAGCCGCTGGGCTCCTGGAGTCCAGCCTTAGCAGCGTCTCTACTACACTCTACTTGCAGGATCCTTTCCCCAGGGCCCTGAACAACTCAGCCCTTGGGAGATAGAAGAGTCTGGGCAAGGGTACACAGGTAAGCAGGGTACTAGAACTGCTGCCTCTGCCCCTCCCAAGCGCTCAGCTTGCCTGGATGGATGGATTCAGCCTCAGGGATCCTGGTCATGCCACTTTGACTTCTCTGTCCACACAGGCCCACTGGCAACCTGTGTGGGTCAAGAACGCACATCGCGCTGCCCGTCTCACCAGCACCCTCCTTTACCCCTTCCTGCTCGCTCTCGGCCCTATTCTTGCTCTGTCTGTGGAAAAAGGTTTTCACTCAAGCATCAGATGGAGACGCATTACCGAGTCCACACAGGTATGGACTGTGTGCATTTGTCTTTTTTTTTTTTTTTTGCTCCCATCGCTGGTCTGCCAGCTCCTCCCTTGCCCCATTGCTTGACGTTCCCCTAGCTTGGCAAACCTTCGCCCATTTCTTCCTTCTCTGGCTTTCTCCACCTGTAGGAGAGAAGCCCTTCTCCTGTAGCCTCTGTCCTCAGCGCTCCCGGGATTTCTCTGCCATGACCAAGCACCTGAGGACACATGGGGCTGCTCCCTATCGCTGCCCTCTGTGCAGGGTTGGCTGCCCCAGCCTGGCTTCCATGCAGGCGCACATGCGTGGCCACTCGCCCAGCCAGCTGCCGCCTGGATGGACCATACGCTCCACCTTCCTCTACTCTTCCTCGAGGCCGAGTCGGACCTCGATCTCTCCCGGGAGTCCTACCTCCTCCTCTGGCACCTGACCGGGTATTGGTAGCTTCTCTGGCTTGATAAGTGTCCAACCAAAGAATGAAAGGCGAGCCCTGTCTCTATTGCCACCTGGCTAATTTGTTCCGCAGAAGCGCTGCGGGACAGAAACCACGAACCCTCTCTGGATGCGCGTGGGTTGCAGAAGTCTCGGCCGACTGGAGAGTCCGAGTTAAAGGCATATTTTAGTTGGTTGGAGTGAAGACTAACTGGGGACTATCAATTTCATCACTATAATAAAGAGTTTTCTGTGCTCTCCAGTCAGGATGAGTCCAGAATTTTCCGTCTGCGCCGGGGTGTGTGGGTGGTGGTGTGTCCAACCCTTGTCCCTTGTCCTGTAGCGGCCCCTGCTGGGCATTCACACACTAAACAGAGAGTCAGGCCTTTCATTTCCGGAGACTCCGTATAATTCCCGAGGGCAGCACGCCGGGACGAGGAGGGTGGCTGTGAGGGCTCCAAGGCTCTGGTCCCTTCCACAGCAATGCACGGCGCGCGTACTCCAGACTGGAGAGGAGCGCAGGCTCAGGTCGTGGTTTTAGGTACCCGTCTGCTCTCCCTGAGAGCAAGGGACGGAGAACCAGCCTCTCGAGCATCTCCCCTCCGCGCTGTGCAATGCGGCTACGGGATTGCGCTTAGAAGTGAACGCCACCGCCCTTCCCTCAGCCCACGCCTAGCGCATTAGCGAACTTCGTTTGCCGGTGTCGGTCGGGTTCCCAGGGTCCGACGCCCGCGGTACCCTGGGAATGGTAGTCCGTGCAGGCCGCTAGTTCCGACTAGAACAATGGGAGGAGTCTGAACCGGGGACCACACCTCCTCGAGACCAGGAACTGGCTCTCCGGCTCTCCATCGCTGACCCCGTAGTCCCAGTTCTCGCGCTCTAGCTGTCGGCGGAAGAAGCAAGGCCGTCTGGACTACATTTCCCAGATGTCTTTGCGCCTCCCGCTCTCAGGCCGCGACGCGGGGTTCGCTTTCCAGGTGTGGCCTGAGCGTGACGGCCGACCAACCCGGACTCCTGCTCCCGTGGTGCCCCGCGCGTGGCCAGCCCAGCACTCCCCC
>NC_022030.1:22000171-22042246 GCF_000317375.1 Microtus ochrogaster
GCCGAGCCCGGGGAGGACACGGCCCTGCTCCGTTTGCTGGGGCTCCGCCGGGGCCTGCGCCGGCTCCGCCGTCTGTGGGCTGGTCCGCGCGTTCAGCGGGGCCGGGGTCGCGGCCGGGGCCGGGGCCCAAACCGTGGCTGCATGCCGGAGGAGGAGAGCAGTGACGGGGAATCCGAGGAGGAGGTGAGGCGGTCGGAGGCGTCTCTTGCGCCGGGTGGGGCGGAGGCCAGGGACTTGCAGGGCTCCGGATAGCTTCGAAGGTTGTTGTGGACAAGTGGGGTTCTCGGGGCGCTTGGAAATAAGCATGGAAGGAGGCAGGCTGCGTGGAGCTTTCGGGCGGTTAGGGCCTTTGAAAGTGGTCAGGGAAAACCTGATTGCAGCGAGACGCCTGGGCTCCAGGCAAGCCCTGCTGGTGTCCTGAGCTGATCTTTCGCGGTAGCAATGGCAGAGCAGAAGAGGAGTGAGTGAAGGGGCCACAGGGATTGCATGCTCGACCAGTGGTGGTTGACAGCAGCAGCGTGGCCTTAATGGACCAGGACTAGAGCCTCATGGGCTCTCACCTGCAGGCTGCCTTCTTGGGCCTCACAAGCCGCGACACATCCCTGGTTTCCCAGTGTCCCTGTTGCTCTTTGGTTATAAGATAGAGTGGTGGAGGATTCTTTGGGTACAGGTTGAAGAGTGCTAGAATGAGAGCTGAGTCTTGAGTCTGGGGTGAGTGCAGCTGGTGATTTGGCCCTCTGAGCCTTTTGGAGAAGGAGGAGTGTGTGGATGTGTGGATTATATTGCTTAGGAGAGCTAGTAGTCCTCTGAGGGCTCCAAGTGGCTTCTAATGTGATAAACCACCTGCTCCACCCCCCCCCCCCAGCATTCCCATTTAGGAATGCCCTGCATGGGTGTAGATGAAGGACTTGCTTCGTATTAAGTTGGAATTAGCCCTCAGTGTAATGCCTACTGCTTCTTTTGAGGAGAGAGACCCTCTAGTGTTCTGGGCCAGTGCCCCACCGAAGGCTGTGCTGGTATGGTTCAAAACTGCGTTGTGCCTTCATTTCCTCTGACCTGGCCTCAATCTGTTAAGTTTTTTTGGTAAATAAGCGGGAGTACATTGAGGTGGATGCTAAGTATTATATCCTCAGCACCTGAAATCCAGGTGGAACCAGGGCTTTGGCACTGACTGCTGTTTCTCCCCTTACCCCTGGTCCCCTAAATCAGGAATTTCAGGGTTTTCATTCAGATGAAGATGTGGCCCCCAGTTCCCTGCGCTCTGCGCTCCGGTCCCAGCGAGGTGAGTGATGGGGAAGCTCTACCTCTCTAGTCTGACGGGGATGGTCTTGCCCTTTGTGTCAGCTCTCTGGCCGTCACCTAGTTTCCACCAGTTCCTCAGTTTCCTGTGTTCAGAGTCCAAGCTAGCTGGGGCTTTGGGGGAACAGACAAGTAAAACTTAATACCTTGCCCTTCTGGGGTGTTTTTATCAAGTCCTCCGGGCCAGCTTGACCCAACTCGCCATAACTGTTTTCCTTTTAGGTCGAGCCCCTCGGGGTCGGGGCCGAAAACATAAGACGACCCCCCTTCCTCCTCCTCGCGCAGATGTGGCTCCTGGTCCCCCAAAGACCTCTTCTCGGAAACGGGGTGAGGAGGGCACCGAACGGATGGTGCAGGCACTGACTGAACTTCTCCGGCGGAGCCGGGCATGTGAGCCCTCTACTCCCCGTCGGTCTCGGGGCCGACCCCCAGGACGGCCAGCAGGCCCCTGTCGGAAAAAGCAGCAGGCAGTAGTGATAGCAGAGGCGGCTGTGACAATCCCTAACCCTGAGCCTCCACCTCCTGTGGCTCCAGTAAAGAACAGAACTGGCAGCTGGAAGTGCAAGGAGGGACCTGGTCCAGGACCTGGAACCCCCAAACGTGGAGGACAGCCTGGGAGAGGAGGCCGTGGAGGCAGGGGCCGAGGCCGAGGCGGACTTCCCCTTATGATCAAGTTTGTTTCAAAGGCTAAAAAAGTGAAGATGGGACAGTTGTCCCAGGGACTAGAATCAGGTCAGGGTCGTAGTCAACATGGAGAAAGCTGGCAGGATACCCCCCAAAGAAGAGATGAAGATGAACAGGAAGGGGACTCTTGTTGGAAGAAACCAGAGCAGAAACTGGAGGAGGAGGGAGAGGAGAAGGAAGAAAAGGAAGACAACACTGAGATCAAAGAAGAGGAGACTGAGACAGCCGTGACTGAGGAAGAAGTGATGCTGGTCAAGGAGAAGGAAGAGGCAAAGCTGCCATCACCACCCTTGACTCCTCCAGTCCCTTCACCACCGCCTCCTCTCCCACCCCCATCAGTATCTCCACCTCCAGCATCCCCTCTTCCACCCCCAGTTTCTCCTCTTCCCCCACCATCCCCTTCCCCACACCCAGCCTCAGAAAAACAAGAAGAGTCTCCTCCTCTTGTGGTGCCAGCTACATGCTCTAGGAAGAGGGGCCGGCCTCCCCTGACTCCTAGCCAACGGGCAGAGCGGGAAGCTGCTCGGTCAGTACCAGAGGGCATCTTTTCTCCCACTCCAACCCCCAGCACCACCACAGGAAGCCCTCCGGAAGACAGTCCTACTGTGGCCCCCAAAAGTACCACCTTCTTGAAGAATATACGGCAGTTTATTATGCCTGTGGTGAGTGCCCGTTCCTCCCGTGTTATCAAGACACCCCGGCGATTTATGGACGAAGACCCTCCCAAGCCTCCAAAGGTGGAGGTTTCTATTGCTCGACCTCCTGTTGCGACCTCCCCACTTGCTCCCCAGGAGCCAGTACCAATCCCCTCTCCACCTCGTGTCCCAACTCCCCCATCTACTCCAGTCCCACTCCCTGAGAAGAGACGGTCTATCCTAAGAGAGCCCACGTTTCGCTGGACTTCATTAACCCGGGAGCTGCCGCCGCCTCCCCCTGCTCCTCCACCAGCCTCATCACCACCAGCACCATCTCCACCACCCACCCCTGCCACTCCCTCCCGGAGGCCCCTACTCCTTCGGGCCCCCCAGTTTACCCCAAGTGAAGCCCACCTGAAGATCTATGAATCGGTGCTTACTCCTCCTCCTGGGGCTCTTGAAGCCCCTGAGCCAGAGCTGCCTCCTGCTGATGACTCTCCAGCTGAGCCTGAGCCTCGGGCAGTGGGGCGGACCAACCACCTTAGCTTGCCTCGATTTGTCCCTGTGGTCACCACTCCTGTTAAGGTCGAGGTGCCCCACAATGGGGCTCCAGCTCTGAGCAACGGGCAGCAGCTTCAGACTCAGCTCCAGCAGCCCCCACAGGCCTTGCAGACACAGCTCCTACCCCAGGCACCACCACCACAGCAACCGCAAGTACAGCCACAGGTACAGCTGCAGCCACCTCCATCACCGCAGCAGACACCACCACTGGAAAAGGCCCCTGGTGCAAGTCCAGGTCCGCTGCCGCTGTCTGGGGTGGAGGAAAAAATGTTTAGCCTCCTTAAGAGAGCTAAGGTGCAGCTATTCAAGATTGATCAGCAGCAACAGCAGAAAGTGGCAGCTTCAATGTCGGTGAGTGCAATGCTTTGAGCAGGCCCCTGCCTTCATGCAGCTGTCTCCCTAGCCAGTGTTTAGCAGGAACATTTGACCAGTTTCCCCTTCATTTCCACCTGTTTGTTCCCTTGCCCCATCCCTTCCCTCTCCTACTCCCCTGTTTTCACTGGTCCTCACTTTGCAGCCCCTAACCCTGTTGTTTCCCCAGCAGCCAAATCCTGTAGTGCAAATGGAGGAGGCTGTGGGGACTGTCAAACAGACCCCAGACAGAGGCTGTGTCAAGTCTGAAGATGAATCCATGGACGCTAAGAGAGATCGAGCCTCGGTATGCAGTGAGAGGAGGGTCTTCTGAAGAAGGCTGGCTACAGGATCCTAGGGAACAATGTCCCACACCTGTTCCTGGTTTTTCCTCTCCCAGGGCCCTGAGTCACCTGTGCAAGGCCCCAGAATCAAACATGTCTGCCGTCATGCTGCTGTGGCCTTGGGTCAGGCTCGGGCCATGGTGCCTGAAGATGTACCCCGCCTCAGTGCCCTCCCTCTCCGGGATCGGCAGGACCTCGCAGCTGAGGGTAGGGGACTTGTGTAGGGGGAGGCTAGACAACAAGGTTTGTGCATGAGCAAGAGCTCCAGGGAGCCGAGTAGAGGGCTTTGTTTGGGCTTAGGGGGCGAGTGGACAAACCCAGTTAGCTCCAGGTTACCTGGAGCCTGTCAGTGTGGGAAAGCATAGGGAAAACAGAAACGAGGTAGGATACCTAATGTTCTGTGGCTCTGTCTCCCCTCCATCTGTTACAATAGATACGTCATCAGCATCAGAGACTGAGAGTGTCCCATCCCGATCCCAACGGGAAAAGGTGGAATCCACAGGGCCTGCGGGAGACTTGGAGCCTACAGGGTCTGCAGGGGCCCTGACCCATACACCACGGCGGTCACTGCCATCTCACCATGGCAAGAAGATGAGAATGGCTCGTTGCGGGCATTGCCGGGGTTGCTTGCGTGTGCAAGACTGTGGCTCTTGTGTCAACTGCTTGGATAAACCTAAGTTTGGGGGCCCCAACACTAAGAAGCAGTGCTGTGTGTAAGTAGCTGGAGTGTGGCCTTCTGGTCCCATCTGGGGTTGTTAAGTCACTTGAGCCTCCTGCCCCAGCCTTTCTTCTGCCCAGTCAGAGCAGTGGGATTGGCATCCTTGTGGAGAGCTTCCTCTCTTCCCCCCAGACCACCAGTCCCCTACCCTGGTGACGTGCTGCTCCCCTCCCCAGATACCGGAAGTGTGACAAGATAGAGGCTCGGAAGATGGAGCGGCTAGCAAAAAAAGGTAATAAAGATTGAAGAGAAGAGCATTTATTCGTAAAACCTTAGTAGTGTGGCAGAGGCCACATTTTCTCTGTTCTCCGCCTTGCCTTTGCATTTGTCACGTGTCCTTCTCTACCAAAGCTTGCATCTCTCCTGCATTCCTTTTGTGCCACACTTTCCGGATTTCCTTTGTCCTGGTGCCCAAGTCCCTTGCTGAGTTCAAATCCTACCAAGTCCCCTGTTCCCACAGGCCGGACGATAGTGAAGACGCTGTTGCCCTGGGATTCCGATGAATCTCCCGAGGCCTCCCCTGGTCCTCCAGGCCCACGCCGGGGGGCGGGAGCTGGGGGGCCCCGGGAGGAGGTGGGGGCCACTCCCGGGCCCGAGGAGCAGGACTCCCTCCTACTGCAGCGCAAGTCAGCTCGACGCTGCGTCAAACAGCGACCCTCCTATGATGTCTTCGAGGACTCAGATGACTCAGATCCCGGGGGTCCCCCTGCTCCAAGACGTCGAACCCCCAGAGAACATGGTGCGTTCTCAGTTAGTTTGTCCTATGTCTCTTTTCCTTTTGGCCATTCTGGGGGTGAAATCCAGGACCTTCTGCCTTTTGTTTAGAAGGGACAAGACTCCTCAGTCTGTCCACAAGGGTAGCTGGGGATAAAGATAAAGTAGTTCTAGGGACGCACATACACAGTTGGTGTGAGGTGCTCACTAAGGGCCTAGTTGGAGGAAGTCCTGGATGTAGGTGCAGAGGGGTGGAGGGCCCAGCATGGGAAGGGTCAGCTGTCCTGTGTCCTGCCTAGAGCTGCCAGTGCTAGAACCTGAGGAGCAGAGCCGGCCCCGCAAACCCACCCTGCAGCCTGTGTTACAGCTCAAGGCCCGAAGGCGCCTGGACAAGGTCAGCACGGCCCGCTCCGAGAACCCCAAGCCCTGTGTGAGGCATGGCTCCTGCTCTCCAGGAGCTACCTGGCAAGTCAGGGTGATGGGCACACCTGAGTGTCACACCTGAGTGTCGTGGTGTGTCCTCACCAGAGGACAGGTCCTGAGGGATGAGGCAGGTCTTGCCTTTCTGGAAAGCCAAGTGGGATCTGGGCAAAAGGCAGGGTCTGGCAGGTTGGGGGAGGCCAGTGAGGAGAGGAGTCTACAGAGGGGTGGGATTGGCATCCTTTGACAACTCCATGTCCCTCCTTAGGATTCTTTAGCCCCTGGCTCCTTTGCCTCTTTCCCCAATGGCTGGACTGGAAAGCAGAAGTCCCCTGATGGTGTGCACCGGGTCCGAGTAGATTTTAAGGTACAGGGTTGAGGGCCAGTTGTAGAGCCTGTGGTGGGAGAAACTTCCTGATTGTATCAAGAGTAAACAGAGCTTTCAACATGGATCTGACTCGTGTTCCTGGCTGCTTTCCAATCCTGTGTCTTCTTCTATTACTCAGGAGGATTGTGACCTAGAGAACGTGTGGCTTATGGGCGGACTCAGTGTGCTTACTTCTGTGCCAGGGGGACCACCGATGGTGTGCCTTCTGTGTGCTAGCAAAGGCCTCCATGAGGTTGGTGCTTTGCCTTTTTTTTTTTTTTTTTTTAAAAAGATAATCTTGGCCTCCAAGTCTCCATTCACCCAGGGCTCGTCCTCTGGCTGTCCAGCCTCATTCTGTTCATCATTTCCTTATCCCTCCTAGTTGGTCTTTTGCCAAGTCTGCTGTGATCCTTTCCACCCCTTCTGTCTGGAGGAGGCTGAACGGCCCTTGCCCCAGCATCGAGATACCTGGTGTTGCCGGCGCTGCAAGTTCTGCCATGTCTGTGGGCGCAAAGGCCGTGGGTCCAAGGTGGGGCACTAGCAGCCTAGGGCAGATGGAGGCCTAGGGGGAGGGGTATCATTATACAGTATATTTTACCCTGCTTTTTCTTCCATTGTCCTCTAGCACCTCCTGGAATGTGAACGTTGCCGCCATGCTTACCACCCAGCCTGCCTAGGACCTAGCTACCCAACCCGGGCCACACGTAAACGGCGCCACTGGGTGAGAGATGAGCCCGTGTCCCTTGCTCTGGCATTCTGCTTGTTCCACCCTCAGATATAACCTAGCCAAAGCTCTCAAAAGATGTAAGGGCTGGGCTGGTCATCACTCTTGAGAATGTGACAGGTAGAATTGACTTTTAGGAGCTCATGAGTTCAGTATTCCTAGCCTCACAGGAAGGACCCTGAGATGCATTTCTGCCCCTCCCTTTCTCCTCCTCTTAGCATAATTTCCTGTACTGGTCCTTCATTTGTTTCCTTCCACCTCTCCTCATCTCACCTGTCAGTGCTGCAGCCTGCTGTCCAGCTGTCTTCTAACATCACCCTTCTCCCCAGATCTGTTCAGCCTGTGTGCGCTGTAAGAGCTGTGGGGCAACTCCAGGCAAGAACTGGGATGTCGAGTGGTCTGGAGATTACAGCCTCTGTCCCAGGTGCACCGAGCTCTATGAGAAAGGTGGGACCTGGCAGGAGAACGGGGGGCGTGGTTCTGGAATGGGCCAGGCTCTGGACTAGGGTCCTACTCAGTGGGCCTCCAGCAACGAAAGGAAGAAATTCTAGTAGCTTTCTAGCTTTTAGCTGTGGAAGTCCTCCAGTATACAGAATAATGAGCACATAGCAGAGCCACTCTGAGAAGTGCAAGTCCAGGGCGTGGGAATTCACCTAGTCACTAAGATTTCTCCTGGAAGAACCCAAGTTTCCACTGCACAGCTTGAAGACCAGTGCTTTCTTCATTTGTTCACCCAGATCATTTAGCAAAATTTTTCTTTTCTTTTTGAAAGGTATTGACTACAGAGAACACATACTGTCCACAGACAGCTTTTAGACTGAAGGATATAATGGAAGCAGCTTGTGTAGTTGTCAGAGATGTGCACAGCCTCTGCACCTGACTAGGGCCTGCTCCTGCCTGCTCTTGACTTTGACCTCTCACTTCCTCCCCCAGGGAACTACTGCCCAATTTGCACGCGCTGCTATGAAGACAATGACTATGAGAGCAAGATGATGCAGTGCGCACAGTGTGACCACTGGGTGCATGCCAAATGTGAGGGACTTTCAGGTGAGAAGAAGAGTGCTTAAGGGGCACAGGTTCAGCCCTTGGGGACCCTATTCCCACCCCAGGCCTGTAGGATGACAGGTACACTAACTGTCCTTGGGTCCAGGGGCCTCCCAAGAGCCCTTAAATCTTTGCAATCCATTGTCTCCTTTGTCATCGGCTATTTTAGATGAAGACTATGAGATCCTTTCTGGGCTGCCAGACTCGGTGCTGTACACATGTGGGCCATGTGCTGGGGCAACACAGCCCCGTTGGAGAGAGGCCCTGAGTGGGGCCCTGCAGGGAGGCCTGCGCCAGGTGCTCCAGGGCCTGTTGAGCTCGAAGATGGCAGGCCCATTGCTGCTGTGCACCCAGGTCTGGAGGACCCCAGAGGCAGTCGGGTGGGGTCGGGCTCAGGATCAGCCCTTCTGACTTTCTGAATTTGCAGTGTGGGCAGGATGGGAAGCAGCTCCACCCAGGACCCTGCGATTTGCAAGCTGTGGGACAGCGCTTTGAGGAAGGCCACTATAACTCTGTGGTGAGTGGGGCATGGGGAGGAGCAGCCGGCTGCTGTGAGAAGAGGGTAGAGACAGTCTGGGGTTGGAGTTTGGGGTCAGGGCCCAGACACTAAGAAACTCCCTTACAGCACAGCTTCATGGAAGACATGGTAGCCATCTTGATGAGGCACTCAGAAGAAGGAGAGACCCCAGAGCGCCGCGCGGGGAACCAGATGAAAGGACTCCTACTGAAGGTGAATGCTGGGATGGTGCCAGAGGGTAATTGGAGTGGCGGTAGAGGACAAAGAATGTCCCTTCAGACCCTGCCCCATCTGTTCTCATCCTGTTAACCCATTTTCCAGCTGCTAGAGTCTGCGTTCTGCTGGTTCGACGCCCATGACCCTAAGTACTGGCGACGGAGTACCCGGCTGCCAAAGTGAGCAAGACTGAGTAGCTGGTGGGGGATCAAGGAGTGAGGCCAAAAGCAAGGGCACTTGGGATTCCAGGGATAAGGCTTAGGATAAGGAGCAGGGTTCGGGTCAAGGCTAGAGAGGAGGGTGGTGGAGCCAGGGTAAGCTTTCCTCATTGCTTTAGACTAGCAAAAGTTTATGTGTTTATGTGTGTGATTAGCACTGTCTTTGCTTCTGCTTTTTTTTTTTCCAATTATTTTATGTGCATTGCCTGCTGTATGGCATGTCTGTTCATATGAGGGTGTCTGATCCCCTGGAACTAGAGTTACAGTTATAGGCTGCCATTTGGGTCCTGGTAATTGAACCTGGGTCCTCTGGAAGAGCAGCCAGTGCTGCTAACCACTGAATCATTTCTCCAGTCTCTGTTTCTACTTTTAGAAAGCATTTGGGGAAGCTCATGTTTTGGATAGTAGGCAGGTACTGATGGCCTAGTGGTCAGAGCCCAAGAGGCTGTGGGAGCCTAGACAAATAAGCCACTAGAGTCTGGGGATCAGGAGTCCTGCAAGGGTGACACATAAGTTGAGAAACAGTATTCCAGATGTTTAGGAACAGCACATCTAGCTAGCACAGAGGAGTGTAGCTTATTTGGGAGAAAAAAAGTCCAAGTGAGAATGGAAGAAAGGAGTCAATGGTGTGCTAAAGCTTATATTGTGGGTGGGCTCCAGTTGAATTACCTTTGTTGAACACATCCGATACTAACCCTGCCTTCACAGCGGAGTCCTCCCCAATGCCGTGTTGCCCCCTTCTTTGGACCATGTCTATGCCCAGTGGAGACAGCAAGAATCAGAGACCCCAGAATCTGGGCAACCTCCAGGGGATCCTTCAGCAGGTACTAGGATTTTTTTTGTTTGTTTGTTTTTTTGTTTTTGTTTTTCGAGACAGGGTTTCTCTGTGGTTTTGGAGCCTGTTCTGGAACTAGCTCTTGTAGACCAGGCTGGTCTCGAACTCACAGAGATCCGCCTGCCCCTGCCTCCCGAGTGCTGGGATTAAAGGCGTGCGCCACCACCGCCCGGCTCAGCAGGTACTAGGAAGCAGAGACTGGTACCTGATTGTTGGGCCATGCTCTAGATCCTGACTCCTAGGTTTACTTTCCCGCATCCTTCACAGCTTTCCAGAGCAAGGACCCTGCTGCTTTCTCGCACCTGGATGACCCCCGTCAGTGTGCACTCTGTCTCAAGTATGGGGATGCTGATTCCAAGGTAAAGGTTACTATACAAAGCTCTAGGTTTTGGGGCCTGGTCCTCGGAACCCCCATCTCCCTTAATGCCACTCCTCTTCTTCCCACAGGAGGCTGGGCGGCTTCTGTACATTGGGCAAAATGAGTGGACACATGTCAATTGTGCCATTTGGTCAGCTGAAGTGTTTGAAGAGAATGATGGCTCCCTTAAGAATGTCCATGCTGCGGTTGCACGAGGAAGGCAGATGGTAAGGGCATGGGCCCAGAAAGGTGGGCAGCTCATGGGGTCACAGGTGGGTCCTTCCTTCAGTGTAGAACTTACCCTTTATTACACGGTAATCTCTGGGACATGTCCTTCCATTCCACTACTGATCACTGATCCCTAGTACCCTTTTGTGGTGCTGGGAATTGAAATTAAGGCTTCACGTGTGCTAGGCAAGTGTTTTACCACTGAGCTATATTTTTAGCCCTCCCTCTTTTTTTTTTTTCGAGACAGGGTTTCTCTGTGGTTTTGGAGCCTGTCCTGGAACTAGCTCTTGTAGACCAAGCCCTCCCTCTTTTATTTATTTATTTATTTGGTTGGTTGTTTGGTTTTTGGAGACAGTGTCATGAGCCCTGGCTGCCCTAGTACTCTTATGTAGCCTAGTCGCGTTCCAAACGTATTCTTTCTGCTTCTGCTTGCTGAATGCTGGGATTGTAGGCATGTGCCCCTGGTCTGGCTCTCTCAGTGCCAGTTTGGTTGTCTCAAGACTCTGGCACTGGTGATTGACAATATTTTTTCTCTAGCTTGATCTAGGCCTGTATCCCAAGAGACAGGTATTAAACACCTGTTGACAGTACCGTTATAGGACACCTTCCATACAGTGCCATCTCCCTCTTACTAGGCAGTCTCTTTAACCCAGTCAAGTCAGCTTCAGAATCTTTTTTCAGCCTAGAGGCGATGGTATAAGCTTTAATCCCAGCACTCGGGAGGTAGAGGCAGAAGGATCTCTGTGAGTATGAGGCCAGCCTGGTTGGTCTACAGAGTAAGTTCTAGGACAGCCAAGGCTACACAGAGAAACCCTATCTGGAAAAACCAAAACCAAACAAACAAACCAAAAAAACCAGGACATTTCTCACTGTGTGTCCCTGGGCAGAGTCTCAGAGAAGAAGACTTCCCTTGGCGGGAGCTGTGTGATAACTAGTGTAAAGAAGGGGGCAAGTACCGATCAACAAGAGTTGGTGACTTTCCCCAGGGTCACTTCAGCTTTCGGAGGTTGTTTGGGTGTACACCTGGCCCTGGGGACAGCCGGGGAAGGCTGTGTAATGCTAGGCCAGCCAGGGCCTGTGCAAATTATCAGTGATGCTGAGCCACATAGTTTTCATCTCAGCAGTCCCTTCCTCCCCCAGCGCTGTGAGCTCTGCCTGAAGCCTGGAGCCACAGTGGGCTGCTGCCTGTCCTCCTGCCTCAGCAACTTCCACTTCATGTGTGCTCGGGCCAGCTACTGCATCTTCCAGGATGACAAGAAGGTTTTCTGCCAGAAACACACAGACCTCCTAGATGGCAAGGTGGGCCAGGATGCTGGAATCAGCTGCCCATTCCCCTATTGTCTTGTGTTTCCCTGTGGTCCTATAGGCCAAGCCCTTGAGTGCTGAGTCCCTGCCTTCAGAGCTTTTCCCTCTTACTTCTCTACCCTCTGCCAATTCAGCAACTCCCATTTGCTTTCTGCCTCCCAGGAGATCGTGACCCCTGATGGTTTTGATGTTCTCCGGCGGGTCTATGTGGACTTTGAGGGCATCAACTTCAAACGAAAGTTCTTGACTGGGCTTGAACCAGATGTCATCAATATACTCATTGGTAAGCCATTTGCTCTCTTACATACTGCTGCTGACCTCACCTGGCCCTACCCTATCTGACCTCTCCTTTGTACTATAGGCTCCATCAGAATCAACTCCCTGGGCACCCTGTCTGATCTCTCAGACTGTGAGGGTCGGCTCTTCCCCATTGGCTATCAGTGAGTACTCTAGGGCTGATGGGGGGAGGAGGACTTAAGGGCTGGATGTTGTTTCTAGGTTTCCCTTAACTGTTGTCCCCTTTGCTCCAGGTGCTCCCGCCTGTACTGGAGCACAGTGGATGCTCGGAGGCGCTGCTGGTATCGGTGCCGAATTCTAGAGTATCGCCCCTGGGGGCCAAGGGAGGAGCCGGTTCACCTGGAGGCAGCAGAGGAGAACCAGACCATTGTGCATAGCCCCACCCCTTCCTCAGGTAGCTTCACCCCATTCCCTAGATGGGACCCCTCAAAGAGGTTACCACCAACCCCATACCCTCCTTGCCTTAAACTTAAAGATAGCCAGGCGGTTGTGGTGCACGCCTTTAATCCCAGCACAGGAGGCAGAGGCAGGTGGATCTCTGTGAGTTCAAGGTCAGCCTGGTCTTCAGAGCGAGCACTGACTCCATAGCTACTGGGAAACACTGTCTTGAGAAACGAAAAAGAAAAAGACTTAAGGATGTCCTTATCTTCCCTTTCCTGGAATGACAGAAGCAATAGCAGCTGGCTTTGAAGCATACTATAGAGGCTGTGCCCAGCATTTTACAGGAAGTGAGGGAAGAGCACCAGACTACCAGCCATAGGGAATAGGAGTGGTCACAGCTGGTTTCCTAAGGGTTGTGTGCTCTTGCTAAGGGCACAGACTCTGCTGTACTATGTACAAGGGGAAGGCTTATCACTACAATAAGTGGTAAAGTCGGTTTGGGGTCCAGATGTGCTTATTTCCTGGCTGTGTGTACATGAGCCTACAGAGGCCAGAGGGGTGAGATCCCCTGGAGCTGGAGTGATTGTGAGCCATTTGGCATAGTCTCTGGGAAAGGAACTCTGGTCTCATGGAAGAGGAGCAAGTGCTCTTTAACTACTGAGTCGTCTCTACAGACTTTGAAGGGGCATGTATAGGGAAGTTTTGGTACTGAGTCTCCACCTCCCCTGAAACAGTTTCCTTGCCATTTCAGAGCCCCCCAATCATGATGACTTGCCAGATGCAGATTCCCTGATTCCTGGAGATCCTGTACACCACTCACCTATTCAGAATCTGGATCCCCCACTTCGGACAGATTCAAGCAGTGGCCCTCCTCCCACCCCCCGCTCCTTCTCAGGGGCTCGAATCAAAGTGCCCAACTACTCACCATCTCGGAGGCCCTTGGGTGGTGTCTCATTTGGTCCTCTGCCCTCCCCAGGTAAGCACATGGTGTCAAGAATGGCTAGAACAGCTGGGTGTTGGTGGTACTGTGTAATCTTTAATCCTCGCAGTCAGGCGGCAGAGGCTGGCGAATCTCTTGAGTTCGAGGCCATTCTGGTCTAGAGAACCCTGGTCAAGGACAGCCAGGGCTACACAGAGAAACCTTGTCTTGAAAAAAAAAAAAAAAAAGAATGAGTGAAGCTAGGAACAACTAGGAAATGTGGAACAGCTTGCTGATACTGACCTTTTCTTCCACAGGAAGTCCATCTTCCCTGACCCACCATATCCCTACCGTGGGAGACTCGGACTTTCCAGCTCCCCCCAGGCGATCTCGCCGTCCTAGCCCCCTGGCCACAAGGCCACCACCATCCCGGCGGACCTCCTCTCCTCTCAGAACTTCCCCTCAGCTCAGGGTGCCCCTGTCTACCTCAGTCACAGCCCTCACACCTACCTCAGGGGAGCTGGCTCCCCCTGACCTGGCCTCATCTCCTCTGCCACCCCCTGAAGACCTGGGCCCAGACTTTGAAGACATGGAGGTGGTGTCAGAACTAAGTGCTGCTGACCTGGACTTCGCAGCCAGCCTGCTGGGGACTGAGCCCTTCCAGGAAGAGATTGTGGCTGCTGGGGCTGTGGGGAGCAGCCAGGCAGGCCCAGGGGACAGCTCAGAGGAGGAGGCCAGCCCCACCACTCACTATGTTCACTTCCCTGTGACGGTGGTGTCTAGCCCTGCCCTGGCTCCCAGTTCCCTCACTGGAGCGCCCCGAATTGAGCAGCTGGATGGAGTGGATGATGGCACAGACAGTGAGGCGGAGGCTGTCCAGCAACCTCGGGGACAGGGGACTTCTCCTTCAGGACCAGGAGTGAGCCGAGGTGGAGTCCTCGGAGCAGCTGGGGACAGAGCCCGACCTCCTGAAGACTTGCCTTCAGAAATTGTGGACTTTGTGTTAAAGAACCTAGGGGGTCCTGGGGAGGGGGCTGCTGGTCCCAGAGAGGAATCTCTCCCTTCAGCACCTCCCTTGGCTAATGGCAGCCAGCCCCCACAAGGCTTGCCTGCTAGCCCAGCTGACCCCACCCGGACATTTGCCTGGCTCCCTGGGGCTCCAGGGGTCCGAGTGTTGAGTCTGGGTCCTGCTCCAGAACCCCCTAAACCTGCTACATCCAAGATCATCCTTGTCAACAAGCTAGGACAAGTATTTGTGAAGATGGCTGGGGAGGGTGATCCTGTTGCACCCCCAGTAAAGCAGCCACCTCTTCCCCCTATAATTCCCCCAACGGCTCCCACCTCCTGGACTCTGCCCCCAGGACCTCTGCTCAGTGTGTTACCTGTAGTAGGGGTAGGAGTGGTCCGGCCTGCCCCACCCCCACCCCCACCCCCACTAACACTGGTGTTCAGCAGTGGGCCCCCCAGCCCACCACGCCAGGCCATCCGTGTCAAGAGGGTATCCACCTTCTCTGGCCGATCCCCTCCAGTACCTCCCCCAAACAAAACTCCCCGGCTAGATGAAGATGGAGAATCCTTGGAGGATACCCACCAAGTGCCAGGGATCAGTGGCGGTGGGTAAGTATGGGTCTCAGGCTGGTGCTGCAGGCAGTGGAGGTGGACAGGAGAAAGCAGTTGAGCCTCTGTGCTTCCTTCCAGGTCCAGCCGCGTGCGGATGAAGACACCTACAGTTCGTGGGGTTCTGGACTTAAACAATCCTGGGGAACCTCCTGAAGAAGAAAGTCCTGGGTGAGTGACCAGGTCCCTTCTCTGGAGAATCTGGTCCTCCTCCTCCCCAATAATTTTTGCCTCCTGACAGGTCTCTCTTCACAGGCCCCTTCAGGACCGGTGCCCTTTGCTGCCACTTCCTGAAGGTCCTGCCCGGGCCACTGATGGTCCATCAGACCTACTCTTTGAGTCCCAGTGGCATCACTATTCAGGTAGAGACCACCTTTCCCCCTCATTGCCTCCTTGTGCTTGACCCAGTGGTGACTGACAGAACCTGAATTGGTTACTTTCAAAAACTCAGTGCACGCCGGGCGGTGGTGGTGCACTTTAATCCTAGCACTCAGGAGGCAGAGGCAGGCAGATCTCTGAGTTCGAGGCCAGCCTGGTCTACAAACAAGAGCTAGTTCCAGGACAGCTAGGACTGTTACACAGGGAAACCCTGCCTTAAAAAACAACAAACAAACAAACAAAAAAAACTCAGTCCAGACCAGGGGCTGAGGTCTTGGGCTCTTTCTCTCAACAGCAGAAACAGACAAAACCCACACACACTCTGTGGGTGTAAGCCCAAAGTTAGGTGCTAGGGTTACACAGATACTCACAGGGAGCTCCTAGCCTTGTCATAGAAACAGAAGTGTTAGCAATCAGGTTTACTGACTGGGCAGTAGTGGTGCACACTTTTAATCCCAGCACTCAGATGGCAGAAGCAGACAGAGCTTGAAGTTCAAGGCTAGCTTGGTCTACATAGCAAGTTCTAGGACAGCCAGGGCTACACAAAGAAACCCTGTCTCAAACAACAGCAAAGAACAAGAAAAGAAATGAGGTTTAGTGATCTCTTGCTTGTAATGCCAGCAGTGCTGGGCTGAGCCAGATTTGATTCCGATCCGGCAATAGACTGGGCCACATAGTGGGACCCTCTCTCACAACAAAAAGAAGGAAAACAACTTTGTGTACAGACTCAAGTGGTAGGGCTTTGTGCAGCTGTGGTGTAGGGGCACATCTAATGTTGGTATCAAAGTTAGTGCTCAGTAAAGCGAAAAAGTCAGGGATCATCCAGAACCCAAGTGAGAAGAGTAGGCACAGTAGGAAGATCAGAAGAATCTGGTGTTCCAGGAGCCAGGGATGGAGTTGTTAGCAGTTCATTTACCACAGTGAGCCACCAGGCCAGGCCTGTGAATCCTGGATTGGCAGAGTGCATGAGCAGGTGGCATGGAGTGGGTCGGATGTTGAAGATAGTGGTTGGTGAGAAGCCAGAGCAGCACCTAGGCAGCTGGCCAAGAAGTTGAGCTAAGCATCAGGAGGAGGTAGGGCATCAGGTCAAAGAGCTTGGGGCTATGAGGACTGCAGCTTCAAAGCTGATGGGAGCGGGAAGGGTAGTGGTTGAGGGAAAGACTGAGAGAATGATGGTGAGCTTTGAGTGGGTGACTGCTGGGGTAGGAGGACAATCTAGCAGGTCTCCCTGCAGTTTGGATCATAGGTGGGTGTTCGAGTGGTTCTTGTTAAGACTTGGGGAGACTGGAAGTGGTTTTCTGATGGTCTCTGGAGTCACTTGTTAGAACAGCCAAGTAAGCTGGTGGGCAAGCTGGGTTTGTAGTGACCCAGTCCTATCCAGGTGTTGTGGTTCTCATTCTCAGTACATAGAGCTAGCCTCGGATCACCAAATTAGAGCCACGTGGACGAAGGCTGCCTAACTGAGAGCTTTCAGTCTGGCATAAGGGTGTGATAGTGATGATGTTGGGCACATTGCTGTTCTTGGGGACCCAGATGTGTCCATTCTGCAGCTCAGGGACTCTGCATGGTAGATAAGCAGTGTGAGAAAGAATAAGGGGGAAGGGCTCTGTGGCTGTTCTTTGATTATTCAGGGAACAGCAGATAGAGGGGGAAGGAGTTGGTAATGGAAGGCCTTGAAGGCCTGGAGACATCTGACTTCTCTAACAAGCAGTCAGGGTTGTCTGACCAGACTTGGACAAGGTGCAAGACTGTTTGATTGACTGGGCATGTGGGTCTTGCTCCTGTGTCATGTTCCACTCCTGCTTTTGTGCCCCGCCCCTGCCCTGGATAAAGCGGTTGGCTGTGTTGTACACTGCAGTTGCTGGCAGCAGCGTTTGCTCTCTAACTTCCCTCCTTGAAACACTTCCTTCTCTAGCTTCCGGGACCCCACATTTTCTTCTCACCTCTGGTCATGCCTCATTTCAGCCTTCAATTTCTATGTCCCAGGGTCTGGGCCTTGGTTTGTGTGGCTCCCCCAATCTGCTTTCTGGGGGGACTTCAAGGCTCTTAATCCTATCTGTGTTCTGATAGCTACCACATTACTTTCTATAGCCTAGGCCTAGTCCCTGAACTCGTGTGCCTGCGTTCTCTTTTCTGCTGACTTGCCATCTCCACTATCAAGTAGCAGGGGATATTTTCCGAGAGAGCTCTAAGTTAACATGTCCCAGTCTTTGACTTTGACCCAAGGCGTTCCTTATCCTCACCATGACAGTTGATGGCAATCTTAGCTTTACTGTTCAAGCCCCAGACCTCAGGGTTGCCCTTAACCATTCCGATGTCACAATTAATGCTTGCTACATCTAGAGTCCTGTTTGCTTTATCTTTATCATTTGTGACTGGTCCCAGCTACTCTGAGTTTGAGGCAAGAAGATCCAGGAGTTCAAGGCCAACCTGGACAATGTATACTAAGTTCAGACAATCCCTAAGAAGTTCCTTAAATAATTTATAACAATGGTTCTCAGCTGCAACCCTTTAATACAATTCCTCATGTTGTGGTGACCCCCAACCAGAAAATTACTTCATTGCTACTTCATAACTGTATTTTGCTACTGTTGTGAATCATAATGTAAATATCTGATATGTGACTCCAAAAGAGTCATGATCCACAGGTTATAATATAGAGTGTACTTGAATGTATGTGTCCAAGCCTATACATTTTAATATCTATAAATATTTAGTATATATTGAGCTGGGTATGTAGATTGGTGATAAAATGTTTACCTCACACACTCAAGACTCTAGGTTCAATTTCTAGTGTTCCCGCCATTATTTATTTCATGTAAGTAATTCTCCAATATCTATAAAATGTTTCAGAAGCAGAATAATCATAGGCATATGGGTGTGAATGTTGGGTTGGCTTTCTATGAGCCTGCAGAGCCTTTATGCTTCAGTGAAACAGCTCTATGATGGAAAAGTTTTTCCAGGCCCCTTAGAACATCCAAATCAATGCCACAGGACTCTCTTAGGTAGTTGAAGCAGGATGAAGGCCATCTGTCTCCTAAATCTGTCTGTTTGTGCCCAGAGGTGCAAGAGATTAGTGTCAATTGGGAATCAGGGGCACTGGATCTTTTTTGAGACAAGACTTCTTTCTATGTAGCACTGGCTGTCCTGGAACTCACGCTGTAGACCATGCTGGCCTCAGATTCAGAGATCTACCCCTACCTCTGCCCCATAAGTTCTGTGATCAAATATGTCTGCTGCTTCCCTGGCAGAGTGCTAGCGTTTGAGTCCAGGAAGGTGATCCTCTCCTATTCTTACCTTCCCCGTGGAAGCAGGTGAGGCCTCAAGCTCTGAGGAAGAACCTCCATCCCCAGAGGACAAAGAAAACCAGGTTCCAAAACGAGCTGGTCCGCACCTGCGCTTTGAGATCAGCAGCGATGATGGCTTCAGTGTGGAGGCAGAGAGCTTGGAGGGTGAGTTGGGGGTAGCAGTAGCAGAGGAGGAAAGTGTTCAGACCCCATTCTGATTACTCTGGCCCCTCATTCCAGGAGCATGGAGAACTTTGATTGAGAAAGTGCAAGAGGCTCGAGGGCATGCACGACTCAGGCATCTCTCCTTCAGTGGTAAGAGGTATCCCCAGGAATGCTGGGAGCAAGGGCAAGGTGGGCCCTCCGTGTGATTGTTCTGTCCTCCTCCTTGTTCTCAGGAATGAGTGGAGCACGGCTTCTGGGCATCCACCACGATGCTGTCATCTTCCTGGCAGAGCAGCTGCCTGGGGCCCAGCACTGCCAGCATTATAAGTTCCGCTACCACCAGCAGGGAGAGGGTCAGGAGGAGCCCCCCCTGAATCCTCATGGGGCTGCCCGAGCTGAGGTCTATCTCCGGTGAGTAGTTGGGAATTAAGTCTAGAAAGATGAAACTGAGACAGTAGGCCACTGAAGAGTAATCTGTAGACTTAATGTCAGAAGAATGGACCCCCACCCACCTCCTCTATGCTGTCTTCAGCCCTATAGTCCTTGGCGATACTGGCCCAGATCAAAAATGGCTAGGCAGCATCTCTTTGAAGGCACGACTGTGACCGTCCTACCTTCCTCCTGCTTTCAGGAAGTGTACCTTTGACATGTTCAACTTCCTGGCTTCCCAACATCGGGTGCTCCCTGAAGGGGCCACCTGCGATGAAGAAGAGGATGAGGTGCAGCTTCGGTCCACCAGGTGTGCAGAGCAAGGGAGTACTGGGCCTGGTCTGAAAGGGTCCTAAAGAGGGTGCTGTTCCTGGATATCAACTTATGTGGTATTGCTCTACCCTATCAGACGTGCCACCAGCCTGGAGCTTCCCATGGCCATGCGCTTTCGCCATCTCAAAAAGACATCCAAAGAGGCTGTGGGTGTCTACAGGTTAGTGGGGTTGGGGGGAGGGTGCCCCTTGGGTGGATGGATAGATGCCATGATGGGGAGCTGCCTGGTGTCTGTCCCTCTGCCCCCTGATTTTCCATGGCACATCCTACCCTGTAGATCAGCTATCCATGGACGAGGCCTGTTCTGTAAACGCAACATCGATGCTGGTGAGATGGTCATTGAGTATTCTGGCATTGTCATTCGCTCTGTGCTGACTGACAAGCGAGAGAAGTTCTATGATGGAAAGGTAAGTGCCATAAGGGTATGAGGGAAGAGAGTGTTGGCTGACCTGCAGGTGCAGAAAGCGAATTCCTTTGTTCCATCTCTGTAGGGTATTGGGTGCTACATGTTCCGCATGGATGACTTTGATGTGGTAGATGCCACCATGCACGGCAATGCTGCCCGCTTCATCAACCACTCATGTGAGCCCAACTGCTTCTCTCGTGTCATCCATGTGGAAGGCCAGAAACACATTGTCATCTTTGCCCTGCGCCGCATCCTGCGAGGTGAGGAACTCACCTATGACTACAAGTTTCCCATCGAGGATGCCAGCAACAAGCTGCCCTGCAACTGTGGCGCCAAGCGCTGCCGTCGCTTCCTTAACTGAGGCCGTTGCTGCCCCAGATTCCTTATGTGCCCGCTGCCATCTCACCCTGGCCTGTGGCTCCCTAGTCTCTCAGTGTCTCACTCCTACCCTCCTGTTCATGGTGGATGTGGGCATGTAGCGGGCAGGAGCCCTGCCTCCAGCCCACCTAGCCATCGTCTCTTTTCCTGCCCTGGGAACCCAGGATGTAGATATTGTACAAAGGTTTCTAAATCCCTTCTTTTCTATGCACTTTTTTATTTAAGAGGTTGGGGTCCCAGGTGGGAATTCCCCCCCTCAATAAAGTCTGTCAATGTTTGGAGAGGTGGTCTTTCCCTGATTTTATTGTTGTGGTTGTTGTGTGTGCATGTGTTGTCTCATGCCCATAGACGTCAGAGGACTGTTCAGAGACCTAGTTCAGGTCCTCAAGCTTGTGTGGTAAGCCATTTTATCCACTGAGCCATCTTGCCAGCCCTGGTCTTTTTATTTGTATGGTGCTGGAGGCAGATGGGAGCTCTTAACACAACCCTTGTAACCAAGAAAGCCACAGTGGCCAGTGAGGGTGGCAGGGCTAGAAATACTACCTTGTTGATACCGTACTTGCATATCATATAAGAGATCCACAGCACTATGGAAACTGACAAGGTGATGTGCACTTGGTAAGTAAAGGCAGGCAGATGAAGGTCCCAGATTCTTGAAACTCAAAGTCATCAGTATCATACAGAGTTCCAGGCCATCCTGGACTTTGTGGGATGCAGCCAAAATCAGGGTCTGCAGAGATGTCAGAGCTAGTGTGCCAGTTTCTGCCTTCATGCACAAGTTGAGTGCAGACAGATAACTCCAGGAGTGGCCAGGTTCATGCAGGTCCTCCTGTTCATACTGGAATGGACCCTTTACAGGAAAGAAGGCTGTTGGCTTGGGGCCCCACCAGGATTATATTCCAAGAAGACTCCTTTAATGAGCAGCAGACATTAGCTTAAAGGGAAACTTTATTGAGAGCAGTAAGCTCCAGCAAACCCCGACTCAGCCAAGCTTGGATAGCACCTGCAGTGCGTCTGCCCGCCCTAGCTGGGCCAGGTGTATGCCAAGCTGTCCCAGAGTAGCAGATGGCTCTCTTGCCACCACCATCTCAATCAGGGCTCTCAGGGGTGAGCGATTGGGCCGCAGTGAGTAGGCAAAGGTAGACCAGGTGGCAGGCAGCCCATATCTTGCAGCCAGGTGTCGTGTGGTACCATAAGCCATGCTCCCGCCAGGCCCAGGCTCAGGGTCCAGCAGCATAATCAGTTCCTCTAGAACTTCCAGCTCGTCCAGGAGGCGAGACAGGGGCTGTGAGGTCAGGCCCTGAAGCTCTGGAAAACCAGGCAGGTAGTGAAGGGGAGGAAGGACAAGTTTCAAGGTCACTTTCCCTCCTGGGCAGGGCTGTCCCCTACTAACCCCAGCTTGAGAGCTGCAGTGGTGGTGTCTTGCCGGTGTTCCTACTTCCCAACACCTCCAGGGTGCCTGGAGAACACCAGTGTGCGGAGGTGCTGGGGCCTCCAGAAGCCAAGCTGAGACATGGATGGGAGCAGGCTTTTCTCTTGAACAAAGAGAGCAAGACCACTACCAAGAGCAGGAGCACCAGGAAGAGGGTCAGCACTGAGGGTGGAGCAAAGCCGGGCTTGGAGACCTTGTTCTTGGTTGTCTGTCCCTGATCCAGGGAGATAGAGAGCTCTGCTTCTCCAGCTGTCAGAGGACAGACTTCCTTGGGAGGGATGGGCTTCTGAGGATAGGGGTTTGAGTGTGAAACAGGGCCCATCCGGCCAAGCCTCCCACCCACCCCTTAGGCCCTTAAATGGATCTACCTCTCCTGCCCCCACCTCATCCACCCACTGAAGGCATTGCACTTGGGGATTCTGCTGTGCTCCCCCACCCTCTTGAGTGAGGCTTCCCCACTGACCCAAGCTTTGCTCATGGAACCCACAGCAGCCCACAGCTACCTCAGGCAATCCCTGTCCCAGAGCCCAGGCATCAAGCACCTTTCTACACTGCTTCTGAGTTCTACTGTGGCTCTCCATACGTGCGGGGGTTGTGGCTCCGCTGCTACAGGGACTACACAGCTCTGTGCCGTTGGGGTTACAATACCCAGGAGAACACTTCCTGAAAGGGTGTGCTACGGTGTCGCCGAAGTCATTGAGCCCGCAGTTTTCTGTAAACTCGTAGTCTAGTAGGACATATGGGCTCCAGAGGCACGTCTGTCCACAGGCCTTCTCTCCAACGCTAGTTGGCCCTCCCACTTCAAATCCACAGGAAAACCCACCCCTTTCCCCACCCACTCTACCAAGTCCTGCCCACATTGTAAAATCTGCGTAAGCCCTTTCTCCCTCTCTCCCCACTCACAGGTAAAATTCGCTGTGTCCCCTCCTATCCTTTCTGCACAGGCTCAGTCTATCCTCTCAATTTTACTTGCCAAAGATCCAGCGCCCATACTCTTCAAACAAGCCCCACTGCCAGGTCCAGCAAGAACCTAGCCACTTCCTAATGCCCCTTATCTCGGTACTATCTAGTGCTCACCAGGACAGGCAGGAGGACCAAAGCGCTGCAGGCAGCTCCGGCAGCACCTGTTGTCAGGGTTCCAGTACTCAAGGCGGCCGCAGAACCAAGAGACTTCCCGCGAGGCAGCTCGAATCAGCAGCAGCACGGCCACTGTGGCTGTCCAGAATATACATCTGGGCCCCATCTCAGCAGAGCCTGTAACCTGTGGGTTGTGACCACAGGACTTTCTTCCATCCACACCGCTTCTGCAGCACTTTCCAGGAAGTCCAGGGCAGGAGGAAGTGGTGGGTGTAGGGGCGCAGAATTCTAGGTGGGGCCTCTTTGAGGGCTGGTGTGCCCCATACCCAACTCCAGGCCCACAGGCCTAAAAAGAACTTGATGTGGATGGTCAGATTATCCATCCTCACACACCTGCCTTCTCATTGTCTTCTCTAAGATGGGGTGACAGAACCTGTATGACTAGGTGAAGGCCCTGTGTGTGTGTGGGGGGGGGGAGTCTACTAAAAACACCCCAGTAGTCAGGTCTGGGGCGCAAACCTTTAATCCCAGCACTTGGAAGGTAAAGGCAGAAGGAGCTCTGAGTTTGAGACCTGCATGGTCTACAGGGAGAGTTTCAGGCCAGCCATAGTTACACGGTGAGACCTTGCCTCAAAAACCAATTAAAGCCTTTTAATCCCAGCACTCAGGAGGTAGAAGCAGGTGGATCTCTGAGTTTGAGGCCAGCCTGGTCTACAGGGCTAGTTCCAGCAGGCCAGCCTGGTCTACAGAGCTAGTTCCAGGACAGCTAGGGTTGTTACACAGAGAAACCCTGTCTTGAAAAACAAAAACAAACTCAAAACCAATTGAAACCACAAACCAAACACCACAGTACTAGAAGATAGCCAAAGCTTTCCAAGCTCTGAAAGGGTAGGGACCAGTGTTTTCACTCAGGGTGGTGTGGTGGGCTTCAGTGTTCAGGCCTAACCTGCGGACTCACGGTCTGAGCCACACCTCCCCTCCTTTTCTCATCCCCATCTGTTAGGAATCCTCCAACCTGCCACAATCGGGGACCTCTCCCTAAAAGGCACCTAGAAAGGGGAATCTAAGGTTTTGGGTACAAAAGCAGTCCCAACTTACCGGTGCAGACCCAGACCCAAAGCCTCCTTTCACAGCTGGTTCCAAGCTGCTCTGCTGAGCCCGTGGTTGGTGTACATATTCTCTTAGATGTGGGGGTGGAAAGAAACCACACACTCAAAGTCTAAAGCTTTATTAGAGGAGGGATGGGAGGAGCAAGTTCCTCTGCTGAGCAGATTACACCATGAAGCTCTGAAGCCTGGGATGAAGCTGGAGTGAAGAGGGACCTTTTGAGAAGGGACCCTGCACAGGAACGTCTCTGCCCTTGGGTGAGGAACAGGAGCACCAGTCTCAGAAGCGACCATGCCGGTGGTCTGGGGAACGGCGCCGGTTCCTTTCTCGGGGACGGTGGCCTGTATGGGATCTTGGGGGTGACCTGGGAAGTGGGAAGAGGTGTGGACAGAGATGGGTAGGAAAGTTAGGAATGGTGTGAAGATTTCCTCAGGCTGCTCTCTCAGGCACAGGATGGTTGTTAACGTCACTTCAGGATTGGTACTCAGGGGTGGTATTCAGGCTGGTCTTGGGTTTGGACTTCACACTGTCTGGGGCACTGAGACGAAGGTATTTGAATAATCCTTTACACTGTGTCACTGTGATTGGTTTGCTAAACAAGCTGACTGGCCAATAGCTGAACAGGACCAAGTTAGGCAGGAAAGCGAAACTGAGAATGAGGGGCTATGGGAGGGCAGAGTCAGGGGGTTATCAGTCAGATGAGGCAGCACATAGATTAACAGAAATGGGTTAAGTTGTAAGAGCTAGTTAGTAACAAACACGAGCTACTGGCTGAGCATTTGTAATTAATATAACCTCAGTGTTTATTTGAGAGCAGCTGCAGGACAGGAAAACTCCGCCTACTGGTAATGCTCTCCAGGCAGGGTTCAAAACTATATATATATATATATATATATATATATATATATATATATATATATATATATATCACAAGAGCCTTGAAATGGTATACCCACAAAATCAGAATCATCTCAAGGTATAGGAGAACTTGGCAAGCTGGATCTGAGGTACCTATGCCTGGGTCCTCGTCCATAGAGCTGGCGGCGCAGGTTCCGGGATATGGGTCGTAGGTGCATGAAGTTGCAGAAGCCACCTCGGGTACATTCCCTAAGAACAGACAGAAGAGGCCATCACCACTGACAACCCCTACCAAACCCTGAAGAGCCTGGGACTCTGTTGCCCAGCCCACTCCTCTACTTCTGCCATACCCCATCTCGTACTGCCGGCAGCACGACTCTCTGAAGTCAGTGACAGGGGACAGCTCCGCGTGCACAGCCTGCCCGTTGAACCAGCGGTTATTGAGTTCAGTCACAGCCCGCTCTGCATCCTCCTCCCGGCGGAACTGAGGGGAAAGTGGATGACCATGGGCTGTGGAAGTCAAGATCTTCAGGGGACAGTCCTCAGGCTGTGAGGTCTCAGTGGTGGCCATCAGCCACTCAAATGTTTCCCCTGCTGGGCTCTAAGCAGGGGGCAACAGGCACCTTAACATAGACATTGCCCACGAGGTGGTCCCCAAGGTTGTCACACACATTCATCTCTTCGATCTCTCCGTACTTCTCCTGCAGTTCTGTGAACACCTCCTGCAGAAGATGGAGAGAGACTCAGCTAAGGTCTGGCACCCAGGTCAGGGAACCCAGTTATCCCGGCAAGTCTCACCTCAAAGAAGTTATCATAGTGCTCTTGCACCTCCACGTCGCTCACGTGACCTGGAGGCGGGACAAATGGGGAAATGAGGGCGTAGACTGCTGGGGGTTGTCTGCCCGGCCCCTGACCTGACTGGTTTTCTTACTCACAGTGCGATCCGTCTGCCGTTTGGGCTGTGTTCTGTGGATTTCGGTACAAGTTGAGCAGCACTATGGTCTGAACAAATAATAAAGAGGCCTGGGCTCAGAAATCAGGGCTGCATGCAGAGTGGGTGTGAGGCTGGGGACCGAGATGGGAAACACTGGAGTTTGTCAGAGATGCTTGCGCCTAAGAACGACCTGGACAGCAAAGGGGCGTGGCCTGCGCACATGGGAGGTATGGCCCAGTCCCCGAGAGAAGGGTCTATTCAGAGGGCCAGGTCAGAAAGCAACAGAGATTGGCCTTAGGAATCCGGAAGAGGCGGGGCCTCGGGATGATGGGCAGCAGATGAAGCGCGGAGTGGCACGAATCTGGGTCTCACCTGGCTGAATGTCGGTTTGTTGTGAAGTCGGGAGCACCGGTCCCCGTGCCGGCAGGCCCCAATCTTAAAGTAAAAAGAGCAGTTAACCCTGGAAGAGGTGCAAAGACAGAGGTAAACCGAGGGCCGGGAAGGCCGGGCATCCCACGAACACTGCCCTGTCCACCCAGCCCATAAGGACCCAAGTGCCCCGGCTCCCTGAGAGGCCACTCCCTTCACCATTCTCACTTGTCCTTCTCAGTCCCGAATATCGAAGCTAAATATTCAGCCATTTTTACCCGAACACTCCAACGCGCCTGCTCCTTGCGTCACTTCCGTTGCTCAGGAGCGTTGGGAAGTGTAGTTTGTACCTGCCTGTGCCGCGACTGCGCACGCGTGTTGTAGGCCCGCTTGTCCTCCCAGACAGTCGTGCGCAAATTTCCTAGCAGCGCATGCGTACAACGTAGCCTCCAGGGGAAATTAAAAAAAAAAAATAAAGACTACAAACTCCACAGAAACCTGCGGCGTCTCCTGCAAACGGCCGTAGTTAAAAACAACGAAGGAAACCCAGCAGAAGGGATAAACTCCACTGGTGAGTTGGGGGTTGTCTCGCGTACCCTTACTAGATAAAGAACTTCTCCGCACTAGCCTGTTCGAGGGCGCAGAGGTACACCCTCCTCGTAGCAACCCCCACCCCTTTATCTAATTTGTCGTAATAGGGGCGTGGTAGTTCGTGATCTCGCGCCTGTGGTTTGGGTCTCGGTCTGTAGACCCTTAGGACCACCGGGCTCCAGCGCAGCTATGAACTTGGAGCGGGTGTCCAATGAGGAGAAGTTGAATCTGTGCCGGAAGTACTATCTTGGTAAGGCCGATCCCCCTAGGTTTCAGGTAATACAGGGGACTGGACTAGAGCGCCCCGAGGCTAGGGGACATAGGGACCTGGGTTGTGGATCTTAGGGGTAACGCAACTGGGAATGGAAACTCTGGTCCGCGAGAAGAGAGATCTCAGGAAGGAGCAAGCTGGAAGCCTCAGTTTCTGAATCCCAAGAGAGAAAGAATGAAGATCTCCGGTTGGACGTGGGAGAGGCCCTTCTAAAGGGGCCTTTTAAGGTGGGGATTAGGGAAGGTCCTCATTGCCGGTTGGCCAAGTGTGGCTATTTTTTTCCTAGGTGGTTTTGCATTCCTGCCTTTTCTTTGGTTGGTCAACATTTTCTGGTTCTTCAGAGAGGCCTTCCTCGCCCCAGCCTACACAGAGCAGAGCCAAATCAAAGGCTGTGAGTTGTAGGGCACCAGCAGAAAACCAACACAGGGTAGCGGGTGGTTGGAAGGACGGTGGAGGCTCCAGACCTCTGGGAGATCTGTGGCAGAGATAAAAAGGCGGGCCTGGGAGAGGCCAACTCTTCCTACCTTTGTTCTTCGTTATAGATGTTTGGCGCTCAGCTGTGGGCTTCCTCTTCTGGGTAATTGTTCTCACCACCTGGATCACCATCTTCCAGATCTACCGGCCCCGCTGGGGTGCTCTTGGGGACTACCTTTCCTTCACCATTCCCCTGGGCACCCCCTGACAACCTCACAAGCTGGCAAGCTGGCGGTCTGTCCTTTCTCCCAGGATGGGCTTCTCTGTGCTAAGCTTTTTCTCAAACCCTGAAGACTGTCCCCCACTTCCCATCTGCCCCAATAAATGACCCTAACTTTAAATATTGACTTCTTGGGATCTTTTGGAAGTAGAAGCATAAAATGGTTGCTAACATTCAAAAACACTTACTGAATGTGTTATGTGTTAGGCTTCACACATTGTGCGAATTTTGATTTTATTGACTACCACTCAGACCCTTTTGAAGTAGGAACTCTCCTGCTGAGGAGCCCTGTCTCACAGATGAAGAAGAAAAGAGTGACCCCCACTTCTAGGGGCTGCTATCCTGTACTGGTAGTTGTGCATTAAAAAATAACAACTTTCTTAGCCAGATGGGGGTGGTGCACATCTTTAATCTCAGCTCCAGGGAGGCGGAGGCAAATGGATCTCTGAGTTTCTAGCCAGCCTGGTCTACAAAGTGGGGACACACAAACAAAACACCCCGACTTTCTTAACTAGGGATGTAGTTTACTGGCAATACACTTGTTCCGCATGAGAAAGACACTAGGTTCAATTCCCAGCAGGCAAACCAAACAAGATACTTACTTTCTTGTTCTGTGTTTTAGTATTGTCAGCCAAGGAAGAACTCATGTGAGCCTAGACTCTGGAGGTGTCTAGAGCGAGAGAACTATCCTCAGAGCACTCTTAGAAAAACTTCATTGACTTCCCTATTTTTATTCATTTTTAGGTGTGTGTGTGTTGATGCGGTACCCATGGAAGCCAGAAGAGGGCGTCTTGTCCTCTGGAACTGCAGTTGCAGATGCTTATGAGTCTCCAAGTGGGTACTGGGAACCAACTTGGGTCCTCTTGACCAGGGAACCATGTCTCTGGCCCCTTGATCTTCCTATTGAAAATTTCATGATTTCGGTGGCTCACATCTGTAATCCCAGCACTTGGAAGCAGAGGCATGTGGATTTCTGTGAATTCCAGGCCAGCCAGAGCTATATACTGATATCCTGACCCAAAACAATAAAATACAGTTTCAAGGCTGGAGAGATGGCTCACTGGTTAAGAGCACTGGCTGCACTTCTACAGGACCTAGGTTCAAATCCCAGCACCCATATGATGGCTCACAATTCTGTCAGTCCAGTTCCAAGGGATCTGACACCTTCAAACCAACTAAATAAGATAACATAAATTAAAAAAAAAAAAAAGGTTCAGCAAAGGGTCTGGTGAGATGACTCAGTGTGTAAGGGCACTTGCTGCCAATCCTGGCCTGAGATTGACCACCAAATCTCGTGATCCTCTGACCTCTACAGGTGTACCATGGTACATGTGTGCCCCTTCACACCCCAACCCCCAATAAATAAGTAAACAGACAAAGATACCCACCAAGGTATGTTAAAAGTTCAAAGCCAGCTTGGGTTGCATCTATAGTTTCAGGCTAGACTGAGCCAGAGTGAGGCAATAAATAAATAGATAAATAAATGAACAAATAACGATATAAAATCTCAGTCCTACCTTGATGTTCCCTAGGACTATTTTAGAGCATATTTTTGTCCCTATTACATTTCGCTTAGAATTTTGGCTTATTGACTACTATTCTCTACAAGATAAGCCACCTTAGGGCAAGGCAGCATTGCCTGCTTTGTTCCTGCAGTGTCCTCACTATCCGCATCAATACCCAGCGCTCTAAATACTTAACTCACAGAGATTTTGCTCAGCAGGCAATTGTTATCTAGCCATCTTTCCCTAAGAAGCCAGTCCCAACTCCAGATCGCTCTTCCTTTTTAGGGAACTCGGTGACAAAGAGCTACAGTAGTTAGTTCAAAGCTATAAATGAGTATACTGACAATACCACTACGAATCTCGAGAAGCCTTGCGCTTTTGTTTCCCACAGTGCTCCGCGCGGCGGTCCTTGGAAGTTTGAATCACACGATCTCCCCCGCCCTCCCAGTAGTTTCCTGGGTTGTCGTTGGTTTGTTTCCGGAAACAGGGCCTCGGAAGGTGGAACTTACAGGCTGTCAATTGGCCTGCGAATGAAATTGACGTTTTCATTAACTAATGGGAAATAGCGGCTGCCGAAGGGGCCCGCCTACAGAAGGGAAGGAAGGGAGGTGGCGGTCAAGGCAGTGGCCACTGGACGGTGCTCAGGCCCGAGGGCCAGTGGTACCCAGGCTTACCTTTGACCTTTTCCTGCCCGCCTCCTGCCTTGGCTTGTGAATCCTGTCTCCTCTAAGTGTTTCTAATCCAGCGAATTAGACTTGGACCCAAACCATGTTCCCGGTGAAGGTAAAAGTGGAGAAATCAGGTGAGGACTGAGGATCCAGGATACCCGAGAGACGTGGGTTATCGCGAAAAAGGGAACTATGTGGCATCTCTCTGCAGCCCATCTGACAGTCGCATGAGCATGCCACCTTCAAACCATCCCGGGTGTGTTCAGAGTAGCTTTGAGATTGAATGGTGGTCGTTCTGGCCCTGTGGCGGTCGTAAAACTGCGGGGTCCGGAGCCCCTAACTCTAAGAAGAGTCCTTTTCTTGTTCTACTTCAGTTTTCCCGTTTCTGGAAGTGGGCACGAGTCAGCAATTGTGCTATGACCCTGAAGTACAGGGAATCAATTCTCAGTTGCTGTATTCCAGTAACCTTCAGGCGTAGGAAGTGTGGTGGATGAGAAAACATAGGCTCAGGCAGAGCCAGACGGGAACCCTACAATGGCGTGGTAAAGGGCAGTGAGGCGGGAGCACAGAATCCAGAAGGAAAAGGTGGTCAGTAGTAAATAGTGATGTGAGGTGTTAAATGGGAGAAGTGTTACCTAAAATGAGATAAGGCTGTAGGTGCGCCTATGGTAGATCGTTTGCTTAGCACGCCCTGGACCCCTGGTTTCATCCCCAGCCCTGAAAAATAAGTAAAACCAGGCCCTAGTGATATTTCCTATAGTCACAGCTAACCAAACAAATCAGTCCTCAAGGTGGGAGGAAATGGCAGTTGGAGTGGCGATGTGAGGGAGTAGCCAGTGGAACCAAGGGAGCAGTGGGGAGGCCAGGATGGCTGTGGCAATGAAGTGGAGGCAGAGAGGTCGTGGGGAGGAGGACAGATCGATGGGGCCAGGACTTTTCCTCTGCGGGAAATGGGTAGTCTAGGGAGGTTTGTGAACCAAGCAGTGAGTTGGCAAATGTGTACCACAAGATACCAAATAAAACAAAAAACCCAAACAGAACAAAAACAATGAGAAAACTTGAGTGGAATAGTGGAGGGGCTGTTTGTGTTGCACACACCTTTAATCCCAGTGCGTGGGAGGCAGAAGTTGGCAGATCTCTGAATTCAAGGTCAGTTTGTTCTGTTTAGTAAACTCCAGGCCACCCCACGGCTGCCTAGTAAGAGACACTAAAGTGGAAGGAGCCTTGCCACAAATATGCAACAGGACAAGGGTAGGCTTGGAAACACCGGGCTGAGTCCAGACTGCATTTTCTGCGGTCAGGATTGTGGAATCCTGAAGGGGTCCATGCTGGGGAAGATCAAAGCCAGGTTGCTTGTCTGTTTTTATTACTTTTTTCTCTGTTTTGCTTATTGTTTGAGCCAGGGTCTCACGTAGCTGAGGCTGGCCTTGAACTCTTAATCCTCCTGTCTCAGCCTCCAGAGCTGGTGCTGGTATAGCAGCTACTATGCCTAGCTAGGCCTGACTTCCTTCATGGGGGTGGGGGGTGTCTCTTGTCCACATCGTGGAAAGTGGATCAGAAGGAGACAATGAGGCTAGGAGCTGAGTGGGAGGAGAGGGCGAGGTGGGGAGGGAATACGTGGTTAGACACACAGGAAGCCAAGTGGGCTGAGACCAGGAAGGGAAAGGGGTATCTGTGGTGAGTCCAGGAGCCTGTGGATTGGTGGGGATTCAGGAAGAGGGGTTAGTTTAGAGAGCCAGACCTAGTACAGGACCCCGTAGAAAGCCCCTAAGGGCTGTCCATGGAAGGTGTGCAGATCATAGACCTTAAGCTGGTGTTGTGTGGGAGAGAAGCCAACAGACTGGAGCAATGGCAGCGGCCTCGGCTTGACCCCTGCCTAAGGCTCAGCCGCCCCATTCTGTCTTTGTCTTATTTCTCCACTGAGGGGCACCAAAGCTGCCACTTTCAGGGCACCTGGACCAGACCTTAGGGTTGCCTCCCACAGAGGATGTGGGGGTGCACATATGTGAACTGATTCCTACTTCGTACCTTCTGCCCTCAGAGATGGAGATGGCCAAAGCCCGGAACCAGCTGGATGCTGTTCTTCAGTGTCTCCTAGAGAAGAGTCACATGGACAGGTTGGAGTCTGCTCCAGCCTGGGGGACCACAAGGGTGGGGATTGTGTCTGGACTCTTTGTGGTTGGGATCTGGATGAGATCTAGAGGCCGACACGGGGAGAAAGGTGTTCCCTGGGGAGATCCATTATTATCACACTCTGGGCCCTCAGTACCCTAAGCCAATGGTGCTTTTGCTCCTAGGGAACGTCTGGATGAAGATGCTGGAAAGACACCCTCGGATACACACAACAAGTAAGAGGTCTTGATGGGGTTTAGACCTGAGAGTTTGGGTTAGGTAACTTTTCCCTCCTCCGAGTCATAACCGTCTTATATGGACAGAGATACCTGCGGTGTAAGTGGCTCACACCTTGGGGATGTTTGTGGGATACAAGGCCCGAGGGGTAGCAGTAAACCCCAGGATGTCCATTTTTGTTTGTTTTCAGTGCTAGGAATTGAACCCCAGGGTTTTTGCCCATGCTATGCAAATGCTCTACTACTGAACTACATCACCCCTGCCTTGTGGTGGGGGTGTTGAGCAGGTGTTTATTAAAGGCTCGGCCTGCTGATACCCTGTCTCTCCCTGCAGGGATTGCTCCATCGCTGCTACTGGCAAAAGGTAAGGTGGCTGGGGCCCCAGCCCACTCTCGGGTTCCCAGTCCCCAGCTCCGGGCTGATGCTCACCTTCACCACACAGGCCATCCGCCCGCTTCCCCCACCAGCGGAGGAAGAAGAGGAGGGAGATGGACGATGGGCTGGCTGAGGGGGGTCCTCAGAGATCCAGTGAGTAGGCAGGGGCCCGAGAGGGTGGGCATGGAGCCAGGAACTAAATAAGGGTGCTCATTTGTGTCCCACCTCACCACCCCAGACACATATGTGATCAAGCTGTTTGACCGGAGTGTGGATTTGGCCCAGTTCAGTGAGAACACACCATTGTACCCCATCTGCCGTGCCTGGATGCGCAACAGTCCCTCAGTGCGAGAGCGGGAGCGGTCACCCAGCTCACCACTGCCCCCTCTGCCTGAGGATGAGGAGGTGGGATGACCCAGAGGCCAGAGAGAGCAGTGGGTGGATAGACTCAAGATCCCCCCCATTGGGCCCCCTAAATGAGTATAGAGTCGTAGAGTAGGACACACAGCTATGTGCCATTAGGTGAAGACAGAGGTCCTTAGGCCAGATAGATACAGCTCCCTAGGGAACAGGGATTCCAAGAAATAGCGGGCTAAACAGGGATCTTTAGTGCAAACAGATGTGGCTACCAGTTGGGGTCTTGGTGAGCAAATGTGGACCCTATGAGTGGGGTGGAGGATGATGGGGGTTTGGAAGTCATCTGGCCTAAGAGGGCAGACAGGGATCCATGGGACGGACATAGGACTTGACTCTGTCAAGATAAGGGTAGACATGTTGCCCCCTGGACAATTCCTTAAGGCAGGCTCTTGACCCCCACCTTGGGCTGACAGGTATAGATGGAATTCCCTGGGCTTGGCAAGGGTAGACAAGGGTTCTCAGACTGACAAAAAGATCCAGTCCCTAGAACAGGAAGACCATTCTCTAGCTGGTAAAGGTATGTGTCCCTCTGCTGTGACTCCTCCAGATGCAGGTTTCTGACTCATGTCTGTGTCACTGGGAAAGGTACGAGGGGTGCATGTACTTTAAACATTCTGCTCTGACTCTTGGGCCTCACAGTGGGGCTTGGTCTCCCTAGGGTTCAGAAGTCATCAACAGCAAAAGCCGTGATGTGTACAAGCTGCCTCCACCCACAGCCCCTGGATCACTTGGCGATACCTGCAGATCCCGAATTCCATCCCCCCTGCAGCCTGAGACCCAGGGTACCCCAGATGATGAAGTAGGTGTATGAGGCTGGCCTGGAGTTCAGGACATGTGTTGGGAGGTTGGGGCGTGGCCACCTAGCTGGGCCTCTCTGTCCATGCAGCCCTCCGAGCCTGAACCGTCTCTTTCCTCGCTCATCTATCGCAACATGCAACGCTGGAAACGTATACGCCAGAGGTGAGCGTGCCCTGCCCCACTTGCTCCCTGCCTGCATGCCCTCTGCAGCAGTTGCTAAATCCTCCTTTACCTTGCTAGGTGGAAGGAGGCATCTCATCGGAATCAGCTTCGTTACTCAGAAAGCATGAAGATCCTGCGGGAGATGTATGATCGGCAGTGATGTTCCCAGTCCCCCACCCCCACCCCAATAAACCTGCCCCCAACCAAAACTGGCCCAGACATAAGGCAGTCGATGAATCTTTAGTGCCTTTATTGGGGATTGATAGGAAGGGCATGAGGTGACAGGGAACGGAGTTGTGACTGATCTTACAGGACAAGTGATGGGAGGTGGCTGCTTAGGCTATCTGGCTGCAGGCGGGGAGTCGGGACAAAGGAACCCAAGGGTTCTGGTTCATTGGCCTAGCACATCTGGGGAAGTTGGGGTGCCTGTACAGTCTGAGTTTGGGGCTCCTGGTTGGTTGGGAATAGATTTCCAAGGATTGGGAAATCAGAACAGGATTTGGGATCGTAGGCTCCTGGAGTTTCAAGTCAGGAAATGGCCTGGGGTAGACTGTTAGGTGGCAGGGACAGGATCTAGAGTCTGGTGGAAAGCCCATGCAGTCTGGGTCAGACTGGCCTTCCCATGGGTCATTGTGGGGAATTAGGTGACAGGTCTGGGGTGTGTGGAGCACTATCTACATTGTACTCTGGTCTCACAGTGTGGGTATTCTACAACTTAGAAGTGCAGTAGGAGGCCTAGTGCTAGTATAAGCCCAAAGTTGGGGTCAGTCAGGTGGGAGTGTAGTCCAAGGAGGGTGATAGTGTTTGTGTTGTCTCTAGGGGGGTTATTATGGATGGGGCTGAAAGCTGACAGGGCAGGGCAGGCTTGGGGGGGGGGTGTCTCCGTTTCTAAGGCCCAGGTAGGGCTTTAGGTGGAAAGGTCCTAGGGGAAGACACTCAGATTTGGTGGGGAGGAACTGTCTTGACAGCGATTGGGATATCTGGCTGGGCAGCGGAGTCAGATTGGCTTTTAAAAGGGAGCCTAAAGAGGCTTCTTAGGTTCGGTCCTATAATGCCCGGACCCCTACTTGGCAGCAGGTGGTGATGGGAGTGGGGCCTGGGCCGATGCTGGTGTGGCCTGGATGGACAGGACACCCTCAGGAGACAGTGCCGAGGTCACGGCAGCAGGGTCCACGCTAGGAGGCAGGCGGTAGCGGCGGTGGAACTCTCGAGCAATGAATCCATGTTCATCCTGGGGGAGAAAATGGACGTGAGCGTCCCACCTTCCTGCCCAACCCTGCTGTCCCATCTGGCCTGCAGGCCTACCGGGCGCTCCTCATGCCGTGCGTGAACCTCCACGTGGTCGCCAACCACCTTGACAGAGATTTCCTCTGGGGAGAAGTGCTTCACATCCAGCAGCACAGAAAAATACCCAGGGTCCTTGGCCACCTGTGCACATGGGACATAGGTGTGGGATTTATTTATTATGTATAGTCTTCTGGGGCACCAGATCTCACTACAGATGGGAGTGAGCCATATGTAGTTGCTGAGAATTGAACTCAGGACCTCTGGAACAGCAGTCAGTTGTCCTAACCTCTGAGCCATCTTTCCAGCCCCCAGGTGTGGGATTTTCATTGGATGGGGGCTCGGCTTCTGGGACTCAGCACCCCTACACTATAGTTACAGTGCTGCTGCCCAAGGACTCGGGTAGATAGTCCCCTTCTCGGAGTCACCAGAACCTCAACCTTACACATAAATAACTAGCCTCCTCCCTCCCCTTATAGGCACTGGGTCCACCTCTCCTGAACTTCCGCATTCATAGGGTGACAGAGTTGGGTACCTGCCCTGTACCCCCATCCGATGTCATTGACTCCACAGCCACCATGTCTTTGGTTACGAGACCTCTTATTCCCCACCACGCTAGCAAATGATGCCACTTCCCCATCTCCAGAGTTCTCAGGTCATGAAACCTCCTGTGCCTTCTAATTTACGGTACTCTTCCTCTGCTTTAAAGTGACCAAGGCTGCCTTCATCAAATCACCCAACTGGGAGACGGATACACAAGACCATTCCAACCCTTCGGGACTCACTGTCCCTTCCCCGGATTCCTGGGGTCACCTTCCTCCTTCAGTCCTTCCACCCCCGAGCTATGAGACTCCACTCCTCGCCCCTCAGGGGAACAGTAACCTGGCCTCAACACACCACATTCGGAGAACTCTCAGTGGCCCGCTGAAAGGTGGCATTCTTCCCTAAACTTAAAATCCACAGACACTCCCGTACCCCCACCCCAGGGAGAACCAGACCGCTAGTCTTGTTAGTAGTTGTGTTGTCCCTTCCCCCAGGTCTGGTACCTGTGCTGTGGGCAGGGCCACACTGGGGGCGCGCAGATAGTAGGGGGCGATCGCAGCAGGGCACAGGGAAGCCAGCTCGGACTCAAGCAGCCCCTCCCCGAAACGCTGGTCAAAGAGGCGTCCCGGAGCGGAAAAACCAGGTAAAGGAGCTGAAGCGCGGCGCAGCCAAGAAGGCTGAACAGGCACGGGGATCTCCATTCTGTTCCTCTGCTGCCACCCTGGGCTCCGCAGTGCCCAAGCGCACGCACTCTCCGATTTATACAGTGCCCAGTGCGGCCCCCGCGGCCGGCCTCTCAGGGACACTGGGATTGAGGCCAGACTCAGCCATTAGTATGCCTTATTTAGAAACTTCAATAATGACTTGGCTAGTTATTAAACGCCTGCTGGATGCCTGGAAAAGGACACCAGGGTACTGTTATTAAGCCTTTTCCATTTCTAGAAGGGGAAGCTAATGCTTAAGGAGGCAGACCCTTCTAGGTGTGGCGAACCACTGTGGCAGCAGTTGGGAACCTGGGCCCCGAAGAAGAGTCCATCAAAGAGTTCTCCGTCCTCTTAATCCATGTCCGCCAGGCTGGCATCTGAGGATGACGCACCAGTCTTAGGAAGATTCCTGGAGAATGCTGCAGCCACGCCAGGCTGTCAGAGGACACAGAACAGACCCTACCCCAGAGTAGGTCGGGCCTAATTCTGGGCTTCTGACTCAGCCTCGGGTGCTCAGAGGCCAGGGGGGGCGTGAGCATGAACACTCCAGGTCGGCCCCCAGGGGCTGCGCGCCGGGGCCAGAAATAGCTCGTTTTGATCCTACTGCTTGGGCCAGAAGCCCGGACCTGGCAAGGAGTGAGACCAGCTGCTCAGTAGCAAGAGGAAAGTGGTTAAGGTGACCATCAAGACGGGTTTGCCGGCCCAACTGATAGAGGGATGGCCAAGTGAAGACAGACGTCCCCGGTTACCCCCGCAACAGTAGTTAGGCTGGAGCTGGGACTTAGCTCCTGCAACAACTCTGGCGGTTAGGGGAAAAAGGACAGCGTTATAGCCAACACACTCAGCGCTCTTCCAAGCGGCTTCCGAGCCTCTGATCCTTTCTATTGGTCGAAAGTCTTGCCAATGACTGTTGCACACTCCTCGCCTCCAATCAAACAAGCGCCCTCAGCAGTGCTGCAGCCAGTCACGAGGGAACACCCCTCGGCCGCTTTTCCAGTTACTTTTATTTTCTAGACTATCATTGGTTGCCTTGGAGGCCCCCCAAAAAGGGGCGGAGCTGACAGCGAGGAGGGTAGGCGTCGGGGTGTCCTGTTAAGGAGCTCAGCTGGCACTAACGCTGAGGTAGATGCGGGACGGACTGCAGGTGAGGTTGGTTCCTCCCTCAGAGATCACAGGAAGCCCAGGGAAGGTAACATGGGTTTGCTGGAGCCTGGGGTCTCCGGCCCAACCACACTGGAACTACAACTCCCAAGATGCTACGCAGGTTTTGGCGCTCCAGCAGTGAGCTTCCCCATCCCTGGGATCTCATGTCTTTTCTTCTCTCTGGGTGGCTCTAAGGGAGTCTAAAAGAAACTTGGAAATTAAGTTTGTTGGTTTCCAAATTTCCCCAGACAACCATGGGTGTTATCTTTGAACTTCTCGCTTAGGAGGGCCCGGTGGCTCATGGGGATTGTAGTCCATCTACCCCTTCCCTCATTCCACATCCTCCTCCCCTTAACAGATTTAACCGGAAACGTAGTATGTACGTTTTAGTCCGGTTCTTTGTTGTTCTTTTATTTTTGTCTATTCCTCTTTTGTTGTTTTCGTTCTTCTTTTTTCATTTATGTCTTTTAAATTACTTTCTTCTTTTTTTATTCTTATTTTATTTTTATTTTTTTGAGACAAGGTTTCTCTGTGTAGCCCTTAGTTGTCTTGGAACTCACTCTGTAGACCAGACTGGCCTTGAACTCAGAGATCCACCTGCCCCTGCCTCTGCCTCCTGAGTTTTGGGGTTAAAGGCATGGTCCATCATGCCTGGCTAATAAATTACTTGTTTTTTAGTCTTGGTCTTCATGAAATGGGCTTCATGGAAGATGTTTAAAGAGATTAATTACCTTGATTTGATCATAACACGTTGTATACATGTATTGTATACTGCACCTCATAAACGTGTACAATTAACATGTGTCAGTTAAAAACATATAAAACCATACAACAGACCATATTTTACCTGGATGGGGCTGGAGAAAGGGCTCACTCAGAGTTTGGAAGCAGTGGCTGGTCTTCCAGAGACCCCAGGTTTGATTCTCAGTACCCACATGGCTGCTCCCCTTCATCTGTAATGTGCTAATTCCAGGGGATTTGACACTTTCTTCTGGCCTTCGAGGGCATTGCACACATGTAGTGCAATAACACTCATACACAAAACATAAAAAGAATTCAATCTTTTTTTTTTTTAATTGCTTGGATAGTTTGGAGAAGATGCAATGTCTAGCTTGTTTATTGGCATTCTGATTCTGTTAGCTTGGAGTGGGACCATGATTCTATAACATGTTATTCTTGTCCATGTAGCCTTTGTGTGTGAGTGCATCTGTTTCTGTGTGTAAGTGTGGAAATCAGACAACCTCAGGTGTCTGTCCTCATCTTTCGCTTTGTCTGTCATCCTCCCATCTCCCTCCCACTCCCATTCCCTCCGGTCCCCAGCTGAGGACCAGACTCAGGGCATTGCACTCGCTAGGCAAGTGTCAACCCCAACTTTCACCTTGTTGAGACAGGGTCTCTTTGATGTTTACATCTGAGTACTACTGGTTAGCTGGCCTATAAGCTTTTGGGGGGCTCTCCGGTGTCCACCTCCCATCTCAGTGTAGGAGTACTTGGATTGCAGACTTGTGCTAGCACATGGCTTTACATGGCTTCTGTGGATCTGAACACAGGTCCACATGTTTGTGCACAAAGCTCTTTGCTCACTGAGCCATCTCCCCAGCCTCTGGAACTTCTGATCCTCCTGCCTCAGTTTCTTGAGTGTGGGGATGACAGGTGAATATCACATAGGAGTTTGTGGGGTTTTTGTGTGTTTTTTGTATTTCGAGGCAGGGTTTCCCTGTAGCTCTGAAAACTAGCTCTTATAGACCAGGCTGGCCTCGAACTCACAGAGACCTGCCTGCCTTGGCTTCCTCAGTGCTGGGATTAAAAGGTGTGTGCCATCACTGCCCATCTGGCAAGTCTATGATTTTAAAAGCCCTCTCCTAAATTTTTGTAATCCTATCACTCAAGAGGTTGAGGCAGGAGGATAACCTGAAGTGCAAAGCTAACCATGGCTGTATACAGAGTGAAACCTTGTCTCAAAAATAAGTAAATAAGGGGCTGGAGAGATGGCTCAGTGGTTAAGAGCACTGCCTGCTCTTCCAAAGGTCCTGAGTTCAATTCCCAGCAACCACATGGTGGCTCACAACCATCTGTAATGGGGTCTGGTGCCCTCTTCTGGCCTTCAAGCATATACACAGACAGAATATTGTATACATAATAAATAAATATAAAAAAATAAGTAAATAATAAAAGCTCCTCCTAGGCTGGATCCAGAGTTAAGAACTACCAACTACCAGTTCCTAGGTTCTCTTAAGTCTCTTTCAAGAGGTCATGGAATCACACCTCTATGAGCATTGTCTTGAGTACGAAGTGATGATTTGTGGGAACTGTAGTCCATCTCTTCCAGGACTCCATGGGAATTGTTAGCTTCTGTCCTCCTCTTACCATGCTCTGCTTCTTTTGTAGCCTGTCAGTTTTCACAACCCAAGACAACCCCTTTGAAATGTTCTCCAGGGTGGACAACCCTGTTGGCCATCGAGGAGCCAGAACTGGAGCCCCAAGGTGAGGACACGCTTTAGGTAAAGTTCTGTGACATAGACTAACAGCAGGAAGTGACCGCTAGAAGGAAGGAAGGCATGTGATGAGAATGGGGATGACCGATTAAGAGAAGTCCCCTGCGCCACTGCTGGTGGCCATCCCACTTCCGGCTCTCTGCCACCTGGGTCCCCAACCACAGCCTCCCTTAGGCTGTCAACTGAACCTTCCACTGGCAACAGTAGGATGTCTCCTCTCTTGGACGACCTCTATGTGTGTTCGTTCCCCACCGGGATCACCCTCTGATCTGATCTTTTCTTCTTGGGATTTCTCCCAATTTAAATCCTGTGTCCATCCAGGTCTCAAAGGCCACAAGCTCTCCAGACCACAGCAAGCAATTCCCCTGAGCTGTCTGAGGCGTCCTGGCCATCCGATTCCGGAACCCCTTCTCCACTCAGCACTGAGGAACAAAGTACCTCTCCGTCACTCACTGTAATTGACAGCGGGGACTCTGTGGTAGCCAAGTAAGTGCCAGAACTCCAGGCGGGGAAGGGAGATCTGGGGCCAAAGGGAGGAAGAAGGCATCCCATAATGACCGTTAGACAGAGCTGTTTACGTAGCACTCTTAGGACCGGGCACTTCGTGTGTGTAAGGGAGGAAGAAGGCATCCCATAATGACCGTTAGACAGAGCTGTTTACATAGCACTCTTAGGACCGGGCACTTCGTGTGTGTAAGGGAGGAAGAAGGCATCCCATAATAACTGTTAGACAGAGCTGTTACGCAGTACTCTTAGGACCGGGCACTTCATGTGTGTTATTGAGGGGTCTGGAGCTTGCCTGGGTTCAGATCCTGCCTCGGTTAATTATTCTCTGCATTGCTTTGGTCTCAGTTTCCTTGAATTGGGAATGCTAAGCACACACATGCACTGTGACTGTTCTGAATCCTCGGTTCCTCCACATACTGATCTATGAGAACACGCATCGTAGAGTGAGTCCATGGGTCTGAAAGATAGAGGTCCCTGATAATATTTATGTCTCCCTCAGCTAGTGGTCCTGACAGAAGCAACCAGGGCTGACATTGCAGGCATTATTTAAGGTGATAGTAACATAGGTTCTGTCTATCTTATTGTTGTTCTATCTCTAAGCTATTGTCCTTTCCTTCATAGGCCAAAATGGTCATCACTGACATTCCTCTTCCAGATTCATACTCCCTTATTCTTTGTTGCTCAAGAGCCAGTCTGGCTGGTGATGTAGCTCAGCTGTTAGCGCATCTGTCTAACATGCACTGGGCCCTTGGTTTGATTCCCAAAGCCACATAAAATGAGGCATAGTGATGTATGCCTGTAGACTCAGCATTTTGGAGGTAGAGGCAGCTGGGCCATGGTGGCAGACACCTTTAATCCCAGCACTCAGGAGGCAGAGCAGGTGGATCTCTGTGAGTTCAAGGCCAACCTGGTCTACAAGAGCTAGTTCCAGGACAGGCTCCAAAGCTACAGGGAAACCCTGTCTTGAAAAACCAAAAAAAAAAAAAAAAAAAAAAAAGGTAGTGGCAGAAGGATCAGAAGTTCAAGGTCACTCTTAGCTACGTAGTGAATTCAAAACCAGCCTAAGTTAAATGATACCTTGTGTAAAAACAAACAAAAAAGAAGGGGCCAGCAAGATGGCTCAGTGGGTAACTGGCAACCTGGGTTTGATCCCAAGACCCCCACATGAAGACGGAAAGGGAGGACTGACTCCACAAAGTTGTCTTCTGTGATGTGTGTGCTATCCCATACACATCAAGTGTGAGAAAGCACATACAGCCGGGCAGTAGTCATGCACACCTTCAACCCCAGCACTCAGGAGGCAGAGGCAGGGGATCTCTGAGTTCAAGGTCAGTCTGGTCTACAGAGTTAGTTCCAGAACAGCCAGGGTTACCCAAAGAAACACTGCCTCAAAAAAATCAAAAGAGAAAAAAAGAAAATTAATATCGGGACGGCTATATGACTCAGTGGATAAAGGTGCTTGCTACCAAGCCTGACAACCCCAGGCCAATCCCTGAGACCCATCTACACATGTGCACTGTAGCATGCCCGTTCAAGTGTGCACCCATGCCTGTGTGTGTGTATGTACACATAGAGAAAAAAAATGTAAAAAAATTAAAATTACATTAATATATAAGAAAGAGAAATGGATTTTTAAGGTCAAGTGCTTGCTTTTCTTAAAAAAAA
>NC_022030.1:22042497-22043918 GCF_000317375.1 Microtus ochrogaster
CCCAAGTGCTTACTTTTGATAGATCTGAAGAAAGCAGTATTTCTTTATTTAATTTATTTTGCTTTTTAGAGACAGGATTTCTCTGTGTAGTCCTGCTTTTCCTGAACTCACTCTGTAGACTAGGCTGGCCTCGAACTCAGATCTGCCTGCCTCCGCCCACCCCACCCTCCCCTCCAAGTGCTGGGATTAAAGGCCTGCGCCACCACTGCTGGCAAAAGGAGTTATTCTTATCTGGGCCTCTGAGCACCACTTTCCCCTGTGCTTGACAAACAGACAGAAGAGCACTGTGTCTGCTGCTGTTGTGATAATTACTGTCATGACCGCACGGCTCCCTTAGTCCCTCTGCTTCTCACCCCCGATGCTCACAGGTACATAAACAGGTTCCGCCAAGCTCAGCCTACAAGCCGAGAGGAACGCCAGCCTGCAGGCCTGACCCCAGCTGACTTTTGGTGGCTACAGCCCAAGTCGTCAGACATCAGCAGTCACCTTGCAGCAGGTACCTAAAACCTCTCCTGTTCGGTGCTCAGCAGCAACCACTCTTCCCTGTGATCAGCTAAGGTTCCCCTGTAGGAGCCAGTGAACCCAAAGGAAGATCCCCAACGACAGGTCCATCTCCTGCTGGGATGTGCAGCTCATCTCTGGCTTCAGCTCCTCTTCAAAAAGTAAAGCAGGTGAGATTGCTACGTTCTCCCTCTCTTGTGTGCCTGAGTTGACAGCACCAGCCCTGGGACAGAATTAGAGACATTGACCACCTTAAGGAATCCTAGACAGAAAGGGTTTATGGGCATGGAGAGTGGCTCATTTGGGAACATGCTCAGCCAGTAGACAGAAAGTCCAGTGCCACATAAATCAAGCCTGGTGGTACAGAGCGGGAGTCTCTGCACCTAGGGTCAGAGGCTTAAGTTACCCTCAGCTGTCTATGGAGTCAGAGGCCGCCCAGGGCTATATGATATCCAGCTTAAATAAGTAAACAAATATAGTCTTTAGCAGAAGAATTTGTAGTTGAATGAGATTTTGAACGCTAAAAGTAGATGTGCGTGCGCATGCGTATTTGTTATGTTTATGCTGCTGGCACCAACACTTGACCGAAGCCAGGGAGAAAAGGTGTATTTGGTCAGTTTTAGGGGATTCCAGTCCAGTATGGCAGGGGTGTGTGATGGAATTGAATTTAGAGCCTTTGGAAGAGCAGTCAGTTATCTTAATGGCTGAGCCATCTCTCTAGCCCTACATGTCGGTCTTTTTTTTTCTCACACACCTTCAAGTTAATCACTGAACTGTTTGATAGAATCTTTTGATTAGGCAGGTCCGGTCAGGGAGATAGGTTCAATCTTTCAATCTTTCCTTTTTAAATTTTAAATGTAGTATGTGTCTGTGTATGAGTCTCTCTCTCTCTCTCTCTCTCTCTCTCTCTCTCTCTCTCT
>NC_022030.1:22044378-22048547 GCF_000317375.1 Microtus ochrogaster
GAGTTCAAGGCCAGCCTGGGTTACAGAAACCCCAAGAGCGAAAGAGGGAAAGGAACCCTCTCTTCCTCAAGAGAAGCGGATTTAAACTTCCCTGCCACAAGAAAGTGCCAGGTGGAATATAGGTCCCCAGGCCTTCTGTCAAGAGCCCCTTTCCCAGCAGCCTTTGGCACAAGGACTAGCTTTGGGCCCCTCTCGCTGTGCAGAGCCTGAACACCTGGAACTCACCTTTGCTGGACTTGGAGACACTGAGCCTTCAAAGCAGAGCGGCCAAACTCCTGAAGCGCAGGTGACGCCTCTCCCCGTCCTCTCCCTTGCCAGTTGTGCCCGGTCTCACCGCTCCCCTCACCGGTGCTTTCTCCCTGCAGCAAGGCCTCCCTCTCCTCCTCCTCCTCCCTCAGTCCCAGTGATGCCAGCAGCTCCTCCTTCCCCATCAGCTCCAATGGCCTCTCTCCTTGCTCCGTGACCTTCAACCCAGACTCCAACAAGAGGTCTAGTCCCAAAGAATCCGTGTCGGGAGGTAAGGATTGATGGTAGCCAGGTTCAAATTCCATCGTGTCCGCTTACTAGCTGTGTGACTTTAGCCTCTCTGGGATACTGGAATAGTAACTGGACCCCTCACTCACAGGTATGGTGGAGATGAACTGAGTTCACTAGTCCCTGGAGGCCCTTCACACAGGCCTGTCAACAGTAGCCGTCAGGGCTGTGACAGGCTTACTATACTCACTGATATGACAGTAAGCTCCAAAATCAGAAGGCTTATCGCAGAGTAGAGGAAATATTCACACTTCATTGGTTCTAGTTTTCTTTCTGTGAACCAGGGTCTTCCTACACTGCCTGAGCTGGCTTGGAACTCATGTGCAGCTCCTGCTGGCCTTGAACTCTTTTTTTTTTTTTTTTTTTTTTTTTTTTTTTGCTTTTTCGAGACAGGGTTTCTCTGTGGTTTTGGAGCCTGTCCTGGAACTAGCTCTTGTAGACCAGGCTGGTCTCGAACTCACAGAGATCCGCCTGCCTCTGCCTCCCCAGTACTGGGATTTCAGGAAGGCACCACCATGCCTATCATGCTTGTTTGTATTGTTAATATCACAATGAACCATATAGAACTTTTTTGTAGGCAAAAAAAAAAAACCAAAAAAACCAAAGTTGAATATCTGGCAATTCCACACGGCTTGGCTAAGTCTCAGTGTGCTCAGGACTGGTGTGTTGTCCCAAGCCCACATCTATCCCACACATACCAGTGCAGCTTAGCTGCAGCATGAGGACTGTTGAAGGTGAAAAACTTCAGCAAGAAGCTGGGAATGGTGGCGCCTGCTGCTGTGGGGGTGGGAAGATCGGTATCTCATGGTCAATCTCAGCTCCATACTGAGTCTGAGGCCAGCACAGGCTAGGTGAGACTCTCACAGCTAGAGGGGAACAGGTTTCAGAGAGCACGCCTTCAGTCTCAGCAGATCTCTGAGTTGCATCAGCCGGGTACACAGGGAGTTCTAGGCCAGTGACAGAGCAGTGTGGTATAGGTGGGAGAGGCCTGGTGAGGCTGTCCGGAGACGGCTGACCATGGAGGGTACGTCGTCTTTTGGGATGATAATAGGGTCCTGCAGGTGCTCTGAGCACCTGGAGCAGGAGGGAGGGATGTGATCAAGTTCAAAAGAATCACAGAAGGAAATAAAACAAATAAGGAAATATACAAGTACAATCACAAACTGGGTATAATGACACTTGTCTGTAAGCCCAAGCTGCAAAGCAAAATCGCAAGAGAAAGAGAATCCCAAGCCTCTTCTGCCCCGCCCTTCTTCATTTCACAAAGGAATTGTGTGGTGTCTGGGCTGCCTGTCAGAAGAATCTGGGCTTAGGTGTCACCCTGTGCTCCCTCAGCCCTTTCCTCTCTACTCCCCCTACAGCAGTCCCAGAACCATCCCAGGCCCGCATCCCTGTTCCCAGCACAGCCTCCTCCCAAGCAACCCTTCAGCCCGAGGAAGACATTTTATACCAATGGCGGCAGCGGCGGAAGCTTGAGCAGGCTCGAGGAGCTGAGGGTGATGGAACCTGGGTGTTGCCTCGGACCCCAGCCCTCGCCACTCAGGTGAGTTGGAGGCGAGATCCCAACAGTGGTAAGGGACACCTAAAGGTGACAGAGGACCTTCCAGCTCTTCCTTCCTGTCTCAGATACCTCTTTCTGTCTACAGACTCCTCCTGCTCCTGCAGTGAACCTTGGTTCCCTGGGGACTCAGCCTAACTGTGCTCCACCATGGGGCAATGTGGCCCAGCCTCCTCCCCCACAGGCCTTCTATGTGGAGAGGCCTCCTCTTCCCGGGCCCTCTCCACACATCTGGACCCCCAGCCCTCACGGGTTCCTCTGGGCCCCACAGGCCAATCCATGGATATCTCTCGGGATGGTTCCTACCACACTGCTAGCCTCCCCCGCTGCTCCCGTGGCCTCCTTCCCAGGACCCCCTACCGCCACTCCAGCTGCCCCAGCTCCCATCCCTACTCCCCAAGTCTCCATCCCAGTGCCCCCAGCGTCCACTCCACCTCCCTGGGCTTCCACCCCGACTCTCCCAGCTTCCACCCTTCCACTACCGGACACCCCTCAGGAGCCAACTACCATTGAGCTGAGTAGTTCTGCCCAGCCCAAGAAACTCAAACCTCGGAGGGCCAGCGCTTCGTCGCGCCGGGAGACAGCTCAGCCAGACGCTGCAGCAGCTTTCGAGAGTCCCTGTTCGCAGCTCAGGGGCGCCCTGGGCCAGGTAGTGACAGCTCGGCTGTTCCCAGATAGCCTGGACATGGCCCCTAGCCTTGAGAGCCCGTCTCCATCTGAGGCAGAATCTCAGGAAGTCAGGACCACACCCCCTCAAGCCAAGGGTCTGCCCCCTCCATTGGAGTCTCAGTGTGGGTCCAAGACTGAGTCCCGCAAAGCCACGGCCGAGTCCTCCACGGGCCGGTCGGTGCTTCGGAAAAGTAAAGTCACCCTCTCAGTTGAAGCTAGGGATCCACAGCCGGCTACAACCCCAAAGGCATCCAGAAGACTGGAGAAGGTCCAGTCGCCTGAATTCAAGGCGGGAACTGGTGATGCCTTGACCTCAGCCCCTACTGCCTCAGGCCACGCCCCCTCCGAGGACTTGCTATCTCAGGCCACCCGACTTCTGCAGGCTGCGGAAGGTGAGGGACTCTGAGCCCTTGGGTATCTTTTTTTTTTTTAATTCATTTTTATTTTATGTGCATGTATGTCTGTGAGGGTGTCAGAAGCCCTGGAACTGGAGTTACAGACAGCTGTGAGCTGTCACGTGGGGACTGGGAATTGAGCCCAGGTCCTTTGGAAGAGCCAGTGCTCTTAACCTCTGAACCATCCCTCCAACCCGGCCCCTTGGGTATCTCGATGGTGGTCCCAAATCCCATGTCCGCCTTCTGGAGCTCAGCCTTTTTACTCCTCAGACTCTGATGGCAGCGAGTTTCAGGAAGACCCTGTGTTGCGGGTGCTAAGAGCTCAGAGGGCAGAGCTCTGGAAGCAGAAAAGGTGAGTGCTCCTCACCAAGATCTTTGATCCTGAGCCCTGAGTCCTATGACAACCCTCCTAGGTGCCTGCCTCTTCCAAGCCCCTTTCCAGAACCCCACCCACAGCCCCAGATTCTTACCATGATTACACACCCCAGCATCTACCTCCCCAATTTTTCTCCAGGAAAGTGGATGCCCAATTATCTCTCCTTTTGGACCACGCTGAAGACCCAGGATCTTCCTCTCCACCAGCCAGCCCACCTCCCAGGTCCCCAAGAATGCGATTGAGGAGGGAAGGAGGCTCCCTTGAAGCCAGGCGACTTTGAATTGTAAAAGTTCCGTTTTTCCTGGGCTGGAGAGATAATGTACTTGCAAGTGTGAAGGCCCGAATTTAGATCTCCAGAACCCACATAAAGGAAACTGACCGGCCAACTGACCCACCAAGACTGGGTCTGAAACAAGGTGGAAGCCAGCAACCTGTATTCAGAATTCTTTGACCTTCTCCATACACAAGCTGTGGGGGACACACACGCACATACATACTAAGAATAAAGTTGTCTCCAGTTAACATTTTTCCAGTTTACTGTTAATATCTACGAAATGGATTGTTGGGCCGGGCGGTGGTGGCGCACGCCTTTAATCCCAGCACTCGGGAGGCAGAGGCAGGCGGATCTCTGTGAGTT
>NC_022030.1:22048797-22059347 GCF_000317375.1 Microtus ochrogaster
AGAAAGGGATTGTTGTAGAAAGGCTGATAGTGCAAATAAGGAAATGTAACCTCTTTCCCACCTCCCCTGCCAAAGAAACAAAATTTCCTTTCTGGTTGTATGTATATATGTCTGGTGTGTAAGCCCATGGTTCTAGGTAATATTGGGGACCTGACTCCTGTAACTCAGAAGTGGATTTTTATATCTCAGGTGGGGGCAAAGGCACTGTCATTTGGTCTTGAAAACATTAGTAAACAGCACTACTCGCATTGTGCTGGCATCCCCCCTCTCTGGTCCACACCTCCATCCATAGGTCCTCAAATTTCTTGTCTTTCCCAAGTTTATTCCCTTTCTCCACTTTCTTCAGCTGTGATCTCCCTGCTCCGCACCAAAGCCTGACTCCCCTCTTGGTTCTCTTTTGAATCTATTAGAATCTAACTCCTTTTCACTGTCCTCCCCCTTGTCTGGGCTACCTCCTACCTGTGCCACTGAAACTTGCCATCGCTGTAAACACATCTGCCCACTTTCTGATGTACTTGCCATCCAGGGACAGCCTTTGTCTTCTCTCTGAAACTGAACCCTTCAACACACTGCACGCAATCAAAGGGATGCAGCTTCAGTTAGGATAGTGGGTAGCATCCACCTGTTTTTCTTTTCCTTCTTTTTTCTCTGACTCAGAGATGCTTTGGAGAGCCGGATGTGGTGACACACACCTGTAGCCCTAGGATGCTGAGGCAGGAGAGTCTCAACTTTGAGGACAGCCTCATAGTGAAACCCTGTGTTGAAAAATAAATCAGTTGTTACAATGGGGATGAAACACATATGGATGTCCCCCACTGAGCTCAGTTTGAGTTTGGTGAATTTCATTGTGTATGGCTGTTTTTTTTTCTGCTTTTTCTTTCTTCTTTATTGTATTGGTCTCTCTTGTTTTTTTAAAATGTTTGTTTGTTTACTTTTTTTTTTCCAAGACAGGGTTTCTCTGTAGCTTTGGAGCCTCTCCTGGAACTCACTTGGTAGACAAGGATGGTCTTGAACTCACAGAGATCCACCTGTCTCTGTCCCTCAAGTGAGTGCAGGGATTAAAGGTGTGTGCTGTTGTAATAGGAGCGGCGGGGCTGCGTCCCCAGCACCCCGGCCGCCTGCTAGCTTAAGCCCCGAAATAACAACACACAAATTGTATTCATTTAAACACTGCTTGGCCCATTAGCTCTAGCCCTTACTGGCTAATTCTGATATCCCGATCAACCCATCTCTAATAAACTGTATAGCACCGGTCTTACCAGGAAAGATTCAGCATGTCTGACCTGGCGGCTTGCTTCATCGTGTGTGTCTGCCCGGGAGAGGGGAGCATGGCCTCTGAGCTCACTTCCTCTTCCTCTCAGCATTCTGTTCTGTTTACTCCACCCACCTATGTTCTAAGCTGTGAGGCCAAGCAGTTTGTTTATTACTTAACCAATGAAATCAACAGATTGATATATGACACTCCCACATCAGTGTGCCACCACTGCCTGACTCTTCTTTTTAATTTTATTTTGAATTGATGTTTTGCCTGAATGTCTGTGTGAAGATGTCAGATCTTGAAGTTACTGACAGTTGTCAGCTGCCATGTGGGTGCTGGGATTTGAACCCAGGTTCTCTGGAAGAGCAGTCAATGCTCTCAACCGCTGAGCCATCTCTCCAGCCCATTTACTTTTCTATTGCTGTAATAAAACACCACGACCAAGGCAATTTATAGAAGAAAATGTGGATTTGGGGCTTACAGTTTCAGAGGGTTAGAGTACATTACCATCCTAGCGGGGAGCAAGGCAGCAGGCAGGCAGGCCTGGCTGGAGTAGTATCTGAGAGATCACAACTTGAGACACAAAACAAGGCAGAGGCAGAGAGAACTGGAAATAGGAGTCTTTTGAAACCTCAAAGCCTACCTCCCAGTGACACACTCCTTCCCAAACAGTTCCAGCAACTAGGGACCAAGTATACACAGATGAGCCTATGGAGGCCATTTTCATTCAACCACAGTGGTTTTTCTCAAAAGAAAAATGCTGGGTTCTAGTTAAGGAGATGCATGCTAGCTGGGCATAGTTGCACTCACCTTATTTGTTACAGCGTAAATGAACGGCAACAGAAATTATAATAAAATATTCAGCTTTAATAAGGAAAAGACAGCACGGAGGTTCCCGCGGAGAACAGGAAAGCAGAAGGGAAGGCGGGGAGCACACCCGCATATTTATTAGTAAAAAAATAACCTTAGAGGACCCCGCCCTTCAAGCAAGGTGATTGGCTGGTCTTCCCCTACACTTATTCACCTTTAATTCCAGTAGAGGCAGGTGAACTCTGTGTAAAAATAACCTGATATGGGACTGGAGAGATGGCTCTGTGGGTAAGAGCACTGACTGTTCTTCCAGAGGACCAGGGTTCAATTCCCAGCACCCACATGACAGCTCACAGCTGTTCGTAACTCTAGTTCCAGGGGACCCAACACCCTCACACAGACATACACACAGGCAAAACATCAATGCACATAAAATAAAAATAAATTATTTAAAAAAAACAGATGTACATAGGGAAATCCAGGCCAGCCAAGATACATAGTGAAATTCTGTTTCAAAAAACCAAACCAAAACAAAACAAAATTCATGTTGCAATACTTAGATGCCAATACTGCATTATTATAAATGAAATCAGTATGTTCCAGGATGGTATGGGTATAATGGTTTGTTTGCCTTTTGAAACAGGGTCTTATAGAGCCCAGCCTCCAATTCACTATGTAGACAAACCTAACTTTGAACTCTGAATCTCCTGCCTTCACATTTGAGGTGCTGAGATTGCAGGTGTGTGCTACCACGCCCAGCCTTATTTGTCTGGAAATGCATCCACAGATGAGTTGGATGGGTTAATAAAATAATAAGCGATGTGAGAAAAAATGTCGATGGTAAGGTCTACCTGGTGGATATGTGGATGTCAACTTGCCATATCTTAGAAACTTTTAATAAAATGATGGCGACTATATATATGGCGTGGGTTGTTTTGATATATGTATCTATGAAGAGAAAAGGGGTGGATTTCTAACAGGCAATTCTCTATGTCAGAAACAAGGTAAATTATGTGTTTTCAGTCTTTTTAACAAACCACACATTTGATTGAATCAAGAAGGGAGTGGCTGTTTAGACACAAGGAACAATAAAAGATGTTATAATAACATCCTGGTCAAGGAGAGAGGGAGCACTAGAGGGTGCCAGAAGAAGTTTGTGCTTCCACGTGGATAAGTCTGTCTTTTTTTTCTTTGTTTTGATTATTAGTGCATCCCCTAATTAAATGATCATAGTCTTTGAACGAGTGGACCAGGGGCATGCTCCCAAAAAGAGGACCCTGTGTAGGTCCTCATCAGTGGAAGCATCCTTCCGGAAAAGGGTGTGGCTGCAATGCTTTCTGGGCACTGCTCTATCGTTTGTATTAAAAAAATATATATACTGTGCCTGGCTTTCTGAGAGGCGTCAATGTTCTAGCCTTCCATACGGAAGCTTTTCCCAGAAAAAGGAGTTAAAGACTAGAGGCTGACCTGTAAGAAGCAGATGTGGGGAAACAAGGGAAAATGTCCAGAGGATAGGGTGCGAACACAAGCTGGATGTGCTAGATCAAAAAGCTTGTGGGTGGGGTCAGGATCAGGACTGACAGGGTGGAGACTGGAAGACACACACTTCGAAAAGGCTGCTTGAGGGATGCACGTCCGAGGAGCCACCGCGCACCGCGGATTAGGGCGGACTGCTTAGGGACAGTGGCAGCGGCGGAGCATAAAGAACACGGGCTTGTATCTCAGGAGGGCGCTGACGGCCAATGCCAAGCAGCCGTGGGCGTGGCGCTGTCAAACTTCGGGGGTCGGGACTGAAGGGGGAGGGTCTGGGAGGGTGGAGCCTCACCCCAAGCCAATAAACAACCGTCTTATAGGCGGGGCGTACCCCTCAGGCCAAAATCGGAGCCAATGAAAAGGGCCTCCGCGTGCCCGCTGGCCCGCCCCTCGTGGGGCGCGCGCCAGAGCCCTCCGGCAGCCGTTAGGGGCGGGGCCTGCGGCCGCCCGCGCGCACCTCCCGCCCTCCCCTTTGTGTCACCATGGCGGCGGCGGCGAGGATTACGAACGAGGACTCGAAAGCCGCCAGGGTCTGAGGAGGCTACCGCGACCATGGTGGTGAGGGGCCCTCGAGGCCATCAGTCTGTCTGTCCGCGTGCCAGTCTGTCCGCGCGGCCCCGCCCTGCGCGCCCCGCCCCCTGCCCCGCCCGAGCCCGCGGCCCGCCCGCCGCCCCTCACCCTCCATCGTGGTCTCCTATGGTCCCCACCTCGGTCCGGTCCTGGGTCGCAGCCTGGGCATCGACCCCGCCCCCTCAGCGCGCATCCCCTCCCCCCAGTTCCGAGCCCTGCAAAAGGGGTGACAGTGGCGGAGGACCCCGGACTTGAGAAAAGAGGGGGCTGGTTCAGCCCCATGAACTGCACCCTCTCCCCACCCCGAAGGCGCCTGCTGAGGTTTCCTGGAAACCAGCCCCCATCCCGGCGCCCTCCTCAGCATCCTCATCCCCAGCCACCCTCCCGACCACCACCTCCCGCTCCCAACAGCCCCTTGCTCGGTCCAGAGCCCCACCCCCATCCCACTCCATCCCCTGCCTGACCCTTTTCTTCTCCTTTCCTTCTTGTTCAGCCCACTCCACCCGCTCTCAATCCTCCCACAGACATCGATCTGAACCTTTATCTCATCCTCTCCCGCCTTCCTCTACCCTAGAGGCCAACACCGTGCCTCCGTTCCACTTGAGCCTTGGGGGTTTCTGTATCTTCTTGTCTTCATCTCCCCTCCTCCATGTCTCCCTTTCCCACCATACTGCTCCCGTTCATTCATCCATTCATTCCCTCACTCCACAGACATTCACTGAGACCTCCTCTGTGCAGGCCCCATGCTCCAGGCACAGAAACAGTCAGATCACATCCTGCCTTGGGGAACTTCATGGGCTGGCAGGGGACAGACTCTGAGGGTGAGACCCAGGGATGAACTCGGGGTTGCAGGGACATGGAGGAGGGAAAAGCCCAGTCTAGCAAATCCCTGAATCCCCATCTGGCAGCTGGCTTAATTTATTTATCAGATGTTGCCCAGTCTATGCACTGTGCAACTGGATGGACATGGTATATCAGGGACCCAGAGAGCAACATACAGTTCCAACTCTGCCCAACTCTTTCGGGCGCGCTGGGGGTCCCAGCCTGGGGCCCTGCTTCAGGGGAGGTCGGAGTCCAATGGGAAAGATGAGTTTCTCGCCAGAGGCGTTTAAGAACGAGATGGATAAGCTTAGGTATAGCTGTGCAGCCTGGGATGGAGGAAGCCCAGGGGATGGAGACAAAGGTGTGTAACAGCCTAAACGGACAGAGAGGGCTTTCTGGAGCAACACACATGAGGTGAGACCTGAAGAAGGAAGGGGAGAGAACCTGGTGACAGGGTGGGTGAAGTAGGTTCCAGTCTGAGGAACAGCCTTTCAAAGGCATAGAAGGAAAATGAGAAGGTGGCACTTGTGTTCTGAAAAGTCAGAGCTCTGAGAATGGGGGGGCAGAGGTAGGACGGGGAGGCAAACAGCACCCAGCTCAAGGAAGCTTGACTGCCAGACCTGAGAATTCCGACTTCATCTAGAATGCATGAGAGTCATTGAAGCGGAATCTAGGAAAACAGTCACGCTTGTACTTAGTGAAAACCAGCCTGGCAGGAGGGGATTGGGAGCAGATTACTGAGATGTGGACTGTGAAGTCCAGACAGTGGCAAGTGACTGTACCCTGCAGTGGCTACAGAAGAATCTTGAACACACACAGACAGGACCAGCATGCTTTCGCTTCTGTTACCTGCTCACCCTTGGTCCCTGCACCTCCAGCCCTCATCCCAGACCACACAGGAAGAAGCAGGCTCGCTACAGCCCAGCACTCATCTGTTGACCTACCCTTTTGCCCCTGCTGCCGGACAATGTGTAGAGCCTCCAGGCTCAAGGCCTAGGCTGGCAGATAACAAAGCTCCCGTTGTCCTGCTCCCATCTCTGGGGGCCTCTGATTCTTCTCTCTGCTTTACAGGCCCGCAGCACTGACAGTCTGGATGGCCCAGGGGAGGGCTCAGTGCAGCCTGTACCCCCTACAGGGGGGGCTGGTGCAAAGGGGAAGCCCGGGAAGAGGTGAGATGGTGCCAAGGGGCTTATCCTAGGAGGGAGGGGAGCTCCAGGAGAGAACTGTAGCTGATACTTTGCCTTTCTCCCAGGCTCTCAGCTCCTCGAGGTCCCTTCCCCCGGCTGGCTGACTGTGCCCATTTCCACTATGAGAATGTTGACTTTGGCCACATTCAGGTAAGGGAACTTCTACTCAGGTGGGAAGGTGAACTGCTGGCAAGGCACTTTGCCCCGAAGCACATCCCTGAGTCCTGGCCACCTCATGTTTGAGCAGACACCAGCAGGAATAGAGGCGAGCCGACTGAAAGAGCTGCTCTCCCATCCGCCACTTAACTCTTTGTATTCTTCCACAGCAGTCTTTTGCTAGGCACCTGCTCCATGCCAGGGCTCTGTTCCCAGACAGTGATATTGCCAGGCCTTGTCCTTGTGGAGGTCCAAGAGGGGAACCAGATCTACCCCTAGATAGTCCCAGCCAAGAAAGGTTAGGTCTGGGACAAAACTGAAGCCCCCCCTTTGGTTTGTGCTTCTTTCTGCAGCTCCTGCTGTCTCCAGAGCGTGAAGGCCCCAGCCTCTCTGGAGAAAATGAGCTGGTGTTTGGAGTACAGGTGACCTGTCAGGTGAGGCTGCCCTTGCCTCTCATCTAGCCTGAGGGACTAGTCACTGTAGTCTTCAGCTCTGTGTAATGGAGTCTGTACTCTCTGTCCTGACTGCTCCCACAGGGTCGTTCCTGGCCAGTTCTCCGGAGCTATGATGATTTCCGTTCCCTGGATGCCCATCTCCACCGGTGCATATTTGACCGGAGATTTTCCTGTCTCCCAGAGCTCCCTCCACCCCCAGAGGGTGCCAGAGCTGCCCAGGTAACCCGCTTGTCTCAGTCCCTGCCTGAGCCATCAAGGGTGTCCTCATCAGCCATGTGTACAGCCAGCAAGGCGAGGGAAATAGTTCAGATCTCTTGAGTAGGGCGTGCTGGTGTGAGCCTGTAATCTCAGCACTTGGAAGGTTCCAGTGGTATGATCTGAGTTCCAACAATCAGAATGGAGAAGCCTTAGAAACAGGACAGGAGACTAGAGGGCCCCTTTGGTTTGGCGGTTATGGGAAGGTTCAAGGGTTCACAGGCCAGCACGGCCACATCAGTTCCACTCCAGAGCTCAGCTCAGTGTGATATGAGGGTTTTTCAGAAGCTAACAGCTGAGCCACACCCAGGCATCCGGGCTGGATTTCAGCCTTGCTGAGAGATGAGCTTGGGTCCTGCGGGAGGGGAGCGGGCTCTGTCCTCATCCATTCACAGGAGTCATCCTTGGCAATTTGCTCCCAGATGCTGGTACCATTGCTGCTGCAGTACCTGGAGACCCTGTCAGGACTCGTGGACAGTAACCTCAACTGTGGGCCTGTGCTCACTTGGATGGAGGTGGGCCTGGCATGGAGAAGCTGGAGCTAGGATCTAGTGAGAAGTGTCTGAGGCACAAGAAGCAGCCTAGAGTGTGTGGGCACAGAAAAAGAAGGAAGCCAGAGGGGAGGAGGCATTGATATTATTTTAGTGTCTGTGTGGGTGCATGCCTGCGAGAGAAAGGTAGGTGTGTGTGTGTGTGTAGTTGTGTGGCTGTGGAGATTTAAAGGTATACTAGTTAGAAATGTGTTGCTGTGACTCACAGCACATCTGGCTGACAGTGACATAAACTTAATGAATTTAATGGACAAAATGCCAGTGTCTGCTATGAAGGATGAAAGTGCAGGTATCTGTGGGGGTTTTGGGGACAGGAAAGTCTTGGGACAAGTTGGGGTAGGGAAGAAGAGACAACTTTTTTTCTTGCTGTTGTAATTTTGTTGGCTTTAATTTTTTTAAATTTCATGTGGGTGAGTGTTTGGCCTGTGTGTGTGTCCACCATATGTGTGACTGTAGAGGTTGGATAAAAGGATCAGATCCCCTTGGAATTTTTTTTTTTTCGAGACAGGGTTTCTCTGGGGCTTTGGAGCCTGTCCTGGAACTAGCTCCGTAGACCAGGCTGGTCTCGAACTCACAGAGATCCTCCTGCCTCTGCGTCCCGAGTGCTGGGAATAAAGGCGTGCGCCACCATCGCCCGGCTCCCTTGGAATTAGAGTCTCAAACAGTTGTGAGCTGCCATGTGGGTGCTGGGAACTGAACCTGGGTCCTCTAGCAAACACTCTTAACTGCTGAGCCATCTCACCAGCCTTTTTTTTAGAGGCAATAAGAATTTAGGTGTTTGGTCAGGTGGTGGTTGTGTACCATTAATCCCAGCACTCAGAAGGCAGAGGCAAGCGGATCTCTGTGAGTTCGAGGCCAGCCTGGTCAACAGAACGAGGTCCAGGACAGGCTCCAAAGCTACATAGAGAAACCCTGTCTTGAAAAAACACAAACAAAAACAAATAAAAAAAACCAAGTAAACAAAAAGAATCTATGTGTTTGGACTATGGTTCTGACTGACAGCTACTCTGATAGATAAGTGGTGGCCTCACTGGTCATGGAGGAGGCTTGTGTGACTTTACTGATGGCTCTGACTTCCCCTTGCCACATTTTGACTCTGTCTCAGCTGGACAACCATGGCCGGCGCCTACTCCTCAGTGAAGAGGCCTCTCTCAACATTCCTGCCGTGGCTGCCGCCCACGTGGTCAAGCGGTACACTGCCCAGGCACCAGATGAGTTGTCCTTTGAGGTGAGACTTGACAGCAATGGCCTCTACCCGTGTTCTGTTTCTCCTGCCTTTCCTGAACCCCCTTCTTCTACCCATTCCCAGGTGGGAGACATTGTCTCAGTGATCGACATGCCACCTACAGAGGATCGGAGCTGGTGGCGGGGCAAACGGGGTTTTCAGGTGAACTGGGTGAGGTGGACATGTGCAGTAGGGCACGATGCCCACCAGGGTGCCCCAGCTACTGACTGTGGTCCTTCCTCAGGTTGGTTTCTTCCCCAGTGAGTGTGTGGAGCTCTTCACAGAGAGGCCAGGCCCTGGCCTAAAGGCAGGTAAGTACCAAGGAGAGTGGGCGGTCCCCTCCCCCTCTGCCTACCACCTGTCCTCTCTGCAATTATCCACCCACAGACGCCGACAGTCCCCTGTGTGGCATCCCAGCTCCTCAGGGTATCTCTTCTTTGACCTCAGGTAATGCAAACAAGGGATCAGGTCTCTGCCTCTGGCCCCACCTAATCATTTGTGCTCCTGACTCTAAGTGGTCTGCTTCTGCCCCCACAGTTGTGCCTCGGCCACGTGGGAAGCTGGCAGGGCTCCTCCGCACCTTCATGCGCTCTCGACCCTCCCGCCAGCGGCTGCGCCAACGGGGAATCCTGCGGCAAAGGGTATTCGGTTGTGATCTTGGAGAGCACCTCAGCAACTCAGGCCAGGATGGTGAGGCCTGGGATCTCTCACCCATCCTGCCTCAGCTGCAGCTCTGGTCCTGACACTGCTTCTTTCTCCCAGTGCCCCAAGTGTTGCGATGCTGCTCCGAGTTCATTGAGGCCCATGGTGTGGTGGATGGAATCTACCGGCTCTCAGGCGTGTCCTCCAACATCCAGAGGCTTCGGTGAGCACACACAGCCTACATTTATTAGCACCTTCTGTCCCAGCCCTGTGCTACATGTTAGGGTCATATTTGTTGGGAGTTAGGAAGGCATGGTGCAATGGTGACCTGAGGCTTCCTTGAGGAGGTGACAGCCAGGCCAGCGCTGGACAGTGAGAGTAGAAGTAGCGTCCCCAGAGGGTCAGCTCCATGGACCCTACCACATGCCAAGACTGACTCTAGGGCTGGGGACACCACAGTAAATGACACACCTGGAAGGCCTTGAGGGACAAACAAGATGGCTGAGGTACTACAGTTGTAGTGGAGAAAAAATAGATTTGGGCTCATGAGGACCAAAATAAACAAGGAGAAAGAGCAAGGAATAGTTGGCTATGCCAGGAATCACAGCACTTGGGAGGTAGAGGTAGGGGAATCAGGCATTCAGGTCATAGTTGGCCACGTAGGGAGTTCTAGGCCAGCTGGAGTTATGTAAGAGACTTTCCCAAAACGCAAAACAAAACACCACCACTACAAAAGAAAACCAGGATGGAGAGCTCATAGTCTTCAGTAGTGGAAGAAGGAGGAGACCTCCTGGGAAAGAGGTGAGAGAGCAGGCGATATCCTATTAAAAGTGCCCGTGGTGGAGGCAGCAGCCATGCAGGGGTATAGCAGTGGAGACAGTAGGGAGACTCACCAGGCAGCACATGCAGGGCTTCTTGCACTTCAGTACTGGGATGACTATGTGCATGCTAGGCAAGCACTCCATTGCTGAGCCATGCTCCTAGCCCTTCTGGGGTTTCTAGGCAGGTACTCTATCAGTGAGCCACACCCCAGCTCCACTTGTACAGGGCCACCTGGATGATTTAGAATTTGGACTTCAAGCCGGG
>NC_022030.1:22059627-22080615 GCF_000317375.1 Microtus ochrogaster
AAAAAAAGAATTTGGACTTCATTTAAGGGAAACACCAGAAGGTTCTGAGCCAAGGAGGCATAAAAGTGGGAAAGAATGTGGCAAGGACAGGGGCCAGCAGAGACTGCAGGCAAGAGTTGAGGGAGCAGTGAGTTGGGTGGAATCGCAGAGGGGAATGGCTTTCCCTGTGAGCAGCAGACAGTCAACAGAGTAGTGAGCAGGGGCTATTGGGGCCTTCATTTCCCAGGGACTGCTTAAAGCCCTGAGAATGGCTCAGCATGTGGCCTATGGCAGGAGCATAGTTAGACTTTGGATTTGGCCTGAAGTAGCAGAGGCATCTTACACATGAGCCTCAATGCTCCCCTTTCTAAAATTGCTCCCTTGTCTTTGCCACTCAGGGTCATTGGGAGATTCAGTAAGATTCTCCTTCTGGATCCCTGCACAGGGTCTGGGGTAGAGTGTTGCATCCATCTGTGGGACTTGTAGGTTGGGGTAGGGGTCATGACCTGATAACCAGGTGAACACACCTTCTCCTTGATCTGGTGATTCTCAGGCATGAGTTTGATAGCGAGAGGATTCCCGAGCTGTCTGGCCCTGCCTTCCTACAAGATATCCACAGTGTGTCCTCCCTGTGCAAGCTCTACTTCCGGGAGCTGCCCAACCCCTTGCTCACTTACCAGCTCTATGGGAAGTTCAGTGTGAGTAAAGGGACTGGCCAGGGAAGAGGGGCCAGCTGTATATGGCCCAGCACCATCATGCCTGTCCATCATCGCAGGAGGCCATGTCAGTGCCTGGAGAGGAAGAACGCCTGGTGCGAGTACACGACGTCATCCAGCAGCTGCCCCCTCCGCACTACAGGTAAATGGGCAGGGTCAAGAAGGACTACAGTAGGGGTGCAGGGAACTGAAGTGAGCAGTTGTCTGCTATGACTTCTGCCCCCAGGACCCTAGAGTACCTGCTGAGGCACCTGGCCCGAATGGCAAGACACAGTGCTAACACCAGCATGCATGCCCGCAACCTGGCCATTGTTTGGGCACCCAACCTGCTACGGTAAGCTTCTTTCAGTGGGGCAGACTCCATTCAGAAAATAACACTTGTGTAAAGACCAACATGGGATCCACGAGAGTATCTGGGGAGAATCAGATTACAGAGGGAGCAGAGTACAAACCTGAGGCAGATATGGACCTGGGGGTTAGAAGGAATTCCAGGGATGTCTGTTGGGCTGCAGTTGAGTGAAAGAGCAAGGGCAGGGAGCAGAGGACCAAGTCACAGATGAGAGGAGACCAGACTTGTAGGTCATAGTGAAGATTTCATTGTAGGTTGAGGTATAGCCAAGGCAGGCCTCTAAGCTGGGAAAGCCTGACTGACAGTCTGAGGACAGTGTGTTGGAGCAGGGGGAGGAACAGAGCAGGACGTCCACATGAGAATGGAGATTGTACTATGTCAGTCAGCTTTTCTGTAACTATAACAAAATACCCATAGCAGTTAGCTTCTAAAGAGGAAGCGTTTGTTTTGAAACACAGTCTCGTTCCACAATCAACTGACTCCATGTGGTCTTTGGGTTTGTGACAGGGTAACATGATGGTAGTATGTGGTAGAATAAAACTTCACAGGACACAGGAATGGTTAGGGGAGATCCAGGACCCCATGACTGTCTTTGAGAGCATGCCTCTAGTGACATAAAGGTTCCACCAGGTCCCACCTCCTAAATCCCCACCTTGGGGACCAAGTTTTTACTGTGTGGACATTTTGGGGATACTTTCCTGAACTGTACCAAACAGGATGGGGCAGAAGGGGTGTGTTAGAATCTGAACAGACTTTCGGAGGTCCGGGTGCAGTGGTGGTTTACTGACAGACTGAATGTGGGTGCTCAGGACTGACAGAGGTAGAGGAGGTGGGGGAAACTGGTCTGGGAAGAGTTGAAAGCCCAATTCTAGCTGCTGTCACTTCAAGACTGGCAGAGGTATAGGTTGGAAGGACAGTGGTCTCTGCAGTTGGCACCACACACTGCCAATCAGGCTCAAGGTATGTGGCCTTACTTGCCCTGCCTCCAGGTCTATGGAGCTGGAGTCAGTGGGGCTGGGTGGGGCAGCAGCCTTCCGTGAGGTCCGGGTGCAGTCGGTGGTGGTGGAATTCCTGCTTACCCACGTGGAGGTCCTGTTCAGTGATACCTTCACCTCTGCTGGCCTGGACCCTGCAGGTATGTCCAGTCCATCCGCTGGCATCCTGGCTACTGCCCTTCAGTGTTAGGCTCTGTCAGGGCTGCAGTGGGAGGGCAGGTGGGCTCCTGGCCCTACCCTTACTCCACTGACTAGACCTCCCCCCCAGCTCCTTGAGGACCCCACCCTGGCCCATCCCTCCCCGCGCCCCCCCTCCTTCTCATTTCAGCTCCTACGCCCAGGATCCCCACTTCTTGGCCAGGACGCCGTTCTTCCTTCACCCCTTATAGTTCCTGGGGGCTCTTGGGGCCTTGGGTCCACCTGGGAGGAGGTGGGAGGTCCCCAGACTTGACCCCACCCTGGCCCTGCCCAGACTCCCTGCCCTGCCCCGGACCCCAGCCCAGTCAGGATTCTGCTCGTCGGAGGGCCCTCTGGCCCGAGGTAACTGACCAGAGCCACTGCCCTTGCTGGCTGCTGGGAGCTGCCTTCTCATCAGCTCGTTCTGCCTCACCCTTCCTCCTTACCTGCCTGCTGCCCCCCCATTCCCGCCTGATCTACACCGGCCCCTGCCTTGCCAGCCCGGGTGGGCACGCTGCGGGGCCGGGGCTTGGGCTGTGGCGCTTGGCTTTGCCTGTAGTCTCAAGTGGACCAAAGCTTATACTTGTCCCCTTTCGGACCTCTCCAGGTCGCTGCCTCCTTCCCAGACCTAAGTCCCTTGCGGGAAGCAGTCCCTCCACTCGCCTGCTGACACTGGAGGAAGCCCAGGCACGCACCCAGGGCCGTCTTGGAACGCCTACTGAGCCCACAACTCCCAAGACCCCAGCCTCACCAGTGGAAAGGTATGCATGGGATGCTGGGGAGGGAGGAGTAGCTGGGAGCCCTGGTTTCTCAAACTGCCTGCTCTCTCTCACCCAAACTCCAGAAGGAAAAGAGAGAGAGCAGAGAAACAACGGAAGCCAGGGGGTAGCAGTTGGAAGACATTCTTTGCTCTGGGGCGGGGCCCCAGCATACCTCGGAAGAAGCCCCTGCCCTGGCTGGGCGGCAGCCGGGCTGCACCACAGCCTACAGGTCAGAGGCTGAGCCCTTGCTGTGTGGGTGATGTGAGTGGCTATAGTACTGGAGAGGCCGGTGACTTCTCTTCTCCCTACAGGTAGCAGACCTGACACTGTCACACTGAGATCTGCCAAAAGTGAGGAGTCTCTGTCATCGCAGGCCAGCGGGGCTGGTGAGCATAGTGTGGACCCTACATGTGCCCAAGTTGAGCTAGGAGGAATCAAGGCCCTGGTTTCACCTTTAAATGTTGTACTTCAGATTGAAGGCCTTGGGTTTGTTTTATTTGTTTTAGGGGATTTTTGTTATGGTTTTAAGGCTGGGTCTTGCTAATGTTGTTCTGGCTGGCCTGTATAGTCCAGGCTGGCCCCACAACTCTTAACTGTCTTGAGCCTAAGAACTGAGATTACATGTGTGAGTCACCAGATCGAGCAAGGGATTTAGACTTTTAAAACCAAGGCCTCAGGCGTAAGCTAGATAAATCTAAGGTACGACTTAGATATAAATTGCTATTGACAATACACACTGCATTCACTAGTTCATACAGGGTCTTTTGTTTAGTCGTTCCTTTTGAGAATACTTAAGTAATATTATCAACATCCCCAAACACTCTGGATGCAATTAAAAGAGTCCCCATAACTTACCTGGGAGTGCCTCCCTGCTGCTGCCCCTGCCCAGAGGCATCCTCTTGACAGCCATCATCCCTCACTCTGGAGGCTCACGCCCCTGCAGGTGTCTATGTGAAAGCCCTGTTGCTCAGTTCCAGTTGCTCTGATGCATGTGTGGGCAACATGGGAAGTGGGAGGCAGACTGCATATGCTGCTTGATTTTCAGAACACACAACCAGACAACCATCTACATTGACCAGTGCAACTTAGTTCCTCCCACTGCGCTCTCTCTCTCTCTCTCTCTCTCTCTCTCTCTCTCTCTCTCTCTGTGCATATGTGTGTGTGTCTTGTGTTCACCATTCTCCACCCAATGGTTCTTGTCAGCAATCCCGTCACACTCCTAGTGAGCAGGCTCTGCGTGATGCTCAGGAGTGAATGAAGCTGCTGCTGTGTGGGCTTCCAGTGGTTTTCCAGGGCGGGTGTCCATCTGGACACCCTACAGAGTGTGTGACGGCCTACCATGCTCATGCTTCATAGCTATGCACCGGATGCCACCCTCGCTCTGAATCTGGACTAGTTCATAACCTTGTCGTACCACTCATGCTCTGAACAGCTCTTCTGTCCTCTAGGGAGCTCTGCTTCCTTTCACATGGTTTCTGCCAAGTTGTATCCGTCCTCACGGGGTGTTTTGGTCTGTAAGGTTCTCACCTCTGTGCTGCCCCCCTCCCAACAGGCCTCCAGAGGCTGCACCGGCTGCGACGACCTCATTCCAGTAGTGATGCTTTCCCTGTGGGCCCAGCACCTGCTGGCTCATGTGAGAGCCTGTCCTCCTCTTCCTCGTCATCTTCATCTTCGTCCTCCTCCTCAGAGTCCTCAGCAGCTGGCCTGGGGCCACTCTCTGGGTCCCCCTCGCACCGCACATCAGCCTGGCTAGATGATGGTGATGAGCTGGATTTCAGTCCTCCCCGCTGTCTGGAAGGGCTTCGGGGACTCGACTTTGATCCCCTTACCTTTCGCTGCAGCAGCCCTACCCCAGGGGACCCTGCACCTCCTGCCAGTCCAGCACCTCCAGCCTCTGCCTCTGCCTTCCCACCTCGGGCAACCCCACAAGCCCTGTCACCCCATGGACCCACCAACCCTGCTTCGCCCACTGCCCTGGACATCTCAGAGCCACTGGCTGTATCAGTGCCACCTGCTGTCCTAGAATTGCTGGGGGCTGGAGGAACACCTGCCTCAGTCACCCCAACACCAGCTCTGAGCCCTAACCCAGGCCTGCGCCCCCATCTCATCCCTCTGCTGCTGCGTGGAGCTGAGGCCCAGCTAAGTGACACTTGTCAGCAGGAGATCAGCAGTAAGCTAGCACCAGCAGGTCCCCGGGGAGCTCCAGGCCAGTACAGTGAGTCTTATTCAGTAGATCTCACACCCAGTCCCCAAACTGTCCCAGGACCCAGCTGACCCCCTTTCTATTCCTTTCTGTATTGTAGGTCCTGGCATGGATTCACCATTATTGCCCCCACCCTTGTCTCTACTGCGCCCTGGTGGGGCTCCACCTCCACCCCCCAAGAACCCAGCTCGTCTCATGGCCCTGGCTTTGGCTGAGAGGGCTCAGCAGGTGGCAGAGCAACAGAGCCAACAAGAGCAGGGGGGCACCCCACCTGCTCCCCACTCCCCTTTTCGTCGCTCACTATCTCTAGAGGTGGGTGGGGAGCCTTTGGGGACTTCAGGGAGTGGACCACACCCTCCCTCCTTAGCCCACCCAGATGCCTGGGCTCCAGGTCCTCCACCTTATCTCCCAAGACAACAAAGTGATGGGAGCCTGGTGAGAAGCCAGCGGCCCTTGGGGACCTCAAGGAGGGGTCCCAGGGGCCCTTCCCATGTCAGTGCCCAGATTAGGGCAGGTGGGGCTTACAGGGATGCCCTTACAGAGATGACAGCCCAGTCCCCATGTTCTGTCCCTTCACAGGGTTCTAACCCCAGTTTCTTCTCAGCCCCCCGGGAGTGTCTGCCACCTTTCCTTGGGATCCCCAAACAAGGCTTGTACTCCCTGGGTCCCCCATCGTTCCCACCCAGCTCCCCGGCCCCAGTCTGGAGGAACTCTCTGGGTGCTTCCTCAGCACTTGACAGGGGAGACAATCTGTACTATGAGATGGGGGCAGGGGAGGGGACCTCCTACTCTGGCCCCAGCCAGCCCTGGAGTCCATTTCGCTCCATGCCTCCTGACAGGCTCAATGCCTCATATGGCATGCTTGGCCAGTCACCACCACTCCACAGGTCCCCTGACTTCCTGCTCAGCTACCCACCACCCCCCTCCTGCTTTCCACCTGACCATCTTAGCCACTCAGTCTCCCAGCACATTGCCCGGCGCCCTACCCGGCCTGAGCCCCTCTATGTCAACCTAGCCCTAGGACCCAGGGGCTCATCACCTGCCTCTTCCTCCTCCTCCTCTCCTCCTGCCCACCCCCGAAGCCGGTCAGATCCTGGGCCCCCTGTTCCCCGCCTCCCCCAGAAGCAGCGGGCTCCTTGGGGTCCCCGTACCCCACATCGGGTACCTGGACCTTGGGGCTCCCCTGAGCCTCTCCTGCTCTATAGGGCAGCTCCACCAGCCTATGGGAGGGGAGGCGAACTTCGAGGATCCTTGTACAGAAATGGAGGACATAGAGGAGAGGGGGCTGGTCCCCCTCCTCCTTATCCCACTCCCAGCTGGTCCCTACATTCGGAAGGACAGACCAGAAGTTACTGCTGAGCTAGGGCCAAGAAAGGACCCTCCCCACATTGGATCTTGGTCCAAGTCAATCCTTTGTTTTGTATTTTCTTGAGCTTGCTACCCCACTCCAGGTTTCTAACTTTGTAACTTGCTCTGATGTGGGTCCCTAACCCAAAATCATTATGTCCGTACCCTGAGTTGCAGGGTGTGACCATCCCCCACCTCCCTCCTGGGGCCCTTGCACAAATTGGGAGTGGTGGAACAAGGCTGATATCCTGTCCTCCTCCTCCCTCCAGGAGCCTCCAGCCCGTGCTGCTCTGTGCACAGGGGTGGGGAGACAGTCCCTGCCCACCTCTCCCTATGCACCCCACTAAACCACCTGACAACATTAATAAATAAAAATAGCAAAAATTTGACTTCTGGAGCCACTGAATGAAGAAGAGACAAACCGGGGACTTTCTTTGCTTTGAGGCAGACACTGAGGAATGGGGTCAGTCCTGGGAAGGCTCCCAGGGTAATGTCTGCAGGAAGAGCTGTGGGCACCCTAGGAGTCTGGGTTAAGAGTGGGGCTCAGCCTGGGAGTGTCTTCAAGGTGGCACTTATTCTGCAGCTCTGCCATGATCTCCTCCAGCAGATCCATCCTGGGCAGCAGTAGGGCAGACAGACCTGGGCTTAGCTCAGGGTGAGGGAGGGGCCCCGGGGCCACCCACCACAGCCTGTGTATCTCACTCCTGTAGCCGGGAGAAGAGACTGCCTTCCGTCAGCTCACTCTCTTCACTATCAAGTTTCTGTGGGAAGAAAGGGCAAGGTGCCACCAGCTGCCACAGAAGCTCAGAGCCTGGGGCTTTGGGTGTTCTACTCATGGCCTTCCCTGGCAGCAGCTCTCTGGGCATTGAAGCCTCTTTGTCAGCACGCATGGGTGGGGGTCCAGGACAGGAGTCCCATGTGTGCCACAGTTGCCCCTGCAGAGTTTGGGTCCTGACAGAACTTCCTCTCACCCTGCTCCTCAGAGCTCTAGGGAAGCTGCTCCACAAGGCTGGTGGGCTGCTCAGGGAATCACAGGTCAGAGGCTAGGGTGCAGGTTAGTAATGGAGTAGGGGTATCCGTACTATTGAGATGGATTCCAGGCAACAGTGTGTGCTGGGGCTGGGACTGGGGCCCACACCAGAGCTGGGGTCCAGATGTAGACTGGAGCTGGGCCTGAAGCTGCTGCCGAGAGTCAAGCTGCTGCCCGAGTCCCAGGCTGCATTCTGCTGGACTCTGTTGCGATCTGTGACCTCAGAACTATCCAGGGCCTATAGAAAACAAAGGCAAGGAACTAGCATGGTTGTCTGGGTCCCCACACCTCCTTTGGTTACTGATCATTCTTCTGTTTCCTACCTGGGAAGGGTCTGGGAAAGGGAGCACAAGCCTTGATCTGGCCTTGGCCCTGGGGGTCACTTCACTGTACAGATGCTCTGGGAATACAGAGCAGATGACTGAAAGTTATGCACACCTCCACAGTGTCCAGAACACCCCATCATCAGAACCCTCTAACCTGGCAGGGAACCCAGGGTTACAGGAGACAGTGCTGTCCACTCTGCTGGGGAGTTGACCTTGGGTTCTGAGTCCTATAGAAAGAGGTGAGATGTGATGACATGGGCCCTCCCTGGGGTTCCATAAGTACCCAAGCCACTCTGACCTTCCTGTACCTTGACCATGGCCTTTCGCAATAGGTAGCGAGTGCTCTGCAAGCTGCCCCAGCGGTCAGCAGGCTCTAGGCCCAGCCCTGCTTGAACCAAGGCCTGATAAGGGGCTGGCAGCAAGGGGTCCAGGGCCGGGCTCTCACCTGCCTCCAGCTTTGCTTTCACCTCCAGTCCCTCTCCCCCAGCCCACGGCAGCGCTCCTGTGAAGAAGGACCATGAGGAGACCCACACTAGTGCTACGTCTCCATGGTGGGCAGGGAGTGTAGGGTGAGCCACTGACCAGTGAAGACTTCCTGGGCCAGGATGCAGAAGCTGTATAGGTCTGAGGTAGGGGCTGGCATGTCACCACGGATCAGCTCAAGTGGTAGCCATGGGTACAGTTCAGGGGGTGGGGGAAGCCCTGGACTTGGGTCTCCCTGGGGGTAGTCCCGTTGCCGCCTGGGGAGGTCAAAAGGTCTGGTGAGCTAGTGGCTGCCAGGAGGGAGATAGGGCAGACATGGGGGCAGGCTCTCACCTGGGCTGCAGCCTGGGCTGGTTCAGCGGACGCCCGTGCTCTAGATGGCTCACCTTAACCAGGCCTGGCCGCACTAGCTGCACAGCATGAGAACTGAGGCCGCCATGGGCCCAGCGGCGGGACTGCAGGAACAACAGGGCCTCCACCACCTGGAGCAGCAGAGAGCTGGGCAGCAGGCCTGGCAGCACTCGGGGCCCCTCCTCAACCGCTCTTGCTGAGTGCAGCAGGATATAAAGGGAGCTCAGACACACTGGCTCAAAGAGCAGGCTGAGTCCGGACAGGTCCTCTGAGGGGCTCATTGCCATCAGCAGCAGAAGGCCAGGGTGGTGCAGGATGCTGGGAGGGAGCAGAGCAGGTCCTTCAGAATGTCCCCCACCTGCTCAAGGTGAGGGCTGCTTCTGGCACAGGCCACCTACCATGGGCCAGGGGAAGACTGTCTCACCAGCCACCATGCAAAAAACACTGAGACCCTCCATCACAGCCTAGCAGTGACAGGTCAGCCCCAGTCCATATCTGCCCAAGTCCCCTCCCATCCCTCCCTCCTCTCTGGGTACCACTCTATGGGAGGGTGTCATTACAGCTGGAGGGCTCCATGCAGGATGCTAGCCCAGAGATAACGCTTAACTACAACCATGGCCAGTACCACATCCTCTTGGTTATGGACTGCTGGAGCCAGCGGTCAGCTGGGACTGGTAACCTGCAGTGCTGAAGGTCAGCCAGTAGCACGTCAGGGCGGGTTTCCGGGGTCTTCAGCTGACGTACAGTAACAGGGTGGCCCTTCCACAGGAGGCTGGAGAATGGGCAGCAGGTGAGTGACATGGGCAGGATTTCTTTGTGAGGGAAGCAGGAGGCAGGGGCTCTCAAGGCACGGAAGGGGCTCTCACTTGGCCATGAGGGTATGAGAACTGCTCTCGTAGGTGCGGTCAGGCTCACCCTGGGTTGGTACTAGCTCCTTGGGGTCTACCAGCGGGATGCCCATTATCAGTGCCGGTGGCTGCAGGCTGTTCAGCTGAGGGAAAAGCAGGGCTTTGAGCACCAAGAGGATGCAGGGGTCCCTGCTCTCCCCTCCTCTTCCTCTTACCTGGCCGAACCCCAAGGCTGGGGTTTGGGAGGATCTCCTGATCTGGCCTTGCCTCAGTGCCCTGGGATAAAGGGCAGGCTGAGGGTAAGCATGGGGTCACTGGGTGTGCTGGCCCGGGAGGCTCAAGAATGTGAACTGTTACCTGTCTGCCCGTGCCAGCCTGAGTGAGGGCAGGGTGCCACACAGGCTGTGTCCAGAGCTAGCTTGTAATTGACTCGGGGACACAGTGGGCGCCAGCTCCCCACTCTGCACCAGCGCTGACATGTGAGTACGACACCACCGCAACACCTCCAGCACCTGGGTGGGACACAGGGTGAGACTGGGCGCCCATGCTGGCCTTGCTGACTCTAACGTACCCTGGCCACTACTCACCTCCCAACTCTGTTTGGTATCACCCTGCTCAGCCCAGTCTCTTGGCGTGCGACCCTGCCGGTCACGCAGACGCAGGTCACCTCCTGCCTGAAGCAGGTACCACATCACCAGCCCTCGGCCTGAGAAGGCGCCGGCATGCACAGGTGTGCTGCCATCAAGGCAGCGGCTGGGACAGAACCAGAGGCAGGGGTGGGTGGATGAAGAAAGGGGAGGAGACAGGCACAAAAGGGAGCTGAATGGGGGCTGAGTGGAAGGGAGGAGTCCTGGGAAGTGGGTTACATGAGAACTCAGGGGGTCAGGGTGGGATGGGGGAGGATCTTTGGGAACTCTGGAAGGCACCAGAATGAGAACAGTCACTGGGGAGCCAGATGAGGTTAACCCAGAGGCCAGGGAAGGCACTAAGCTCTGGAAGGGGATTTGTGCCCTGAGAGTGTTGGGGTACTGGGACCTGTCTACTCACTGGTTCGGGTTGGCGCCGAAGGCCAGTAGGAGGCGCACAGTAGAAGTATGGCCCAGTAGTGCGGCCAGGAAGAGCCCCGTCTGCCCAGCAGAGTTCTCACCATCTACCTGGACAACTGAGGGACAGCAAAGTCTAAACCTGTGCTCACTCCAGACTCCTGGAAGTCTCTCTGGCCACCAGGCAACACACATCTCATGAATTCTAGGCTAGCCTGGCACTCAGTATGTACCCAGGGATGAGCACGAACTTCTGCTCCTCCTGTCTCTGAGTGCTGGGATTTACCATGACTAGTTTATGTGTGCCGAGGTGCAACCCAGGGCGCTGAGCACTGTGAACAAGCATGCTGTCAGCTGAGTACATCCCACAGCGACTCGGCAAAGGCTCCTGGCCAGCCCAGCCCCCACTGTTTTTCTTCGGCTTGGTGCCTGTTCTTCCCCTTTCTTCACCCATCCCACTTCTGGTGCTGTCCTAGCCAGGGCTTTGATGGCAGCACACCCATGCTTTGATCCCTGACTCCATTTCTGTGGCCTGGAACTAGCGCCTCAACACAGGGCACTAGAAGTAACTCCACAGAGCTAGAACTAGGTGAGACATCTGTCGGTCATTATAATATTCATCCTCCCCAGGCCAGAGGTGTGAAATCAGGGCCAAATGTGGCTCCTTCCAGATCCTCTGAGCACCACGTTCTCTGCCTCATACTTGACTCAGCCAGCCATCACCGTCTGCACAGACATCTTAACTGGTTTTCCACTCTCAACCTGTGCCCCGAAGGCACCTTCCGAAAACACAAATTGTTGCAAGGACTAATCATCCCAAACAAGTTCCAAAACCAAAATACCACAACGAGGGTGAGGCTTGTTTTATGAGGCCCACCTGGCCTTAATTCCAAACCTGGATGATAGTTTCCAGAACCAGAAAGTAAAACTATGAATGGATTCCATTTATGATCACACAGGCGAAAACCTAAGTAACTCAAACTCATCCCCAGAAAGCAGGTGTTCTTCCATGTAAGAAAACCCGTCAGAGTAATAGATCTTTATGAATTAAAGGGCAAAAAAAAATTTTTTTTGATTTTTCGAGACAGGGTTTCTCCGTAGCTTTTGGTTCCTGTCCTGAACTAGCTCTTGTAGACCAGGCTGGCCTCGAACTCACAGAGATCCGCCTGCATTTGCCTCCCGAGTGCTAGGATTAAAGGCGTGCGCCACCACTGCCCAGTTTAAAGAGCAAAATTTATATGTCCTGGGCTGAAGGTACAGCTCAGTGGTAGAGCCCCTGCCTAGAATCCCCCAGTGAGGGGCTGGGGGTGTGGCTCAGTGACAGAGTGCTTGCCTGGCATGAATAAGTCACTGAATTCTTAGATATAGAAAAAAATAAAACTAGACAGGCAGTGATGGTGCATACCTTTAATCCCAGCCCTTGGAGGCAGAGGCAGGTGGATTTCTGTGAGTTTAGGCTAGCCCAGTCTACAGAGTGAGTTCCAGGGCAGCCAGGGCTTCACAGAGAAACCTTGTCTTGAAAAACAAAAACAAAAGATACAAAAAGAAAAAAAAAAGTAAATTGATGAAATTTAGTGTTTATATCTAATAATGGAGAAAAAACCTCAGAAAACTTAGATGGGAATTACTAATTATTAAAAAATTATATATACAATTAAATATATATAGTGTTTTGTTTTTTTGAGAAAGGGTTTCTCTGTAGCTTTGGAGTCTATTTTGGAACTTGCTCTTTTTATTTTTATTTTTTTAATGTTTAATTATTTATTATGTATACAATGTTCTGTCTGTGTGTATGCCTGAAGACCAGAAGAGGGCACCAGACCTCATTACAGATGGTTGTGAGCCACCATGTGATTGCTGGAAATTGAACTCAGGACCTCTGGAAGAGTAGGCAGTGCTCTTAACCTCTGAGCCATCTCTCCAGCCCCGAACTTGCCCTTTTTTAAAAAAATAATTTATTTAGATTCATTTTATGTGCATTGGTGTGAAGGTGTCAGATCCCTTGGAACTGGAGTGATAGACAGTTGTGAGCTGCCATGTGGGTGCTGGGAATTGAACCCAGGTCCTCTGGAAGAGCAGTCAGTGAGTGATCTTAACCACTGAGCTATCTCTCCAGCCCCTGGAACTCACTCTTGTAGACTAGGCTGGCCTCAAACTCACAGAGATCCACCTGTCTCTACTTCCCAAGTGTTGGGATTAAAGGTGTGGCCACTACCACCCAGCTATTATTATAATTAAAAACCCCAACAGCAAGCATGACAGTACAAAAAAACAGATTTAATTCTTTAAATATAAAAAATAAAGTGTGTGCCAAGTGGCAACAGTAGTTTGGGAGTTAATTTTTTTTTTTTGAGACAGGGTCTCATTAGCACAGGCTCCTCCCAAACTCTCTATCCTTCACCCTCAGCCTCCTGCGGGCTAGAGTGGCGAGTGGCTGTGCACCATCATGGCTGTTTTCTCTCTTCAGCTAACAAAAACTTAAGACACAGCCAGCAATCAGAGCTATTAAACAAGTTTAGAAAGTGGTCAGATTATCAGCTTAGAAAAATCAGTGGAGTCCCATCTGGGGTGGTCTGTTTGCTGGTTGTGGTGGCGCACGCCGGTAGGATTTGCTGAAGGAGGCAGAGGCAGGAGGATCACGAGTTCGAGGCCAGCCTGGGCTACACATTTGCCGGGCAGTGGTGGAGCACGCCTTTAATCCCAGCACTCGGGAGGCAGAGGCAGGCGGATCTCTGTGAGTTTGAGGCCAGCCTGGTCTAAAAGAGCTAGTTCCAGGACAGGAACCAAAACCACAGAGAAACCCTGTCTCGAAACAAAACAAAACAAAACAAAACAAAACAAAACAAAACAAAAAAAAAAAAAGAAAAAAAGAAAAAAAAGAAAAATCAGTGGAACTTGTGAAACCATTGACTGCTCATCGGAGTGTGAATTCCCTACTCCTGTTCCCGTCAAACCACAAAATCCAACAACACCCCACATCTTTGCAGCGATAGAGAAGAAAAGCCTTGTGTCCGGCTTTAGAGAAGTGTTTCTGCAAACCTGCTGCTATGTTAGGGTTAATCAGTAGGGGCTGAGACATTGTTTTGAGGCTGTGGAAACCTTGAAGAGCTGTTTCTCTGGAGAGTCTGCTCTAGGTGGTACGTGAGTGCTGACAGCGGCACCGACCTTGGTCCAAAGACACTCCTGGCTGACCTGGAGTTCTTAAGCCTTAATCAAAAGGGACTGAGATGTGTGTTGTCTGCTCTCATGGGCAGCAGGGCAAGATGACTTTGATAATTGGAACCTTTCCCTGCCCCAATCAACCTTGTAATTCAATAAAGTAACCAGAGCGAGCTAGCTGGGTGTCAGTCTTCTCTGAGAAGGTTGGACCCCTCTACTCTTTTAGATAATAAAGGCTTAGCATCTTAGTGGGCTTCTCTTTCTCTCTAAGGCAGCACCTATGACTCAACATCAAACAGTGGATCTCAGGCTCTTTACTGTCTGGATCCAAAACCTCTTCAGCTTCTTCTCCCCGAGTCTGGCTGGTCACACACATGCCCAGTTCACTTTGCCCAGGCCACTCCAGCTTCCAAGGGTCTCTTCTCCCTTTCTGCAGAATGGCTTACACTGTGAGACGTCCTTCACACCCAGGGAATCCCTTCCCCACCGACTATATTTCGTTCCCGGTGATCCAGAGGCCAGATTCACCCTATATCCCATTTCTACCCATATCTTGGCACACAGCAGGTAGCAGCGACAACATAGGGCCCTGGCACCCCGTCATGAAATGGTCAATGGAAGTTGTCCTCCATGGTGCTGGCTGGTTCTTTTCTCACTCTGAACCTCACCTCTGCGCAGGAACCTGGCCATGCCCCAGCATGGGCCTCCAGCCAGAGCTAGGCGATGCAGACGGCCCACCTGGGCATCTGGATCCCTCACGGAGCCCAGCTCCACCGGGAAGCGTGAGGCCTGCGAATGCATCGGCTCCTGAGGGCAGAGTGGAAGCGAAGACCAATAGGGCTGACTGAGCTTGGGAGCGGCTGTAGCTGAGAAGGGGATTCAGGAGTGTCTGATGGGAAAGGAGATGTCTGGAAGACCCGACTAGGGAGCCATACACAAGAAGACCAGGAGCCCAAGGGGCCCAAGGGGTCAGAAGTGATAATGGGAGTTTTAGGGCAGGGTGGGCATTCCAGCGAAACTCATGGGCTGCGGGCAGAATCTGAGCATGGGAGAGACTCTGCAGTATGAAAGAGCTAGGAGGCTCTGGACAGGTGCTGGTAGGGTCTGCAAGCTGGGGAGGTCTTAGGTTCCCAGAATAGAGGTGGGGTCTGACCAAAAGGGCAGCTGAACTGGGGCTGGGGGTGAAGTGTGGGGCTGAAGTGGGTGTGGTGAAAAGCCGAGGGTCCCGAAAGCTCCAAATTGCTCTAGGCCTGGACTCTGGCCCAAATGGCTTGGTACCTACCGTTGGGCGCAATTGTGGCTGTCACGTGACTATGGCACAGCGATGGCAGTCTGCGCAAGAACTCTAGGCGCCTGTTTGCCTGCTGCTTCCTGATATCTTGCACTTGCGCAGTAGCGTACCCTAAGAAGCAGCCCTACCATCCTGTAGGAGGAAGGGACCGAGATGTCGGCCCAAGAGGTTTCAGCGTGTTCTCCTCCCCCCTTGCCTGCTCCAGAATGTCAGTTATCCAGTGTCTCTTATTTTTGTAATTTTAATTTTACGTGTGTGACTATTTTGCCTTATGTATGTAAGTGCTCCAGGCGGCAGCCTAGCATCCAGGGTGGACAAAAGAGTGAATAGAATCGCCTAGAACTAGGGCTAAAGGGGCCAGTGAACTGCTATCTGAGTGTTATGAATCCAATCTGGGACCTCTAGAAAAGCAGCCGGTACTCTTAACCGTTCAGCCATCTCTCCAGCTCCCAGCCACACCCTCGTGAACCCTCTTTTTTTTTTTTTTTTTTTTTTTTTTTTTTTTGTTTTTCGAGACAGGGTTTCTCTGTGGCTTTGGAGCCTGTCCTGGAATTATCTCTGTAGACCAGGGATTATTAAAGATGTGCGCCACAACCGCCTGGCTCCTCCTGGACCCTCTTAACCTCAGTTCCTCATCCCTGATGCTATTTCCATGCTCACCCACCCCATGACTATGTCCAATCTCTTCCCTGAGCCCCATACCCGAGGGCCCTTCAGGACGCCACCCTTTAGACATCACCTGGACCGTCAAGGGTCAAGCCTATTGGGCCTCAGAATCATCCCCATACTGGGCCCCTGCTACCTCCTTCCCTTCCCTGCCACATGGCCCATTCTCTAAGCCCCTCCCCTCCTTTCCATCCCAGTCCCCACTCTTTCCTAGCTTCTCCAGTCTCTGAAACAGGGTAGGAAAGGAAGGAGACACAGAAGAGACAGAAGACAAATTCTGAGTCCTTAACTGGTTACCAACTTAAACATGACGTGTCTCTCAACAGCATTCACAGAACACAAGGGTTCTTAGAAAGCCCAAGCCTCTCTGATCAGCACAGCCTTCCACTAACTCCACTGAGGATAACACCCTTGACCTGGGGCTGTGGTAACAATTGTCTTGGTTACTTTGCAGAAGTTTGAGACAGGTTTACTGTCTTTATTTCTGGATTCCAAAGCACTCAGGAATCTGAGGCAGTAGGATTCCCAGGAGTTCAAGAGCAGCTTAGGCTACAGTATAAACCCTATCTCAACAAACAAACAAGTCCCCAAAATGTTGAAGGCTGCTCTTTCTTAAACAGACACACACACACACACACACACACACACAGACATATACACACACGCACGCATGCATGTATGAATTTGCACACACACACACACACGCTTGACATAGTGTCTCACTAGGTACTGCCAACTGACCTTGAATTTGCAACCTTCAGTCTTAGATCCCATTGCTGGTATTTTAGGCTTATATTATCACATCCAGAAAATATCCACTCTTACCTGGATGCTGTAGAAACTGATGGATGAGTGGGAGAGGGGGTGAAAGGCTCGGCATCTCTGCCTTCATGCCATGTCTGACCCCTTCCTGCCGCAAACTTTGAATGAGACTACCGACTCAACCTGACATGTAGACATGTTGCTTCTTTGACAACCGGGTACTCAATACTATGACACGGGATGAACTTGGTTCATTGGAGTGGGTGCCTATTTCTTACAGCCTGAAAATCCTCTAGCCCTGTCATGAACCCAGGACGTCTAGCAAGTTGACCCCAGCAGCTCCCACACAGAGCTGACCATGTGTTAACTTACCGAGTACAAGCCAGGCTGCTTGTGGACAACAATGAGAAAGGAGCAGGGAAGAGCTCGTAAAGCCGTAACTAGTCTCAAAGTCATTATCACCCTCTGTGAGTTCGAGGTCAGCCTGGTCTACTAAGTGAGTTCCAGGACAGCCAGTGCTGTTACACAGAGAAACCCTGTCTCAAAAAACCAAAAAGTAAATAAATACACAAAATAAACAAATCACTCTGACCTTGACTCCCAGTACTCCTGCTGGGATTCTGACTCAAAGAAATCTTTCACGTGACTGAGGGACAGCTAACAAACCCCAGCACATGCCCCTCCTGCGCCAAAAAAAAGTCTGACACCTTTTGTGTTAGGTGACCAGTTTGGTCTCCTCTAGTCTGGGCTGGCTCCATTCAGTTTTAGATGCAGTGTCACGTGATCTGCATCAAGGTGCTTTGCCTTACTTGTTCATAGTGGGCAGCTTGGTCCCATTCCTACCACTATGATGTGGGACAATGCTCTTGTACACTGTAAAGATTTGTCACTCATATTAGTTTAATAAAACGTTGATTGATCAGTAGCCAGATAGGAAGTATAGGTGGGGTAACCAGACTAGGAGAATTCTTGGAAGAGGAAAGGCAGAGAGTCAGTCACCAGCAAGATGCAGAGGAAGCAAGATGAGACTGTCTTACTAAGAAAAGGTACCAAGACACGAGGCTAAACATAGATAAGAATTATGGGTTAATTTAAGTTATAAGAGCTAGTTAGTAATAAGCCTGAGCAATTGGTCAAACAGTTTATAATTAGTATAAGCCTCTGTTTCTTTGGGACTGAATAGCTGTGGGACCAGGTGGGATAGAAACTTCTGTCTACAACGCTTGAAGCAAGAGATCACTGCCTGGCATCATTGCCTTCCTTTGGCCCACCCTCCACATGGTAGAGGAACCTGACACATGTTTCCTCCACCTGTAATCCCCACGATTCCTGTTGCTTCTGGCTGGAACACAGATCAAATCCCGAGGCTATACCATTGAGTGCTATGCATCCCTCTGCCCTTTACCATTTCTCTGTGCGTTTTCCTCTTTGTTGTTGGTTTTTTGAGATAAGATTTCTCTGTGTAGCCCTGGCTGTCCTGGGACTTGCTCTGTACCTCGAACTCAGAGATCCACCCGCCTCTGCCTCTCAAGTGCAGGGATTAAAGGTGTGCGCCACCACTGTCCTGCTCCTTTCCATCTTTGTAACTTTATTATTATTTACAGTGCTGGAGATGAAATTCAAGCTCTTGTATATGTTAAGCATGTACTATATCTACCATTGAGCCAAGCTCCAGGCTCTCCCCGGGGAATTCTTGGCAAAAGTCCTCAGCTCTTGTTTTGTTTTTGAGATAGAGTCTCACTATGTGGTCCAGGCTAGTCTTGAAACTATAATATTCTTGCTTGTGCTTCTGTGGTAGTTTGAATGTAATTGGCCCTCACAATCTCATAGGGAGTGGCACTATTAGGAGATGTATAGCATTGTAGGAGGAAGTGTGTCATTGTGGGGGTAGGCTTGGAGGTTTCATATGCTCATGAGACCGCCTAGTATTCCCGCTGTCTCAAGATGTAGGACTCTCAGTTCCAGCACCACGGCTGCCTGCATGCCACCATCTTGATGATAATAGACCGAACCTCTGAAACTGTGAGTCACCCCAATTAAATGTTTTATTTATGGGAATTGCTGTGGTCATGGTGTCTCTTCACAATAGAAAACCCAACAAAGACAGCTTCCTGGTGTTACCCTTTTTTTTTGAGACAACATCCCTTGCTGGGACTTGTGTCTCACCAATTGGGCCAGGCTGGCGGACTGATATCTGTTTGTCTCAGCCTGTACACACATGAGGCTTGGAGTTTTATATGGCAACTGGAGGTTAAACTCAGGTCCTCATGTCTTTGGGCATCAGACATTTTCCTGACAGAGACATCTCCCCAGCCTGTCCATTGGTGCTTATTGGCTGAAGGAATGGTCTTCCCCTCCTGGACACATGGCCTTGGCCCAGCCTTTTGTTAGTGCCTGCTCTTCATCTGTGTTATTTATTGCACATCCTCTGAGATGGAAAGAATTCTTGAATAGAACCCTGACCAAGTTCATTACAGGATAGACGGCCTCAAGTCATTATCACCCTGGGTCATCTAAAGACACACACACACACACACACACACACACACACACACACACACACATTCTCTCTCCCCTCCTCCTCTTCCTCTTCCTCTTTACTATGTAGCTCTAGATGTTTTGGAACTCACTGTGAAGCCCAGGCTGGCTTGGAACTCATGATTCTCCTGCCCCAGCTTCCAAAGGTCACCACATAGGACCAAAGACCTCTTGAGTTTCAGACATGCCCCACCTATCTGAGCCACCTCTGTTGGCCGAGGCCAGGACCAGCCCTTCCCCAAGGAGGCAGCTTCAGGGAGATATAGGCAAAGGCAGAGTCTCTGGACCTTTATTGAGCACATGGCCCTTACGGTGCTGATGGAGTAACCCTCAGGCCTTCCTTCCCAGCAGCCTCCGCCACAGTTCTTGGCTGAGCAGTGCTTGTTCCCGGCGGGCACCCTGCAGCACACTCCGGTTTTCCTGGGCTCTCCGGATCAGGTAGGGGATCACCTCCTCCAGGCAGCCATAGGGGATAGACTTATACACCAAATATCCAGCCTGTCCTGTTGGGAAGAGTATTGGCAGAGTGTGGGTTGAGAGAGAGAGAGAGAGACAGAGAGAGAGAGAGACAGAGAGAGAGAGACAGAGAGAGAGACAGAGAGAGAGACAGAGAGAGAGACAGAGAGAGACAGAGAGAGAGACAGAGAGAGAGAGACAGAGAGAGAGACAGAGAGAGAGACAGAGAGAGACAGAGAGACAGAGAGAGACAGAGACAGAAAAAGGTTCTTGGGCATCGGCAGCAAATGCTACTTCCTTTGCTCAGAACATGGCAGACTGGGTGAGTTAGACATAATTCACTACTAAAACACTCTACAGCAAACATTTAAGAGAAACAATTTTCCTCTTGTCCATCCTTCTCTTCCTTATTTCCTTCCTTCCTTTCTTTCTGATTGGTTGGTATGAGATTGGCTTTTATTATGTAGTCCAGGCTCAGTTCTAATCCCAAATCTGCCTCAGTCTCCTGAGTGCTGGAATTACAGGTTTGTACCACCATCTAGCAAAAAAAACAAAAAAACAACAAAAAAAAACCCCTCAGTTTTAAGATAATGCTAAGAGCCAGGCAGTAGTGGCACTCACTTTTAATGCCAGTACTCGGGAGGCAGAGGCAGGCGTATCTCTGTGAGTTTGAGGCCAGTCTGGTCTACAGAGTGAGTTCTAGAACAGCTAGAGATACAGAGAAACTCTGCCTCAAAAAACAGCAAAAAAAGATACTTCTAAGAGAGCAAGAAGACTAATTCAATAATTATGAAAGTAAAAACTTACATAGATCTTATCTACATGGGAAGTAGAAAAAGACAAGATCTCCTGAGTAAATTGGGAGCATGGGGACCTTGGGGGAGAGTTGAAGTGGGGAGGGGAGAGGCGGGGAGGGGAGCAGAGAAAAATGTAGAGTTCAATAAAAATCAATTAAAAAAAAAGAATGTAAAAGCTCAGAGAGATGGGGACACAGGAAGCCACTCTTTCTCTGAAGGAGAAATCCAATTAATGTTGAATAACCTAACATGTTATACAATTACGCGTGAGCCTCACCCTGCTGAGCATTCTAGGAACCCAGCCCCATATAAGCTAGAACTCAGAAAAGCTGTAGAGAGGTGAGAAGTTCCCCACCTCTCTACACTCCTAACGAATGGGTTAGACCCAAAGACGCCAGAGAAATTCATCACTGCTGTTTTCTGGGGTCATAGGCTAGCCCGTTCACACAGTGACAGCCTAAATTTCTATCAAGGTATTGAAAGAGGCCTCGAACCCCAGGAGGCAGAGGCAGAAGGATTTCTGTGAGTTTGAGGCCAACCTGGTCTACTTGGGAGTTCAGGCCAGCAAGGGCCGCATAACCAGACCCTGACTCAAAAACAAAAGCAAGTAAACAAATAAACAACAGAAAACACTGGCAGTGTGAATCGAGAGCAAAGTGGTTTTTGAAAACAATAACGTCTCTGTATTGTGGGGTGTGCGTGTGTGTGTGC
>NC_022030.1:22080845-22089633 GCF_000317375.1 Microtus ochrogaster
CATAAAACTAGACTATTCGGCCGCAAGCTACTGGGGAACCTCCTGCCTCTGCCTCCCATTTCCATAGGCATTCTAGGATGGTAGACATCTGCCTTACTGTCTAGCTTTGGCATGGAGCCTTGGGATTTGAACTCAGGTCTTCAGGCTTGCACGTTAGGTGCTCTACCCATTGAGCCATCTTTCCAGTAATAAAGTGCTCTTGTTACCCTTAGTAACCCATGAAGGAAAGGAATTCAGTCTAAGGCCGTAGGGAGCAGCAGTCAGGACCCTAAAGTGCAGGCAATATGGCACCATAAACGAGAACCAGCACAGGTCAGGAGAGAAGACACAGGGCATATCCCTGTTAGGGTTCCAAATCCCGGAAAACTGATGCGTCCGGGAGGAACTGGAGGGTGAGCCAGCTGCAGGTTCTCTGTGAGAGTGGGGCCAGTTCATGACGGGAAACAGCAGGAGGGCTCCAGGTGAGAGGGAATGAGAGGGTGAGGGTGGGGGTGGAAGGTTGAGGGTGAGCCATTCACATACCTAGTGCCAGGGAGACGTGGTCACACATGCCCAGAAGTTGTCCAAAACAGACCGGCCCATCCAGAGGAATGCCCAGCTCCCACATACTGCAGAAGGGGGTCGTGTTATCAGTCCAGACAGTGGCTACATCTAGAGACAAGCCAGCCACCCGAGCATTCAAATATGGAGAAAGAGCAGTTGGCCAGCTGGATCCACATTCCACACCCACACATTCAACCAGAGATCAGATATGAGGGTGGATCAGGTCTGTGTAAACACCGGCATAGGTTTCCCCCTTAGATTGGTGTAACTATGTATGTAGTGTTTACATTCATTGCTCTAGGTGTTGTGAATAAGCATGACGGTTTCAAGCCTACAGGAGCATGTTCGTGGGTCATATGCAAATATTCAAATACTATGTCATCCGATGTGTGGGACTTGAACATCTGAAAATGTTGGTTTCCATGGAAATTGGTCCTAGGACAAATTTGCACAGATTCTGAGAAATGACTCTAGCCCCAAACCCGATGGCAAATACCGCTGCAGGGCTGGCGAAATGGCTCTGTGGTCAAAAGCCCTGACTACTCTCCCAGAAGACACGACTGGACTCGCAACACCCACGTAGCAACTCAACAACTGTCTACAACTCCAGTTCCAGGGAATCTGGTGCCCTCTTCTGGTCTTTGCAGGCACCAGGCAGGCACATGGGCACACATTACACATGCAGGCAAAATGCCCAAATCCATAACATTTTTAAAAAGTCAAATAAAATTTAACAAAGAGCTCTTGCTTTTGCAGAGAAGCCCAGTTCGGTTACCAGTACCCAAGTCAGGCAGCTCACAGTGCCGGCAACCCCAGCTCCAGGGAGTCTAGCACCCTCTTTTGGCCTCCCCTGGTACTTGCACTCATGGGTGCACACATATACACACACACACACATATAAATCAAACCAATTAATCAATAACAATTCTCATGGGCTCTCATGAGACTTCCACCCATTGAGCCTCAGCTGCTCTCTGGAGTCCCCAGTCCTCCCTATGTCTCAGGGAATAAGGAGCAATGCCTTTCACATCTGAGCCTATAGGACATACACAGGCATAGAAGGGGCTAATTAAAAAAAAAAAAAACCTTATTACTGTGTAACCCAGTAGGCATCAATTTCTTGATCCTCCTGCCTCCGCCTTCTGAGGACAATAGGTGTATATCATCATGCCAGGTTGAAATTAAAATCCCCCCCATGTACCTCCTCATTGTCCCCCCCATACTACTGCCTTCCCATCACCGTCTTGTAGTCACAGAGAGGGGTGGGGCTTCTTAGGCATACTGGTTTCCCCTCCTCCAACCTCGTACCGCTTAGTTGCTTGGAGAACGGATTCTTCATTGTGAGAAGCCACCATAAGGTGGCACAGGGGACCATGCTGGGACACGCGGCGCAGCATCAGCTCCAGACAGCGACTGTAACTGAAGGGGGAAGTTCTGCTCAGCTCTCCAGGGATTGAGGGCCAAGTGCAATCAATGGTCGATGGGACTCCTGCCTCCTTTGGTCTTCAGGCAGGAGCTCCTCGGAACCGTTGCCCTCTCGTGTAACCTTTATCAAGCTTCCTTAGTAGAAGTCAGGATGGACGTTGGGGTGAAAAGCAGGACTTTGTTTTGTTCTGACACTCAGGCTCATTATGTAGCCCAGTCCTGCCTTAGCCTCTCATCAACAGGCATGACGAGCATGGGCTTGTGAAGTGGACGGCTTCTGACCCAATGACTGTCTCACAGCAAAACCATGTCTCCGCCCAAGATGGCACTACCCAGGATTGGTCTCTATAGCATGGGTGGATTTTTTTCTTTTTTTGGTTTTTCGAGACAGGGTTTCTCTGTAGCTTTTGGAGCCTGTCCTGGAACTAGCTCTTGTAGACCACGCTGGCCTCAAACTCTCAGAGATCCGCCTGCCTCTGCCTCCCAAGTGCTGGGATTAAAGGGGATTTTTTTCTTAAATAATATTTTTTTCAGTGTGTGTGTGTGTGTGGTGTGTGTGTGTTCTAGAGCATACACGTGGAGGTCTCTCCACATGGTCTCCCCCTCTACCACAGAGGTCCTAGGGAGGAACTCAGGCCATTAGGCTTGGTGGCAAGCACCTTTACCTGCTGAGCCACCTCACCAATCCTGTCTTAATTGGTTGTCTTAATTTTCAATACGACATGATGTGGACATTATGTATAAGAGAAAATTCCTGGCATGTCCGTGATGGCATTGGACATTGTCACAGAAGTTTAACTGGGAAAGAAAGAACCCCTAAGCCCCTGCGACACACACTGAATGCGGGTGGCACCATTTTATGTATTGTGGTCCCTGGTTAAAAAACAAAAGAGAGAAAGTAAGAGCCAGGCATGGTGGCACAGGCCTTTAATCCCAGCACTCAGGAGGCAGAGACAGGTGGATCTCTGTGAGTTTGAGGCCAGCCTGGTCTACAAGAGCTAGTTCCAGAAGAGCTAGGACTGTCACACAGAGAAACCCTATCTCAAAAAACCAGCCAACCAAAGCAAACAAAAAAACCAACCAAATGAAACAAACAAAACTTAGAGGGGTTGGGTGGAATAAGCTGAGCACTGGCATCCAGTCCTCTCTGCTTCCTGGCATGGACGTGATGTGATCAGCGCCTCTCACTGTCATGCTGCCCTGATACTATGAACTCTGTCCCCTCAAGCATGAGTTAAAACAAGCCCTTCTTTCCTTAATTTGCTACTGTCGGGGATTTTGTCAAGCATCAAGAAGAGCGATGAATACATCTACAGAAGATTCGTAGCAACCCAGGTGTCCACCAGTCGGGAGGCAGCCTTAGGAATGATGATGTGCGGAGGAAAGCTGTAAGCGGGGAGGGGGTTGAGGGCTGGGGTTTTGGGGGTGAAGGAGGACGTTGCTGTCCAGGTGGGAAACAACAGTGTTCCAAATCCTGGAGAGGAAGTGATGTGAACACACACACAAGATGTTTGGCACAGACCCCCATGGCTGGTGATGAGCAAGTGAGAGATGACATCCATTGTACAGGTCTGGTGGGGCAGGACTGTCATTCCAGTTACTTTGGACAATGAGGCAGGAGGATTGCAAGTTCAAAGTCTGCCTGTGCTATAGAGTGAGCTCAAGGTCACCCTGGGAACTTAACAAGTCTGTTTCAAAAACAAAAGTAAAAGGATGGCTGGAGATATAGTTTAGTGGTTGAATTCTCCAGTCAGGGACTGGGGGCATGGCTCCGTGGTAGAGCCCCTGCCTAGAATCCCCCAGTGAGGGGCTGGAGTGTGGTTCAGTGGTAGAGTCCCTGCCTAGAATCCCCCAGTGAGGAGCTGGGGGCGTGGCTCAGTGGCAGAGCCTCTGCCTAGAATCCCCCAGAGAGGAGCTGGGGTGTGGCTCAGTGGCAGAGTGACTGTCAGGCTTATGCAACCTGCTTTACTCCCAGAAGAAGAGTTACATGCTATTTAAGTGTGTGTATGTGTGCTTGTGCATGCACACATGTCTGTGTGTTCAGGTGCACATGTGTACGTGTGTGGGTTGTGGCCCAAGGTTGACGCTGGGTGTCTTTCTCGATGGATCTTCACTTTATTTACTAAGACAGGCTCTCACTGGACCCAGGCTCATCAGTTCTGTCTAGTCTAGCTAGCAGCTTGTCCCCCGGGACCCCCGTCTCTGCCTCTCAAGTCTGGAATGACAGGCAGCCACCACACTGGCTCAGCTTTTCCTATGGGTTCTGGGGATCTGACCTGCCTTCACTGTGCTTCTGAGACAAGCACTTTATCCCCTGAGCTGTCACCCTCCACCTTGTGTTTTGAGACAGGGTCTCTCACTGGGACCTGGGGCTTGCTGATTAGGTTGGACTTGTTGGCCAGTGAGCTCCAGGGATCCTCCAGTCTGTTTTCTCAACACAGTAACAAGATACCACATGTGGATTCGTGAGTGTGTGTGTCTGTGTGTGTGCGCGCGCGTGTGCACGTGTGTGTGTGCACTTGTGTGTGTGCGCGCGTGTGTGAGCACTTATGCACGTACATGTTTGCTCCCTATGTATGCACATGTAGAAGGCAGAGATCAATGTTGGGTCTCTTCCTCCAACTCTGTGCATCTTACTGTTGGAGTCAGGGTCTCTCACTGAACCTAGAGATGGATGTTTCAGCTGCCTTGACCCCTAGTGAGCCTAGAGCATCTGCTTGTCTCCAATGTTGGAGCATTGGAGTCACAGCTGTGTACCCTGGCACTCGGTCCTCGTGCAACAATCACTTTCCCTGTTGTGCTGGCACTAATGGGAGGTGGGGCCTTGAAGGAGGAAGTGTGTCACTGTAGAGGCAGGCTTTGAGGTCTCAGATGCTCAAGTCACACCCAGTGAGTCAGTCTACTTCCTGTTGCCCGTATATCAACATGTAGCAGCTACCTTTCAGGCATCATGTCTGCCTGCTCGCTGCCATGTCCTGTCGTGATGATAATGGACTGAACTCTGAACTGTAAGCGAGCTACCACAATGAAATGTTTTCTTTATAAGAGTTGCCGTGGTCACAGCGTCTCTCCCCAGCGATAGGAACCCTATCATTGCTTCCTCAGCCTTGTGACATATTATAGTATTTATTATTTTTCCTATAGCCTCTCAGCCTTGTCCCTACCTTCGACTAGTGGCCTCATAGTCAGGCTGAGTGCAATCTTCCTTCCCCTGGAGTTGAGTCATGGCTCTCTCCTTGTCCAGATAGGCACCTCGTACCAACTTCACCCCAAACGCCAGGCCAGCCTTGTGTGCAGCATCAGCATCCCGCTCCAGCCGTTCGTGAGTTTCCTGCAGGGCGCACAGGCAGACTCAGGAGGGTCAGGGTGCTGGGTCCCCACCCACAGCCCTTTAGAGCACACTGCCCACCTTCAGATAGGCCTGGTAAGTGTTCCACACCCAGGGCCCGCCTTCCTCTGGTCTGTTCCAGCGCAAGGCCAGGGCAGCCACGAGCAGGGAGAGGGCGGGGTTGATGAAAGTGTACTCCGCGTCCACCAGGAGCCTCACGTGCTGGGCCCGGGCATACTGAAGGGGGAGAGAAAGGTGTCAGGGCCAGCAGTGTCCGCGAGGTGGGGAGCCAGGGCACCCACGTGTTACCTGGGCCACTTGATGTAAGCGATTGAGAGAGGCCTGCAGGTGCTGATTCTGTTCGGCGTTGAGGTAGGAGACCTGCAAGTTCTAAGGGGCATTAGGGAAGGGGACAGTGCTCAGGACCACTGGCTCCCTTCAGGACCCAAGTCCCCTCTTTCACAGGTAAAGTATGTGTGTATGTGTGTCTGTCTGTCTGTGAAGAATTTGTGGGAAATCAGAAAGTGACTCGCAGGGTGTAGTGGCCTGTGCTGCAATCTTGCGATTTGAGAGGCCGAGGAAGCCTGAGCTAGTCTATCCAGTGAGAAAGAAGGAGGGCCAGCGAGATGGTTCAGTGGCTGAGCCACCTGCTGCGAAGCCTGATGACCTGAGTTCAAGTCTCAGGACCCACGTGGCGGAAGGAGACAGCTGACTCCTCGAAGGTGTTTTCTGACCCCTCCACTCCATGCTTTGTCATGCGTGTTTACAGGGGTGCACACATGCACACACACACACACACACCAAACAAAGAAACAAACAAACAAATAAATAAAAGCAGTAACATTTTAAAATATAATAAAAAAGAAAAGAAAGAGAGAGAGTTTAGAAAGTCGGAATGAGACCCAGTCTCAAAAAAGACATGGAACTCTCTCATAAACCAGGCATGGCAGTGCACACCTGTAATCCTATCAGGAGATGGAGGCAGGAGGATCGGGAGCTAAAGGCTATCCTGGGCTACAAAGTGAGTGAGAGGCCAGCCTGGCCTATATGAGCCCCAACCTAAAGAATAAATAAGTAAAAAAGAAAAGATCAAACAAAACAAAACTCACCCTCAGACTGACGGGGATTCTGCAGTGATGGGAAGGCCCCATGTATGGAAGGGGATCTGTGTGGTCCTACTGTGTGTGTGTTTGCTGAAGTTCATCAAGGCGTATCTTTGCCCCCGCAGGTTCTCATGTATCCCAGGCTCACCTAAATTTACTGTGTAGTCAAGATAACCTCCAGCTTCTGCTCCTTCTCCCTCCACTTCCCAAGTGCTGGTTTGGAGGTGTTTATAGCCAAACCCGCTTTGATTTGTAGTTTTCATTCAACAAAAATCTTTTTAACTCTTAAGACAAATCTAGCTTAAACAATTAGGAAGCTTTAACCTGCGTGCTTCACAGCCTGAAGCACTTGGTGCAGAAATGAACTGACGTCAGCCACCGAGAAGCGTCACAAAGTAAGATGGATCCATGGGCAGCAGGTGCCATTACCTCCCCCGTCCCAACTCTAGGTTCTGTTTCCATGGATTCAGCCCATGGCAGGTCAAAAAATTTCAGAAAAGCCTTGCAGAGCTGGAGACACCATGTCCTGCTTTACCAGAATTCAGTTCCTAGCACTCTCGGCAGGAGACTGTGTGTCTCTCTAGCTTCTGGAGAGCTACCGCCCTCTTAGGGCCTCTGAAGGCACTGCCCACGTGTGGTGCACACACATGCAATGACAAATAAAGTGATTTATTTAAAAAGAAAAAGCCAGCCGGGCAGTGGTGGTGCACACCTTTAATCCCAGCATCTAGTAGGCAGAGGTAGGGGGAAACTCTGCAAGTTAGAGGTCAGTTTGGTCTACAAAGTGAGGTCCAGGACAGCCAGAACTACACAGAGAAACCCTGTCTTGAAAAACAAACAAAACAAATAAAAAGAAAGAAAAAGAAAAAGGAAAAGGAAAACCCTGCGCCTACACTGAGCGTAGACAGTCATATGCTGTCGTTATCCTCTGAGATGGTTAGAACAGTCAAGCTGAGAGACCAGCGTTCCGGGCATGCCTGTGGAGGATTGTCTTGTGTTGTGGTGGGGAGATGCACCAGCAGAGGTGGTGTACGTTCCTTTGTGGGGATCCTGGACTGCATGATGGAGGAATGGAGCTAAGCAGCAGGAAACTAGCACCCGTGGCTCCCTGCTTTCTGATCCTAGATGCCGAGGGACCAACTGCTTCAACCTCCTGCCACCCCGATCTCCCGTGATGGCGGACTGCACCACACATTATGAAGCCCAGATCAACCCTCCTCCCTGCAGTTACTTTCATCAGAGTGGTTATTACAGCAGCAGGACAGCCGCTTAGACACATCTTCCCTGATGCCACAGGGTGGCCGTTTGTGCAGTATTTGCACTGCATCTGGTGACAAGTCGCCCAGAGAGGATTAAAGGGCATGGGAGGATATGCACAGCTTATAGGCAAATAATGCCAGGCCATTTCAAGTGTTGGTATCTAAAGGTGGTTTACTGGGATGGCAGTGTGGCTAAATGTTGAAGGTGGCAGGTGTGTGGGCGATCACTGCACAATGAACTTTTTACTTTTTTTTTTGTTTGTTTGTTTGTTTTTGTTTTTCGAGACAGGGTTTCTCTGTAGCTTTGGAGCCTGTCCTGGAACTCCCTTGGTAGACCAGGCTGGCCTCGAACTCACAGAGATCCGCCTGCCTCTGCCTCCCGAGTGCTGGGATTACTTTTTAATCATTTTCCCTGCAGTGCTGAGGATAAACCCAGACCTTGTGAAGACTAGGCAAGCTCTCTATTACATATCCACAGCCCAGCCCCTCACTGGGGGATTCTAGGCAGGGGCTCTCCCACTGAGTTATTCCCCCGACCTCTTACTGGTATATTGTAGGGAAATTCTACCCCCAGGCTACATCTGTAGTTCTTGTTTACTTTTGTTTGCTTGTTTTTGCCCAGGACACCACTCTGTAGCCCAGGATGGCTTTACACTGGAGATCTCACTTCAACCTCCGAGTGCTGGGCTTCTAGAAGTGTACAGTTATGCCTTGCTTGTTAACATTTTGTTACAAAACATTCTCAAACTCACAGAACAATAAAAAAGAGGCCCAGTATAGTGGCAAATGCCTATAATCCCAACACTGAAATAGCTGAGGCAGGAGAATTGTGTATTCCGAACAGACTGGGCTACTGTATCCCTAGCAGGTTTTTAGGGATGGAGACCTGGGGACCCTGGGGCTCCTGTCAGCCAGTGTAGCCATTACAGTGAGCTCCAGGTTCAGCGAGAGCCTGCCTGTTAAAACATAAAATGGGACAGGCTGATGTGCTGGCAAATGCCTTCAATCCCAGCACTTGAGAGGCAGAAGCAGGCTGATCTTTGTGAGATCCACCTTAGCCTGGTCTACATGATGAATTCTAGGACAGCCAGGGCTATGTAAAGAGACCTTGTCTCAAAAACAAAACAAAA
>NC_022030.1:22089963-22113128 GCF_000317375.1 Microtus ochrogaster
CATCAGTCATCCCAGGACTGGGGAGGCCAAGAAGGAGGATTGCAAGTTCCAGGCCAGGCTGGGTTACATTGTAAGACCCTGCTTCATAAAACAAAGCAAGACAAGAGGAAGAGACACAGGGCATAGAGCTGGTGCAGCAAGCACACACCAGTGTGGCCGCTGTTTGACTAAAACATTTTTTTCTTTAAACAAGATACAATGGTACATGTCTGTATCTCTAGCAAGTTGGGAGGTGGGGGCAGGAAGATCAGGAGTTCAAAGTCATCCTTGACTGTACAGAGAGCTCAAGACCAGCCTGAGATACATAAAACCCTGCCTTAAAAACCACCACCACCAAAAATACATGTGTAGTTTTTAAGTTATGTGCATGATGTTTTGCCTGCATGTTTGTATGTGCACTATAGGTATGCCTGGTGTCCGTGGCAGTCGGGATAGAGGGCTGCATCCTCTGGAAGTGGGGTTATGTGTGGTTGTGAGCCACCATGTGGGTGCTGGAAACCTGGGTCCTCTGCAAGAGCAACAAGTGTTCTTAACCGTTGAACCATCTCTCCACTCTGCGTTTTCGGGACAAGTCTCACTACATAGCCCAGGCTGACCTCAGAGACTTGATCCTCCTACCTCAGCTTCCCAAGTGCTGGCATTAGAAGTATGCCCTGCCATGCTCAGCAGCTGATCTCCTCCTGCCCTGTTCTCTGTGGAGAAAGTGCTGCTGTCTTGAGCCCCCTCTGGTAAGCCTCTCATCCAAGCCCCTCTCCCATGTGATCCATATTTATCCTTGTCAACTATACCCTCAGTGACCGCCACCTCTGTTTCTTACCTTGCCTGAGTCCATAGCTTCTGCCAGTCTCTCAGGGCTCAGCTCCGAGGAGCCTGTTGACTTTTGGATCCAAGTCGATAGCTCCTTCTGAAATGGGGTGGTGGCTGACGTGGGTGAGGGTAGCCTTGGGTAGCCACACCTGTGTCCCCCTCCCCCATCTCACTTGTCACTTACACAAAGCCGAGGGCTGGTTAGCGCTGTCACCTTCAGCTGCATGAGGCTATTTCTGGCTGGGCCAGAGGTGTCCACGAGAGCTCGTGACAAGTCCACACAGCGCAGCATGGTGCTGAGGTTCCCCTCATACCAGGCCTCACTGGCCGGCCAGTGGAAGTCAGTTTCCAGAGTCTAGGGGTCCCCTTCCTACCCTCATCCCATCCTCCTTTGGCCCCGCCCTCTCTCTGCTCACCTGGTCTTGGCAGTGGAGTCCGGTTCTTCCTCCGTGGGTACTGCCAGCAGAGGCAGGAGTCCTAGCGCCTGCAGCTGCTGGACACAGCCCCTCACCTCCTCTGCTGTCTCCCCGGCCACAAACTGCCCATAGATGGATGCCCGGAGAAGTGCGCCCGAGAGACGGGAGCCCAGGAGTCGCTGAGACCAGGCCTGAAACTGGGTGGTAGGGAGTGAGGGCTCAGAGCCAGGTCTGGGCAATTTCAGACCAGTCCTTGTGCTGGCTCCTCACCGCGAGTCCATGTGTAACCAACGGGGGCCAGGCGCACAGGCGAAGCACCAGCAAAGCCCGCGCCAGCTCCGCTGTTTTCTTGAGATGGAAGGCCCCACCATCAAAACGCAGGGGCTGCCAGTCAGCTGTAGAGGGTCTGGAGTGACAGGAGAGCGGCAGACGTGTCCAGAGCATTGTTAAGTCCCTGGTCACAACACCACCCCAGGGGCAGACAGGAGATCTACCAAATGCCCCTTGCCCAGCGAGGGGGCAGTGACTGATTAACTGCGCAAATCTTTAGGATAGCAGGCTCTTGGGGAGGGGGGCAGTTAATAATTAATAGTTAGGGACAGAGGTCAGAATAACAGTGTCAGGACAGGTAACCCCCCAGTGACAGACCCCAATAACCTTCAGCCTGACAGGCCGACAGATCTCAGGCGCCCAACTTGCACTGCTGAATAAGCGGCTGGACCCAGGAGCAGGAGACTCAAGTTCAAGTCAGTTGGGCTTTGCAGTCTCAGCCAGCAACCTCGCCTCTTTTGTTGCAATCAGTTCGTCTTCCAGGGAGCAGCAGGGTAGAGTTACTGCACACACTTAAAATGCGCATAGCCCACAGCCCTGTTATCCTTGCTAGACATGTAGTCTACAGAATGTGAGCATGGGCATCAGGAAAAAATGTCCATAAGGACCTTAACCCCAAATGAAAGCAATCCAAATGTCCTCCAAATAGGCTGGATGATAACATCGAGGTGTACACAGAGGGACTCACGCAATGGACTACTCTACGGAAATGAAAAAAAAAGAACTCTTCCTATGCCACCAAGTCTTTATTTAATTAAAATTTTATTTGCTTTTTATTTTATGTATTTTTGTATTTTGCCTGCACGAACTTCTGAGTATCAGATGAATGCAGTGCTCATAATGGCCAGAAGAGGGCATCAGATTCACTGGAACTAAGGCTACAGAAGGTTGTGGATGCCATGCCGGTGCTGAGAGCCTAACTTCAGAGCTCTGCGAGAAGCACTTTTAGCTCTCAAGCTTCTAACTATCAGCACATCTCTCCAGCCCTTGTTTCTTTTCTAGATGCTTTTATCTGTCGAGTTTTTAGGTTTGCTCTGCAGAACCCTTTCATCCAATAACATGCCTGCCTGTCTGTGTTCCTGAGTGCAGACACCCACCTCCGATCCTTCTGGAGCTGGAGTTACAGGCAACTGACATGGATCTGGGAACTGAACTCCGGTCCTCTGGAAAAGCAACAAAGGCTCACAACCTCTGAGCCATCTCTCCAGACCCATTAGAGTATTAAAACAAACAAAATATAACCTCACTATATAGCCCAGGCTGGCCCTTTGAACTTACAGCAATTCTCCTGTCTCACCCCAGCCTCCCAAGATGGCTTTTTTTCCATATGTGAACCCTGAGGATCCACAGACTAGAGACTCCTCAAATTCCACTGGGTGCAATTCCTGTGGGGACCATAGACACATTGAAACAAATAATGGCCTGGAGGAAGAAGTGTCCTGACATCTTGGCAGTGGCGAGCTGGGGCGGTGCCACACCAACTCCAGTGTCGTCTGTGTGACATGACCTATGTCATTATGCCGGACGGGAGCTACGTGTCCCATGGGACTAGGCTTCCTGGAGGTCAATGGCAGACAGCCCGGTATTAGCCACCGCTGAGGCATAGACAGGTTTCTCGGTTAGCTGACTATGCGGGATATGAGCTTTGCACAATTTCTTTCATAATAATGATAGTCTATATATCTACAAGACAAGGATCATTCTCTTCAGGAACAGCTCTGACTACAGCAGAACCTTTGTCATACACAGGGTGTATGATGAGCAAGGGAATAGATGGGTTAATGTTGATGGACAAAGACTGTTATATTATACTCTGAACTTTATGGATAGGCTTGCTAGATCCCAACCCCCATAGTGTCTGCTGCATAAGAAGGTACAAAAAAGTATATTTCAGCAGGTGCAGAGAACTGATTAGGTATATTTGGTCACTAGATGAAGTAAAGGGTTAGGAAGAGGAAGGGCCATGATAGCAATAATGAGACAGAAACTTTCTATTCATAAGATGAAACCACTTGTCTGAGGTTTACGTTCTCAAAGACAAGATTTCCTCTTCTAAGGATGTTTTATGTCTAACACCTGTCCCTGGTAATGTGACTAAAAGAAGCTTCCATACTGTGCCAACTGATGACACATGGCCTTCTGACTTGTTCTTTGTTTGATTACTATATAATGAAAACATAAATTTATTAAAAGTACAGCAGATACCAAGCACTCTCTTGTGTGTTGTGTCTGTCTGTCATTCGCCGAACTTGTGCCTTCCTGCGTACCAAGACCCTGCTTCTCCCGCGGTCTGAGTGACTCCCCTGAGTGGCAGGGTGGGGGAGGGGGACATTGAGAATGAGCCAGGTGTGGCGGCTCCCACCTCCAATCCCAGCACTGAGGAGGGTGAAGCAGTAGGGTCACCTTGGAACCGTGCCTCAAAAAGGCAAATAAAACCAAAAGCAGCAAATGAAATAGAGAGGCTGGAGAGCTGGCTCAGTGGTTGAGAGTGCAGGCTACTCTTCCAGAGGACCCGGGTTTGGTTCCCAGAACCCACATGGTAGCTCACAACCATCCACTCCAGGAGATCTGACACCGTTGGATGCACATACAAACACGTGAGAAAAACACTCACATATCGAGAAAATAAATAAACACAATAGAGCCAGTAGGACAGGGCTTGTTGGGTGAAGGCACTTGCTGACCAGCCTGGAGCCCAATCCTTGGGACCCATGAGGTGGACGGGGAGAACTGACTCCCACAGATTGTCCTCTGATGGGCACATGGACTCCATGGCATGCGTACGCGGGGACACATTCTCATAAAATAAATAAATAAATGTAATAATTTAAAAGCATAGCGAAGATGAGAGGAAGACGGGGAGAGGCTGGGCTGGGAGCGCTCGGTGCCGGCCTCACGCGCGTGCACAGCACAGTGGGCTGCTCGGAGGCTGGAGGGGGAGGTTTTGGGTTGTTTTGAGACCTAAACTGGCCTGTAACTTACTGTCTAGTCCAGGCTGGTCTGGAACTCACGAACCTTCTGCCTCTGTCTCCCAAAGGCTTAGATTACAGGAGTGTGCCACCATGTGAGTCTCCTGGAAAATTCCTGAATAAAATTTTGTGAGGAGATGAGGGAAGGTTTTTACTAATAACACAAAAGCTGTTAAGGGGGAGGAGCCAGAAGGCCTCTCACTGGTGCTGACTGGGTTTCACGAAGGTCTCTGTGGCAATCACTGGGGAAGAAGGAAATACTTGTCACCTTGGGCTGTCGTCCCCCCCCAGCCCCCACCCCCGCTCCTGTCTGAGCTCTCACCTGATATTTTCCAAAGTGAGACCATGCCCTCACCTGCAAAGATGGGCAGGCTTTGAGTGATGAGCGCTGGACAGCCCAGTGGCTGATGGCTCTAGAGACAGGATAACAAGAGCCTGGAGGCTCCATGGAGCGCTCTTGCCAAGCGTGTGCCAGGCCCAGGGCTTTGTCCCCAGCTCCGCCCGTAAACAAATCAACCCCAAACTCAGAATACGGTCAAAGCTGGAATAATTCATAAATGGCCTCATTGTTGCTGCAAAACGGCTTTTCATCGTTGGCTAGCCTGTGAACCCCGGAACACGACCAACCTTTTTGCTGTTTCTTCTACAGCTAGTCAAGCTCGGCTCCGCCAACCCCAGCCTTGAGCTTCATTTTGCACATTAAGAAGGTGCCTTCAGCTAATGTACCCCTGGAATCCTGCCTCAACACCGGCGTCGGCTCATTGAACCAATAGTGGGACCCAGGGACTGTTTACCTATAGGAGAAACCCCTTGACCACGTTTAGTCTCAGCCCAGATCCAACCCTAATCTCCAGAACTCAATACACAAGCCCCAGATAGACTAGGTCTTTTCAAATGCGCTAGTACCGTCCCCTGGTGGAGATTTAGGGAAACTGCATGAACGTCTGCACTTGCCTCATTAATAGGCTGGTCTCCCTTCTCCAGACAACCTCACCCGTGCAAAACCCATCTGATCTATTAGCTACTTGGATATCCCACCCCTGAGCCGTTATTTTAAGCCCAGACATGGAGGCACATTCTTATAATTCAGCACTGCGACTGGGAGGCTGCAACAGGAGGATCGAGAGTTCCAGCTCAGCCTGGGCTACGGAGTGAAGTCCTGTCTCAAAAACAGCAAAGGCAGGAGATAAAACTCAGTGGTAAATCTTCTACCGAGCATATGCCAGTCTCAGGCACCATCTAGCAACACAATATAGATTTATTACGATAAAAATGCACACAGGGGCTGGAGAGATGGATGGCTCAGTGGTTAAGAGCACTGCCCACTCTACCAAAGGTCCTGAGTTCAATTCCCAGCAACCACACGGCGGTTCACAACCATCTGTAATGAAGTCTGGTGCCCTCTTTTGGCCTGCAGACATACATGCAGGCAGAACACTATACATACATAAATACATCTTTTAAAAATACACATAGGGGCTGGAGAGATGGCTCAGTGGTTAAGAGCATTGCCTGCTCTTCCAAAGGTCCTGAGTTCAATTCTCGGCAACCACATGGTGGCTCACAACCATCTGGAATGAGGTCTGGTGCCTTCTTCTGGCCTACAGACATACACACAGACAGAATATTGTATACATAATAAATAAATAAAAACACACATAAAATAAAATGTCTATCTTAGCCACTTTAAAAAAAATATCTGTGGGCTGGGCAGTGGTGGTGCATTCCTTTAATCCCAGCACTTGGGAGGCAAAGGCAGGTGGATCTGAGTTCGAGGCCAGCATGGTCTACAGAGTGAGTTTCAGGATAGCCAGGACTACACAGAGAAATCCAATCTTAAAAAAAAACAAAAACAAAAACAGAAAAAGGTGGAAAGTGGTGAAGAAAGATCCCTGAAGTTGATCTCTGGCCTCCATATGTGTGTTGTGAGCACAAGCACACACACCTGGATGTGCACACACACATACATGTGCACATGCACACACACACATAAGCACACATGCGCACATACACACGCACGCACACACACACACACGCACGCACACACACACACACACATAAGCACACACACGTCACGTTCCATTATTTACCTCCCTTTGCTGACCCATTCTCTGGCACATTTAGACTGTGCTCACACGTCGAGAAACACTAGTTTCAGCACAGACGAGTCTATCTCTCTACAAGTCTCTAGTTTTGACTGTTTTGGTGTTGACACCTGAAGAAGCATTGCTAGATCACCATGTAATGTTAGATTCATTTCTGAGAGACTTCCGTACTGTGCTTCACGGCCCCCAAACCATTTTCCATCCCTTCACCAATTTGCATTTTCTCCACCTTCTTGACAGCTGTGGTTGGTTTCAATTTTCTCTGCTGTTTTATTTTTTCAGGGTTTTGTTTTATTTACTTTATGAAATTATTTCTTTTTATCTTTTGATACTATAATATAATGACATCATTTGTGTGTTTAAAATGTATGTGCATTTGTTTGTATGAAATGTGCATTCAGGCACCTGGGGAGGCCAGCAGAGGGCGTCTCAGTCCCTGGAGCTGTAGTTAAACGTTTGTGAGAAGACACCCAACACTAATTCTCTTACCTCTCTACCTCCCGAGTGTGGGATTATAGTTTTGAAGTCCAATTTGTCCCTTTCTTTCTTTCTTTCTTTCTTTCTTTCTTTCTTTCTTTCTTTCTTTCTTCCTTTCTTTCTTTCTTTTCTTCCCCTTCCTTCCTTCCTTGCTTTCTTCCTTCTTTCCTTCCTTTATTTTTCAAGACAGGATTTCTCTGTGTAGCCCTGACTTGTTCTGGAACTCACTCTGTTCAAGGCTCACCTTGAACTCACAGAGATCCACCTGCCTTTGAGTGCTGGGATTAAAGGTGTGCATCACCTTTTAAATTTTTAATATTTATTTTGCATGGAGAGAACACATGCACCTCCGTGCGCAAGTAAATGTAAAATAAAACCTTTGGAAATGGGCTTCTCCTTCCACCACGAGGGTCCTGGGCTCAACTCAGGCTGTCAGGCTTCATGTCTGTCTTCGTACCAATGAGTCCTCTCGCTGGGCCTTTTTCTTTTATTACCTATATCCAAGAAGCTGTAGCTAAATTAATACATCATATCCTCTGTTTCCTTCTGTGCTCTTAGCTCTTAAGTTTTGGCCTTTGAGCCATTGTAAATTTGATTTCAAGTTACTTTTAGTATTCCATGTAAAGTCCATTTTGACTCTTCCATAAGTGATATCCATTTCCCTGGGGTCAACGGTTGAAGAACCTCTCACCCACATCAAATAGTCTTTGTTCCTTTATCAAAAAGCATCTGGCTAGGGCTGGAGAGATGCTCAGTGGTTTGGAGAACTTCCTGCTCTTCCAGAGAACCGTGATGTGATTCTCAGTCACACATGACAACTCATGACTATCCATAACTCCGGTTCCCAGGGAGCCAGCATCCTCTTTGACCTCTTCAGGACCCAAGCACACACATGGCACACACACACACACACACACACACACACACACACACACACGTGCAGTCTAAGCATTTGTACATATAAAATGAAAGTAAATATTAAAAAAAATCTGGCCATATATAAAAGGGCTTATGTCTTGGATTTTTTCTATTCTAGTCCATAATATATTCTGGAATAAAATGGAGGAATGAAATATCATATGTTTCTCCTTGTGTCAGTACCCACATGTTGATTACTGTTGCTTTGTAGCAGGTTTTGAAGAGAGAAAGCATGAATCCTGGGCCAGCAAGATGGGCTGGGGGTAGAAGCACTTTGCCAAGGCTGATGTCCTAAGGGGAAGAACCGGCTTTCAAAAGTTGTTCTCAGAGGGTTCCAGAGGGCTCTGCAGTAAAGAGTGCTGGCTACTCTCGAGGAAGACACGAATTCAGTTCTCAGCACCCACATAGTGGCTCACCACTCTCTTAATTCCAGTTTCAGAGGCTCTCTTGCCCTCTTTGGGGGACATGGTATACAGACACACAGAAATACAGATACTACACGTTATTGCCTCTCAGCCTTTGGGCTAAGGTCAACTGCAGATACTATACATAACTTAAAAATAAAAATAAATTCTAAAAAAGGAATTGTCTTCTGATTATACCACATCTATCTATCTATCTATCTATCTATCTATCTATCTATCTATCTATCTATCTATGGAAAGCATGCCAGGAATGATAGTACATGTCTTCAATTCCAGCATTGAGAAGGCAGAAGAAGCAGGTGGATCTCTATGAGTACAAGGACAGCAAATTCTACAAAAAATTTATCTGCCTTCCACATAGGTGCATGGTGGCAGATACTCTTGAGTACACAAGCATGCACACAAGTATACACACATACACACACACACATACAAAGTAAGTAAGTAAGTAAATAAATAAATGTGTGACATTTTTTCCCAAGATGGGACACTTAGAACTGCACAGCCCCCGAGGCCCAGCCACACATCCTGTCTTTGCTTCGGTGATGTCATCATTCATCATGACATCAGCTCCTTAGTTTTGACTTTTTTTCTGCATCACCCACATTCCTCCAGTGTCACCATTTAGGTTTGACCTTACTTAGCCTTTTCTGTCTCTATAAATGTGCCTCTTTTTATTTTGAAAATAAATTGAAGCTACCATACCCTCTAATCCTAAATACATATTAGTGCTTGGTCCTAAGCTTTGCCCATGAATGAAACCGTGAGTGGGCATGCTTTCATGTCTATAGTCTTTTGCTGGAATCTGTTCCTGTTTGCATGTCAGTTATACACATTTCACAGACTGTGAAAATAAAACAAAACAGCTAAGATCTGGCAATGATCTATAACTCTAATTATTATTATTAGCTAATTCAGATTAACTGAACTCAAAATGAACTGGGGTTTTTGTTTTGATTTTGTTAAACTAAGGATTGAATTCAGGGCCTTGTGCATGCCAGGCAAAAGCTCTACCCTTGAGCTACACCCTAACCCCTCACTGGGGGATTCTAGGCAGGGGCTCTACCACTGAGCTACACCTCCAGTCCTTCACTGGGGGATTCTAGGCAGGGGCTCTATCACTGAGCCACACCCCAGCCCCTCACTGGGGGATTCTAGGCAGGAGCTCTACCACTGAGCCACACCCCAGCCCCTCACTGGGGGATTCTAGGCAGGGGCTCTACCACTGAGTGTTGTCAGAAGCTGTTCGTTCCTGGCCACTCAGACTCCTGAAAAAATCACACAGAAACTATATTATTTAAACCACTGCTTGACCAATCACTTAAGCATATTGCTAGCGAGCTCTTATATCTTAAACCAACCCATTTCTATTAATCTATTTCTATTAACCCATTTCTATTAATTTCTGTGTATTGCCACGTGTCTGTGGCTTTTTGGGTAAAGTTCCATCCAGCATCTGTCTCTGGTGGGGCTACTTCTCCGTGCCTCTGCCTTCTTTCTCTAAGTATTCAGTTTATTTTTCCCCACCTAGCTTACCCTTCCCTATCACTGGTCAAAGCAGCTTCTTTATTAACTAATGGCAATAAGATATATTCACAGCATACATAGGGGAATCCCACATCAACTGAGCTACCTCCACAGCACACCTCTTAATTTTGAGGCTATTAAAAATGTTGTTTTGAGTCAATGTTTTACTTTGTAGCTTGGAGCTCACTGTGTAGTAAGTCTCAACCTTAGAGAGATCCACCTGCCTCTACTTCTACGTGCTAGAATTCAAGGTGTGGGACAGCACACGGGTTGGATTTATTTTATTTCTAATTGTGTGCATATGAATGTATCTATGTGTTGGTATATACACATGAGCGCATTTGCCCATGGAGGTCAGAAGAAGACATCAGAGTCTCTAGAGCTGGAGTTATATGTGATTGCGAGTCACCTGATGTGGGTGCTAGGAGCCAGACTCAGGTCCTGAGGCAAGAGCAGTAGCTGCTGATACAGCCCTTAACCCCTGAGCCATCTTTTCAGCCCCTGTGCTTTTAGTGTCCCAGGCTAACTTTGAACCTGTGCTTCTCATGTCTAGGCCTTCTGAAGAGCTGGAATGACAGCGGTGGGCACTATGCCCAGTCTTGTATGTATATGTAGTGCCAGGGCTGGCTGCAATCTGTAGCCCAGAACCTCACACATGCTAATGCACAGGCTCACCTGCTGAGCATGTCCTTAGGCTCTGAATGGGATTTTAATAGGCCTTCCCTACTTCTAAAAGTTTTACTTTTGAAAAGCATAATGATTCTTAAAATGGCTTCTCATTGTTCAGATGTCGTTTCCAAGTGGCTCTGTCCCTTTGGAGAAGTTTCATTCCTATAAAAGGAGCCTTGCTTATCCCAGATGTCAACTTGAACCTTCTTGTCACTCACACATTCCCTCATGTCTTCTCCTGAAAAAGAAACCACGTGTTAGCATCATGTGGTGTGGTGCTCATTGAAAGATCAGCAAGAAAGGAATGCACAGGGCCAGTGGAGCAAGACACATCCTGGCTGCAAGAAAGGAACACGCAGGGCCCGTGGAGCAAGACATACCATGGCTTCAGGAAAGGAACACACAGGGCCCGTGGAGCAAGACATACCCTGGCTGCAGGAAATGGGTGTCATGAAGGTTCTCAGACCAGATGTCCCCTCAGCTCAAAAGGTAGAGAATCAGGCTCCACAGCAGCCAGGTCTGCTGCCACCTGGTCATAGATTCCCCTTGGATCTTCATACTTGAGACCAGGCCAGGGAAGGTCATAGGGGTCCTAATGGACAAGAAGTGGAGTCAGAGCCACAGAAAGACATCCTGTGGGACATCACTCTAGCTCTGGAGGACACACATCCCTGTCAAGCTTCCTTCTAAGCCTGAGATTTAGCACACTTGCTTGCCATGCACAAGGCCTTCTGTGCAATCTGCGGTGCTGTTGAAACCAAAACAGAACCAGAGCTATTATAAACAGTCATGTGGCTCATGCTTGTAATTCTAGTGCCCTAGAGGCTCTTCCTTTGGATCTGAGGAAGGCCTGAGCTACAGAGTGACTTCTAGGCTAGCCAGGGCTACATAACAAGGACCCATCCCACTTCAAAAGTTCTCTACCTGTCTGTGTAAAGGTGGAACTTGAGAAAAGTCAAGGTGGGGTGAGGGCGGATTCTGTTGAGTTAGGAGATAAGTAGACAGGAGTTTGTGAAAACGGCTCACTGTAATCACTTCCGTGTGTGGGGATCTTCTCTATATTTCTAAGGTTTAAAGCTGGATGTGGTAGCACATGTCTATAATCTTAGCACCCAGGAGTCTGAAGCAGGAGGATTTTGAGTTAAGAGCTACCCTGGCCTCCACATAGTGAGACAAAAGGTCAATGGATAGACAGATAAAACACAGGCAAAACACCCATCTCCAACAACAACAACAAACAACAACACCCAACAACAACAACAAACAACAACAACAAGGGTAGCTGAGGGCCGGATTACGTGACTCAACCACGTAATTCCAGTATTTTGAAGGCTGAGGCAGGAGAATTGCTGTTAGTTCAAGGTCAACCTGGGCTACAGAATGAGAGAGACCTTGCCGCAATAAATAAATAAATAACAAATAAATAGATAACTAATAAATAACTGACAACAAGAACAGCTCTCATGATGTCAGCTGTGGCTTCTGCAGGATGTGAGTCTCAGTTCGGTTTGTCTCATGGCTCCCAACACATTTCCCCATCAAAATGGAGAACAGCCTGGTGCGGTGACATACAACTGTGACCTCAGCACTCTCTGAAGTCTTCACTCTATAGAGAGACTTGGGATTTTTTTTTTTTTTTTTTGGTTTTTCGAGACAGGGTTTCTCTGTGGCTTTGGAGCCTGTCCTGGAACTAGCTCTGTAGACCAGGCTGGTCTCGAACTCACAGAGATCCGCCTGCCTCTGCCTCCCGAGTGCTGGGATTAAAGGCGTGCGCCACCACCGCCCGGCAAGACTTGGGATTTTTAAAGATGTGTGGAACCGTGGGATGGCTTGGAAAGCAAGGACACTGTGCTCAAGTCCGCGGACTCGTGTGGCAGAAGGAGAGAACTAATCTCTACAAGCTGCCCTCGGGCCTCCACACACACATGCACATCACACACACGGGGGAGGTCACATAGGTTGGCCCTTTTTGGAGGTGTGCTTTGTTTTAAGACTCAGAGAAAATGAACGCTGAGTTTAGCAAACTTGGAGCAGCACTGGCCCGTGAGATAAATACAGTCACCTCATCTGCTTTTGGGTTACCCAGGAGCTACAAATAGGTTGATAATTATAAATTGTTAGGAAGCCGTGCTGTGGTAGTGCACACCGTTAACCCAGCACTCGGGAGGCAGAAACAGTCAGATCTCTGTAAGTTCGAGGCCAGCCTGGTCTACAGAGGGAGTTTCAAGACAGGCTCCAATGCTACAGAGAAACCCTGTCTCTAAAAGTCAAATGAATAAATAAATAGTTAGAAAAAATCAGAGGATAATAGTATTTGTGCAGCATAAAAATTAACTGGAAAAAATTAACTAGAATTCACTGGGTGATGGTGACGCATGCCCGCACGCCTTTAATCCCAGCACTCTGGAGACAGAGGCAGGTAGCCTGGTGGGTTCGCATATGTATACGCTGAGACTGCTTCTACCCTGTAACAGCGACGAGATTCTTAAAGGAAGGCCATGAGTCCCCCAAAGCCCCAAATACTCGTTCTCCGGACCCACCAGCATTTCCCAGGGAACATAAGGTCCAGCACCACGGACAGCGCTTCAGCCGCCCTGTCATTGAAACGGATAGGCGAATCTGAGACCTGGGCCTGGGATTAACATTGTCACCAAGAGAGATCCTCGGCCCAGAGTGGTCAGGCTCAGGAAAGAGTCGGGCTTTTTGCTTTGTTTTGATTTTTTTTCTCCTGGTCCTTTTGAGTATTGGAAGACAGGCAGATACCCTGTACTCAGTTTCAACATCAGCGTGTCCCTGGGTGTGAGTGGGTGGTGGGAGGTTGAAGTGCTTGCCTGTAATTGGCACCTGCCAAGCCATCATCCTCACTCCATCCTGAGTTCTCTCTCAGCCCAGGTTATGGAATAGTGTGGACCTGTACGTCTCTGACCCTGTAGATGAACACTGACCCAGGCTTATTCGGGTAGTATAACACACTAGATGGGATGGCTCCCATGGGTAATGCCAGCACTCGGGAGATGGAGAACGGGCAAGTAGGAGTTCAAAGTCATCTTAAGTTACACAGCAAGTTAAATCTAGTCTGGGCTATATGAAGTATTGTCTCAAAACAAAATCTCCAAAACCAATTGATATATTCTATCATGTCTTAGTGCTTGGCTTAGCAACATGTGTGTGTGGCCAAAAGCAGACCAGTGTATGCCTGCACCGTGCATTGGGAACTACCTGGAAAAGAGTCATTCTCTTTCTTTGAAGATTTCAAATCTAACGGGAAGGAAAGCTGGCTCTACCGGGAGATGTTTAGGGAGAAATTCTGTGTCTAGTTGTGCCCGAAGACAATTCTAGCATGTAGCTTTTCAGCTGAGCGGATCAAAGACATCCTTCCTCAGACCAGCGAGATGGCACGGCGGGTGAAGGCACACATCATGAAAGTCTGGTGGTTTCCACAGAATTGTCCTCTGACATTGGCATGTGCGTCATGCATGCCCATCCATATATACACAAAATGCATGCCCATCCATATATACACAAAATGCATGCCCATCCATATATACACAAAATGCATGCACGCATGACATTAAAAAAAAACCTAGGTCTTTTGTTTTGTTTTGTTTTGTTTTGTTTTGTTTTGTTTTGTTTTTCAAGACAGAGTTTCTCTGTAGTTTTGGAGCCTGTCCTGGAACTAGCTCTTGTAGACTAGGCTGTCCTCGAACTCACAGAGATCCGCCTGCCTCTGCCTCCCAAGTGCTGGGATTAAAGGCATGCACCACTACTGCCCGACAAAAAAATTCTTAAAAATGCTTTCTTTCTAGCAACTTAACCAGTGTGGTGGAGATGGCTAATGGTCCAAGGAAACACATCCCTTCCTTCTCCCACAGTGTCAGAACTGTAGACAATAGCTCCTAGTCTCTGTGGCTAGACACAGCCATGTGATCATGTTCCCGCCAATCAGAAGAGAGCAGAGGGGAGGGTGACCATTTCTGGGTCTCTCTGGTGCCTTCTTTCTCTGTCTTCCTCTAGCTGGTTGATTCCCCACCCTCGCTAAGCTGACCTCAGCCTGCAGACCCAAGCAATGGGTATTTTAGAAAGTGACAGGAATCCAGGGAGACAACCCTGGGTTCTAAGTCACTGGGTACAGTGGGACTCGGCTTGGGCAGCTGCATAAGAAAGACCTCAGCCTTTTCCTTGGAGAAGATAGACTCCCACTATGTGGTCAAGGCTGGCCTTATACTCCCTACCCCACCTTCCTCCTCTCTGGCATGCACCATCATTCCTGGGTCAAGGTGTATCACTTTGGCTCCTCCTACCACTGCATTGAGGCTGGGTCTCTTTGTCACAGCTGTGTATCCTAACTGATACGCACAGTAGGAGGTGGGCTTTCAGCCCAGACAACCTGGTGATGAGAATCTCCTCACCATTTGGACTTCATCATAGAGAGGTCCCCAGACCCCAGGCGGGCCATAGGCTCTCTCCACCTCATCGTAGACATGTCCAGGGAAAGCTGTGTCTTCATCTTCAATATCTGTGAAGGCTGGAGTTGGCAGACATTAGTATTGGGGAGGGAAAGTGTCCCCTCAAAGGCTCACATGCTGGGGGTTCGAGCCACGGTTAGTCGTGCTAGTCTGGGAGGTTCTTGAAACTTCAGTGGAGGGAATGCCTGGCTGGACAAAGCAGGTCACAGGGATGTGTCCTTGGGGGAGGGCTCTCCTGCCTCTGGTCCCCTTCCTGTCTGGTTCACTCTGTTTTCTGTCCGCCGTGAAACGAGCAGCTCTCCTGGGCTACACAAACATGTAGCCAAGTAGCCATGGAGAGAACCCTCTGAAGTGAGGCAATAGAAACCTGGCCTCCTCTGAGGTATTTCGGTCATAGTAATATGGAAGTAGCAAACAGAGCTTGGAAGGAAAAGATATCAGAGGGCCCAGCTCAGATGTCAGGGTACCTGGAAACGGGGAGTCCTTGTGTGGTCATGACTCACCTTGGTGATAAGATACCTCTTCCAGTGTGGGGGGAAGCTGGGGGCTGAAGTCCCTCATGTAGTGGTAATGTGGTTCCACTTCTGTGCTAACCTGTCTCACATACACATGCACACGCATGAACATACATGCACAAACACAAACATACACATGAACACACACATGAACACGCACATGAACATGCACACACATGAACATACACAAACACATACATGTGCATGCATACATGCCCCACAAATAAATACATGAGCACACACATGAACACACATATGAATACATGCATAGGCATTGCTTGTGACTTACGACTCCAACATACCTGAACACACATGCACACACATGTATACACATGAACTTGCACATGTGAACATACACACATGAACATGCAATGCACAAACACATATATGATCCACACATAAACATACATGCACACAAAAACAATGCACACATGAACATGCACACACATGCATGCACACACACGAATACATGCATGAGCATACATGCACACATACACACAAACACATATGCACACACGAACATGTGTGCCCATGCATGCACACACATGAACACACACAAGCACACACGAACACAAGACACCTGAAAACGCATGTGCACACATTAACACATGCATGAACACACATGAACACACAAAACCAGTAAACAAGGTCATTTCCCTTGACTTGCTGGTTCCAGGAGATGACAGTGATTAGCTGAGCTGAGCTAAAGGCTGCCTGGCCACCCTCACTCACCAGGGAGCTTCTTGTGTCCTGGTCCCCAGTCCACTGACTCTCCTCATACTCATTCCTAATCCGGTCTTCCTCCGACCTTCCAGGACGAAAGTGTAGGTGAAAATGGGCACTGAGTCTGCCACCCGTCCGCACTCCCGAGCTCTCCCGCTTACCCTGCCTCTGTCTTCTCTGAGATCTCTGAAACAGGAAAAGGGGGCCTCAGAGACTCTGCTCGTGCCCACGGACCTGCCTGGGCAGAGCTGTGCTGTCCCACCCATCGGGTCTCCAGCTTGGCAATGGGGAGCCCTCTTCTCACCCTCAGCAAGGCGCCTCAATCTCCGCCGCCAGAGGAGTCCCCCAGCACAGGAGGCGCTGGACAGCAGTAGAAGACCACCAGCCGCAAACAGCACGGGCAGCAGGGGCAGCGTCAGGGGTCCTGGGAGCGGAAGATGTGCCCCTGTGAACCCCAACACCTGGATGCAGGGTTCTGAGAAAGCCAGTCCCTGACTGAAGGACCGTCAGCGTTAACCTCACTGCACCTGAGTCACCCAGAAGATGGGTGCAGCCGAGCACTTTGGGGTGACAGCACTGTGTAATGGGTTAACTGAGGGGGTAGCCAGGCCTAGGTGTGGGTGGCACCATGCCCCTGGGCTGGGAACACAGAGAATCAGTAGAGGAAGGAGGAAGCTGCCCTGAGCATGGACATTCTTTCTCCCTTAGCTTTTTGTCCACCATGGTGCGAACTGAGCTGTGCCCCATGGTGAACTGACACCGCCAAAACCATGAGCTGAAGCAAATCCTTCCTTCTCCTGAGTCCTCCTGTCAGGTACTCTGTCAAGCGAGGACAGCAGTAACTCACTGCCACCAGCAGAGGTCTCCACGGTCAAAGAAGGCAGGTCCAGGACTCCTGCTTCAACCCATCAAAAATGATCTATTTGTGATGTGTGGGAGCGTATGCATAGCGCATGTGCATTGTCCACGTGTGGGAGTGGAGGTCCGTGTTGGGTGTTTTCCTCTACTGCCCTCTGCCTTATTTTTAAAAAATATACACATATATGCATACATATATATACATACACGCATACATATATATACATACACACATACGTGCACATATACACATACACACACACATCATATATACACACCTAGCATATGCATACACACATACACATAACATATACACATATGTATACCCATATATACATAAGCATATATATGACAATTTATTTACTTCATATGTTTAAAGGTTTTGCCTGCACATGTGTATGTGCATCATGTGTGTGTGTCATGTGCCTGAGGTCAGGAGAAGGCATCAGACTCCCTAGAACTGGAGTAATGGATGATAGTGAGCCACCATGTGAGTGGTTCTGGAAGAATAGCCAGTGTTCTTACCACAGAGCCATCTCTTCAACTCCTAGTTTAGTTTTTTTCCCATTTATGTATTTTTTTAAATATTTATTTATTTATTTATTTATTTATTATACAATATTCTGTCTGTGTATGTCTACACGCCAGAAGAGAGCACCAGACCTCATTACAGATGGTTGTGAGCCACCATGTGGTTGCTGGGAATTGAACTCAGGACCTTTGGAAGAGCAGGCAATGCTCTTAACCACTGAGCCATCCATCTCTCCAGCCCCCCCATTTATGTATTATATATAGTGTTCTGCTTGCAGGTATGCCTGCACGACAGAAGAGGGTACCAGATCTCATTACAGATGACTGTGAGCCACCAGTTGGTTGCTGGGAATTGAACTCAGGACCTCTGGAAGAGCAGCCAGTGCTCTTAACCTCTGAGCCATCTCTCCAGCCCCCCTCAAGTTAGTTTTTAAGATTTATTTATTTTTATTTTATGTGGATGAGTATTTTGCCTGTGTGTAAGTGTGTACACAATGTGTGTGCAGTGCCCACAGGAGGCCAGAAGAGGGCACTGGATCCCATGGAACTGGAGCTATGGATGACTGTGAGCCACCTGATGTGGGACCAGGAACTGAACTTGGATTCTCTACTGTCTCCCTGGCTCCTGTCTTGTTTCTTTGGGACAGCGTCTCACTGAGGCTGAGGGCCACTGCTTTAGCTAAGCTGGCTAGCCAGCAAGCCTTTGGGGTCTACCTGTCTCTGTTCCCCAGGCCCAGGTTACAGCTGTGCGGCCACGTCAGGATTTCACGCAGCTGCTAGCGGTCTGGACTCAGGTCCCCTGGCCTTCACAGCAGGTGCTTTACCCACCGAGCCATCCCCCAGTCCCTGCACCCTTCTTTCCATCCAAGGCAGGTGGCTTCTTCCTCAAGTCGAGCTGTTAGCAGTGGGTGGGTCCGTGCTCCAGCAGAGCCTTTCTGTGACAGGAATCCCCCTGCACACCGGTCCATGTTAAGGCATGCCATTTGCCAGTGGGGGAGAGTGGCTAAAGGGTCGGAATTAAAAGCATGAGATAGCAGAGCTTGCCTTTCTTGCTGTTCTTGGAGCCCTTGACTATCTCCATGTGAGTGCTCCAAGGAACAATTACCTCCACTGTCCCAACCATGAGGCAGATGACTGCTACACCTATGAGAACGGATCTATCTGAGATCAGTCACAATCTAGTGGTCAGTTGACCACAGAGATGATTTAAGCGAGCCCAGGCCAGAACTATCCCAGCAGACTCATAGAATCATGGGAAATAATGTATGTTGCCAAGCACCTCCATGTTTGGGGTAGTATGTTACACAGCTGAAGCTTACTGATACAGCCACCTCACAGAGAGAGCATGGATGTAGCCAGTTCTTTTTGGTTGTTGCTGTTTGCTTTGGGGGGATGGGAGTGTCTCTCTATGCAGCCCAGACTGACTTCAAGCTTGTGATCCTCCTGTGAGCCTCTGGAGTGCAGGGATATGGGTGAGGACCAGCTAGCTGATGGCTTTAGAACTAAGATAAGGCTGGGAAGATGGTTCAGGAGTAAGAGCACAAGATTCAAACCCAAAAGCTGGCTATGGTGTGTGTGTGTGTGTGTGTGTGTGTGTGTGTGTGTGTTAGAGAGAGAGAATATGTGCATGTGTGTGAGTGTGCCTTTAATCCTAATTCTCAGGGAGACAAAGGCAGGCAAATCTCTGTGATTTCAAGGCCAGCCTGGTCTACATAGCGAGTTCCAAGACAGTCAGAAATACGCTGAGAAACCCTGTCTCAGAAAAACAAAAACAAAAGAAAAAAGAAAACAGAGCTATCTCTAGATTCACAGACCCTGTCTCAGGGGACCAAAGCAAAGAGTGATAGAGAACTTCCAATGTCATCCTTGAGCGTCTGCCAGAGGACATTCTCTCTCTCTCTCTCTCTCTCTCTCTCTCTCTCTCTCTCTCTCACACACACACACACACACACACACACACACACCCCACATGCAAGTACACACTTGCGAGCCTATGCACAGACAGCATTAAACTAAATTATGCCAGGCACGAGGGTTCATGCTTGTAAATCCAGTGTTGGAAGACTGGGGTAAGATTACTACAAATCCATGGCAAGACCCTGTCTCAAAAACAAAAAGAAACTGGGACTGGGGCTATACTGCAATGTGGTTGCAGGTTGTGCGCAGGCATGGCACTAGGTTTGATCCCAGCGTTGCACAAAAAGAGTTAAACCAGCTTACAAAAGAAGAGTAGAAAGGGACCTGTGGGGACCTGCAGGGGGTCAGCTAAGTCTTTGGCAGTGATGGCACAAGGGAGGAGGATGGGGGGGAGGGAGCACTTGCCTGGAGGCTGCTCTGTGGGTAGCTGGTGGTCTGTGTCTTCAAGAGTCTGGTCCAGGCCTGCGGGTGGAGAGAGATTAAATTAATACCGGGAATCGGATAAGCCCGAAGGATCCCTCTGCTTCCTAAGCTCTTCAGCTGACTTAAAAGATCATGGGAATGGCATGTGACTTCTTAGGGACGTTTTATTTTATTGCTTTTTAAAAAGATTTGTTTTTTATGTGTATCAGTGTTGTGCTTACGTGCATGTGTATGTACCATGTGCATGCCTGGTGCTCAGACGGTTGTGAGTCACCATGTGGGTGCTGGAGGTCCAAACCCAGATGCTCCGCAAGAGTAACAGGTGCTATTAGTGATTGAATCAACTCCCCCACCCTCTCAGTGAGGTTTTAAAGACAACACGCTACAGCAGTCCTGTGCCAATAATCACAGTGAATTATTAATTAGTGTTTTATAGTGAGCATGTTCCTTTAATGTGAATTACCAATTTGTCGAGTTAATAAAAAAGGGTGCTGGGAGAGGGGGAGATGGCTCAGTGGGTAAAGGCATTTTCACTAAGCCTGACGACCTGAGTTCAGTCCCTGGGCCCCACATGGTGGAAGAAGAGAAGTGACTCCTGCACATTGTTCTCTGACTTTCACAGCCATGCGGTGACATGCTTGCCTGTATACACGAACGCATGCACATAAATACATAAATATAAAAGCATTTAAAATAGTTTAGATATGCTTCTGCATTTATATGTACGTATGTAGGAACAATAAAGAAAAAGAGGCCATGCATTTGGTTGGAGAGGGGAGAGAAAAGGGGGGAATGATGTAATTATTTAAGATATAATTAATTAAATATGGGACAGTGGGGGAGATGGCTCAGCAGGCAAGCACAATGGCCGATCTTCCAGAGGACCCAGGTTCAGCTCCAGTACCAGCATGGTGGCTCACAACCACCTGTAACTCTAGTTCGAGGAGATCTGTCCCTGGCTGGTATCAGGCACACACAGAATGCACATACATACAAGCAGGCAAAACACCCAGGCGAATAAAAAATTTAAGAATAAATAATGTTTAAAAATGAAAATAAAAAAAAACAAACAAAAAAATTTAAAAAAAACAAAAAAAACCAAAAAAATGAAAATCAAGAATGTCTTAAAATAGAAAAAAGTAAATTTGAAAACAAATATTTAAAGATATTCATCTCCATTGGAGTTCCACGGCAGAGCTATAAATCAGAAAACTGGAGTAGGGAGCTGAACATCGTCTGTGTTTTATTATTCAAGGGTGAAGACTGGAATGTAAGGAGACATGGCCGGGGGGGGGGGAGACCAGTAGGAGTGTTGACCCCTTAGAGGAAGACAGAATCGGAGGCGCTCCTGTCCAGAGTAAGCTGAAGCAGAGCGGGACATTTCCTTTACATTTAGGTCATAGTTTTTCATTGTCCAAGAAGCACGTGAGATAGTCATTTCCTTTAATCCTCTCTACTGCGAGAGGAACCTACTTCCAGAAACCTGGGCGGAGAGCTCTGGGAGGAAAGCCTGTCTAGCTGGGTTGGTGGCGGTGGTGCACACCTGCAATCCCAGCACTCACAACTGTCTGCTGAGTGTGGTGGTACACACCCGCAATCCCAGCACTCACAGTTGTCTGCTGAGTGTGGTGGTACACACCCGCAATCCCAGCACTCACAACTGTCTGCTGAATGTGGTGGTGCACACCCGCAATCCCAGCACTCACAACTGTCTGCTGAGTGTGGTGGTGCACACCTTTACTCCCAGCACTCAGGAGGCAGAGGCAGGTGGATTTCTATGCATTCTAGGCCAGCCTGGTCTGCATAGTGAATTCTGGGTTAGCCAGAGGTACACAGTTAGACCCTGCCTGAAAAACAAAACAAGAATCTCCCTATTTTCCCATTCCCTAGTCATTACAGACCAGTGGCTAAAAGTTGGCCCTAGAGCCCTTCCCTGCCTGAGTTTAAAGCTTTTATCTCCAGCTCCTCCTAGCTGTGTGACCTTGGCCAATCTGCTTAACTGCCCTGCGTCTCAGTTCTTTGATTTGTGAGTAGGAGAAATAACAGCTTCTACTTTGCTATACCATCCCCAAAATTGTCCAAAAACCCACAAAACTCTCCCCTGCTCAGGACTGCCTCTTCCCACCTGGGGTAGTGATGGAGACCTGGATCCCTTTGTCAGTCAATCCACTGTCCCCAAGGGCATTGCTGGCCAACAGCCAGATCCTGTATCGCGTAGAAGGCTTCAGTCCAGTCAGCGTGAAGGTGGTGGCCTGGGGTGGCAGGACATCCATGTAGAGGTATCCTGGAGTCTCGAGGGCCTCATACCTGTGTGGGGGAACAGGTCAGCCAAGCGTCTCTCTCCACTGTCTGGCCCACGTCTCCTGCCTCGGTGGAGGCCCCACCTGATCTGGAATCGCTGAGGCAAACCCCCGTCAAAGCCAGGCTTCCACTCCAACCCTACTGAGTGAGGGGTTGTGCTCACCACCTTCAGTCCCCAGGGAGGGTCAGGGCGGCCTGGGAGAGAAAGAGGGGATTGTTAGGGGGTACAAAAGGAGTCTAGAAGCTTCTTTCCAGAGTCTCACAACCACCTGTAACTCTACAGGCACCTGGCACACAAGTAGTTCACAATATACATGTATACACAACACTCACACACATAGAATTAAAATAAATGAACTTAAAAAAATCACCTTGAACACTGAATCCAAAAACCCCAAGTTTTGCTTCCATCGAAGTGCGTGGGGAGGGCAATCCTCCCCACCACATTTTCTTCCCTCCTTGTTAGTTTGTTTGAGAGAGGGTCTCCCTCTGTAGCCCTGGCTGACCTGGAACTCACAGAGATCCACCTGCCTTTGTCTCCCCAGTGCTGGGATTAAAGGTGTGTGCCACCACACCCAGATTCAAACAATTTTTTAATTATATTCTATGTATTTCTCTCTCTCTCTCTCTCTCTCTCTCTCTCTCTCTCTCTCTCTCTCTCTGTCTCTCTCTCTCTCTCTGTGTTGTGGAGATCAGAGGACTATTTGTGGGAGTCAGTTCTCTTCTGTCACCTGAGGGCTCCAGGGGTGGAACTTGGGTCACCAGCCTTGATAATAAAAAGCTTTTTC
>NC_022030.1:22113983-22115680 GCF_000317375.1 Microtus ochrogaster
CCATCTGCAATCCTACTACCCAGAGGTGGAGACAGAAGAACCAGAAATTCAAAGTCCATCTCGGGCACACAGCTAGTGAGGCCGCCATTACTCTCACTTGCTCTTCAGCAAAGGTTAGTCAATGCAAATTAATTCCTCCTTGAGGTATGATATAACCTCTCTCCTCTTCTTTCCATTTAAAGATTTGCTACTTATTTTTATTTTATGTGCATGGGTGCTTTGCCTGTATGTATGTGTGTGCTTCACATGCATGCAGTTCCTGTAGAGACCTGAAGAGGGCGTTAGATCCCCTAGAACTAGAGTTACAGATGCTGTGAGCCACCCTGTGGATGCTGGGAATTGAACCCGGGGTTCTCTGTAAGAGCAACCAATGCTCTTAACCACTCAGACATCTCTCAAACCACCCACAAACTTCTTGAACTTAAAAACATGACAAGGTATTTTAGCCTTCTTCATGCTAATCATTTTAAATTACAAAAATACCAACAAAATGAAAAACCAAGACAAAACCCACAGCCTTAAGTAGGCCACATAAAGAACATGCATTGACATCATGACCCCCAGGACCAGAATGTCACTGGTTCACCATCAATAAGAACATGCCCATTAAGCCGGGCAGTGATGGTGCACACCTTTAATCCCACCACTCGGGAGGCAGAGGCAGGCAGATCTCTGTGAGTTCAAGGCCAGCCTGGTCTACAAAAGTGAGTTTCAGAACATCCAGGACTGTTACACGGAGAAACCTGTCTCAAAACAATAACAACAAAACAACAACAATGGGCCCGCCAAGCCACCCACATTCCATCTCTCTGCACCATGGCTTTTCACGACCACAAAAGGACCATTAGTGTGGGACACCGGATGCACACCTTTAACCCAAGCACATGGGAGGCAGGGGCTGGTGGATCTCTATGAGTCTGAGTATAGCCTAGGCAACATAGTGAGTTCCAGGCCAGCCAAGGCTATATAGTGAGACTCTATCTCAAAAATTAAAAACAAACAAAAAGGACCATAAGTACTGATTTAGAAGTCATGGATACGTTTTAGTGAGTAGAAGAACACACACACACACACACACACACACACACACACACTCGGCTTTTGTTCTAACCTCACATCTTTGGTGATGACACCTGAATTACCTTCCCTTCCACACTTTCAAACCACATGCTTCCGATGGAAACTGCCTCCCTGAAGTGGGAGAGACATGAGACAAGGCTTGTCAATCAGTATGAAGTTGAAAGGAACCAGTGAGGTATAAATCTAATATCTACACATAGTCATTCGAGGAGAAAGAGCTGTATTCCCAGGTTAAGGGGTAACTCAGCAATAAGGAACTTACCCAAGTTTCTTAAGGCCCTGGATCTTACATCCTGCACCCTCCCTGCTCACAATAAAACAAACCAGCTACACCTGGTGACTCTCTTTGGAAGTTAAGTCAGAAGGATTGCCATTTTGAGGCAGGGTTGGCTACATAGCAAACCTGAGGTTATCCTGGGCTACCTGGGTTAACCTGGGTCTGAAGTTAAGCTGAGTTATATATCAAGACCTTGTTTCAACAAAGCAAAACTCCATTCTCACACATGAACACCTTTCAGAGATCAGAAACACTTCCTGGCTCTGCTCAACCAGGAATTTGGCAAAGCACGGTCCCCAGCACCACGCCCCCACCACAGCTGCTCCCATCCCAGCACCCC
>NC_022030.1:22115780-22117523 GCF_000317375.1 Microtus ochrogaster
CCATCCCAGCATCCCCCCAGCTGCTCCCATCGTACTGATGCTGACGAGCTGGATGTTGGTGTGGTCCGAACCGAGGTCATTGGTGGCCGTGCAAGTGAAGAGGGCATAGTCCTGGGCTGCAGACACGTTAGCAATGGTCAAGAGGCTGCTGTGGACAACACCCTGGTGGTACCTGTGCTCTGTGTACCTGAAGAGAGGGCCGCGGTTGGACTCAGAAAGGAAAACCAGGGCTGGATGACCAGAGCCGGGGCACGACCTGGCTATCCCCAGGTTCACCTGGGATCTTGGAGATCCAGAGGGACCCCGTTTTTAGTCCAAGTGAAGTCGATGTTGGGGACACCTCGGGCCCGGCAGTGGAGGGTCGCTGAGCTGGTGCTGTCCCCAGCTGCAGCCACTTTTGTCAGGGGAGTTGGATGATCCACCTGAGGAGCGACTAGGACAATGGAAGGATCAATATGGGGACTGTGGAAGGGTGAGAGTGGCGGGCCACGGGCAGACCTTGAAGTTACCCACATCTGACAACCAGACGGACCAGCCCTCTTGCCACGGGCGCCACCCCATTGTCCACAATGCACTGGTAAGCACCAGCCTGTGACAGTTTGGCCTGGTGAATCCGCAGACGCCCAGTGGATCCCTTTGACACCATCTCCATGTCATCCAGGCTCAGATCTTCCTCATCTTCCCCCTAGTATCCCAAGATACAGGAGCTTGTCCCCAGTCTGTCCTCAGAACACCCTCCCGAAACTGTATCCCGTCTGTAGCTTCACTCTCCCAGCTACAACCTCCTTCTGCAAAGTCAATGAGGTGATGATGTTTCTTGTCATCCACACGACCACTAATGTAGTCCATCCATTCATCCACCAGTTCAGTCAATCATCCATCCGTACATTTGTCTAAACACTCATCATACTTGGAACCAACTGTAGACTCGGGGTGCAGTTTAGTGGGGAAGCATTTGCTTGGCAATGCTCAAAGCACTGGGTTCAGTCTCAAGCAGTAAAAAATAAATTGACTGAGCTGCATGTGGTGGTTTACTCGCTCTTGGGAGGAAGAGGCAAGAGAATCCCAAATTCAGAGCCAAGTTGGACTACATAACAAGTTCTGGGACAGCTTAGACTACATATCAAGACCCTCTCTCAAATATATATGTTCTAGAATCGTAGCATGGGTTTGTTGTCCTAGCACTGAGGGTTGGAGGCAGGAAGGTCAGGAGTAATTCAAGCCTCAGCCTCATAGCAAGCTTGAGGCCAACATGGGTTACACCACCAGTGGTTCCCAACCTGGGGGTCAAATGACCCTTTTACAGGGGTCGCACATCATCCTGCACATCAGATATTTACACTAAGATTCATAACAGCAGCAAAATTACAGTGTGAAGTAGCAACAACGTAATGTTATGACTGGGGGGGGGCCACCACAACATGAGGAGCTATACTAAAGGGTCGCGGCATTAGGAAGCTGAGAACCTCTGCATGAAACCCCGTCTCAAAAACAAGGAGTCTTCGAGATAGCTCGGGGGTAAAGACCCCTCAGGCTGACCCTAACGATGTGAATTTGCTTCCTGCGAGCCAGTTATTAGGAGACCACTGATATTCACATGTTTCTGACCTTCACATGCGTACTACAGCACGTGTTCACTGCACACATACAATACAAAAATTTAAAACAGCAACAACAAAACGAACAAACGGCAGAACAGAAAACAGAATCTGCCTGCCCACTTGTTTATCTTTCCATCCACTC
>NC_022030.1:22117781-22139495 GCF_000317375.1 Microtus ochrogaster
GAGCCTGTCCTGGAACTCACTCTGTAGACCAGGCTGACCTTGAACTCACAGAGATCTGCCTGCCTCTGCCTGGAATTAAAGGCGTGCACCACCACTGCCCGGTGTAAACATTCTTTATTATTCATTGTGGTTATGTATATGAATGATGCATGTGTATGAGCACAGGCACACATGTACAACAGACGCAAGTGAGTTGCTGTTGAGAGTCAGTTCGCTCCGTCCACCAAGGGCTCTGGGGATTGAACTCATGCCACACTGCCCCACTTACCTGCCCAGGTCAAGCTATCCACCCTGCAGCTCTCTGCGCATTAGTGACATCTTCCCCTCCTCTGGGTGCACATCATAAGTATGTGCGCCTGCTTACTTGTTATACCTGCCTTGCCATTGATGTCAGTGTAGTCATTGTTCTTCCTGACCCCCCCCACTCGCCTCCTTTCTAATCCTGAATCAGTCAAGCATGGAGCCACCCATCATCACCCTCCCACTTTTGGTTCATCTGTGCACACACACACACACACACACACACACACACACACATGCACACACACACAATGCCATTCTCTCATTCACCTGACATTCACCAAAACCAGTTCTTTTTTGGTGAGCTAGGATACAACTGAGGACAAAGATACCCTGACCGGCATAGTCACATCTGGCTACGCACGTGTGGCATCCCCTCCTAAGGCGCTAGGCTACACTGTCCTAGCTCCATGTCCACTCGCCAAAGGCGAGGTACTTACCAGTCTCTCCCAGCTGAACATCTCTGGGAGGACAGGGTTGGCATCCACGGTACAGACTATGTCCACAGAACCCCCGACATTCACCTCAGTCGGGTCCCGGAGGGCACGGATGGTGGGAGCGTCTAGTGGGAGACAGGGACTTGGAGAAGGCACTTAGCCCTGGCAGGTCCTGCTGAGGTGGGGGAGGCCTCCAGAGGAGGGGGTCTTAGAGGTGTCTGGAATGGTACCGAGGGGTACAGTTCTCAGAGTGATGAGGCTATCCTCACCCTAGTTGTGCCTTTGTGATTGAGTCTGGTGTGTGTGTGTGTGTGTGTGTGTGTGTGTGTGTATTGGGGGTGGTGGTGTACCACAACAGTGTTGGGGTGGGGTTTGAGAGAACTTGGTTTCCTGGATGGAGGAACTCCCAAGTAAGTAGACCCCTCTCTCTATGCAGGTTCCACTTTGGGTCTCCCTAGCCCGCAAAGCAACAACTTTCAAAGGGGAGGGCTCTAGGGTGGGTAGTTATCCCAGGTTGGGCCGGCCTTTTACAAGACTCCAGGCTGAGCAAGGTCCCTTGAGTGGGCGTGATTTCCACGGTAAGACCAGCTCCTGGAAACCCTCGGTTCCCAGGTTTCTGCGGGGGCTCACAATGCACGTCCAGCTTCAACAGCGCCTCGGCAGTGCCCTCAGAATTCTGGCAGTGTAGCTGATAGACGCCACCATCAGCTCGGGTCACATTCCACAGCTGTAGAGCTCCACCCGACAGGATGCGATGCCGGGGACCGCCAGCTGGGGAGGGCCGGCGGCGTAAGGAGTGGAGCGTGGAAGGCCCACCCATCCTCCCGAGTCTGCACCCTTCTCCAGGCCCACACCCCACCTGGGCTGAGGCGGTAGCCTCGGAAGGTCCAGTTGAAAGCCTCCGGAGCCGGGTTAGCAGACACTGACACAGGCAGCAGCGCCTGGCCCTGCTCCTCCACGGTCACTACCAGCACTTGCTCCCCCAGGAACTCTGGAGGGTCTTCAGAGGGGGCGCCCCAGGAAGTCAAGAGTGTTGGTAAAGGGTTAAAGATAGGGTAGTGGCTAGGACTAAGGTAGCGGGTGTGAGACAAAGCTCTGGATAGAAGCCAAAACCTGGTGAGCTGGCTCAGCGGGGACGGAGCTTACTGACAAACTTGAGGGCCTGAGTTCAATACCCGGGAACCCCATGGTGGGAGGTGAGAACCAGCTAGCTTCCTTAACTTCCTCCACTCCTTCACAGTGGCACAGGCATGTGGGAACATACACACAACAATCAAATGTAATTTAAAAAAAAAAAATCCAAGCCGGATGAGGCGGTACATGCCTTCAATCTCAGCATTTGGGAGGCAGAGACAGGCGAATCTCGGTGAGTTCCAGGCCAGCCAGAGTTACACAGTGAGACCCCATCTCAAAAAACAAACAAGCAGGGGACTGGAGAGATGGCTCAGAGGTTAAGAGCACTGGCTGCTCTTCCAGAGGTCCTGAGTTCAATTCCCAGCAACCAAGTGGTGGCTCACAACTATCTGTACTGAGATCTGGCGCCCTCCTCTGGTGTGCAGGCATACATCGAGGCAGAATGTTGTATACATAATAAATAGATAAATCTTTAAAAAACAAAAAATAAACCTGGATATTCTAAAAAACAACAACAAAAAAAAAACAAGCAAACAAAACCTACCTCTACCACAAAAAAAAAAAGAAGCAAAAAATGTGCAGAACCAGACATGGTAGTTCAAGCCTGCAATTCCAACACTCCTGAGGCAGAGGCAGGAGGATTGCCGCGAGTTCATGGCCTTCCTATTCTACATATTAAGTCCCAGGTCAGCAAGGACTACATAGTAAGAAATTTAATTTTTTTTTTAATTGACAACTGAAGATCCAGTTTTGCAAAAAGAGCAGCTAGGATACAACTGAGGACGGAGAGCATAGATTGGAGCTGGGGCCAGCCTGAGGTCGGCATGAAGGTGGGGGAAGTTAGGACTCTGGGTAGAGGTAAAGGCTCCTTTAGCCGGAGTCTGCAAGGGTGGGGCGGGAGGGGCGGTACCGGGCCTGCGGGCTTACACAGCACGTTGAGGCTGTAGAAGGAGCTCACGGTTTCACGAAGTGCAGCGCTGTGGGCTCGGCAGGTCACCCGGTGACCGTGGTCTCGGGATGACACCCGAAGGAAAACACTCCTGGATGCAGCGGAACCTTTGAACGGAGCGCTCTGGGGCGGGGCAGCCACGTCTTCCAGCCTGTGCAAGGTTTGGAAGTCGGGTGAGTACCCGGCAGGGTCAGATGTGTGTACAAGGCCCTTGACCAGTCATTTAGGGAGCAGAGGGGAGAGGTTGGGAGGGGGGAAAGGATGGAACCCGGATGGGGTGGGGCCTCCTGTAAGCTCACCTCTCTCCCTCTTTGTCCCAAGACAAGTTAACTGGGGGATTGCTGCTGATGCTGACGCAGGTCAAGTTCAAGGCATCACCTGGGCGCAGCGCCGAAGAGTTGGCCAGGATGGTCAGGTTGGTTGGAGGGACTTAATCAATGGGTTAGAGATTCAGAGGTTTCCTGGGTACAAGGTTGCGAGTCTATACCGCTCCCTCCGCACCCCCACCCAACCCTGGCCTGTGCGCGTACACTGCACCTCCAGCTGCCTGGAAGCACTGAGTTGACCCGCCTTGCATGAGAACTTGGCTCGGTTGTCCGACGGTCCTATGACCAGCACCAGCTCGCGGGAGAAAGTGCTGCCAGACTTCTCCAGACTTCCCAACTGCACACGCCGGGGCTCCTGGGGCTGCCGAGGCTCGCTCACGGTGCGTGAGTCCTGAGGACCCAAAGAGCGTGGGTGGTTGCCAGCCCAGACAGGGCCATTGTGTGATAAAGGCGCCTCCAAGAGCGGATACCCCATTACCTTAAAGGAGTGGGGACTGGAATTGAGCACCCTTACTCCTAGACTCTCCTGCCTGCCTTGATTGTTTGGGGACCCTGATCCCTATTGTGCACCCCTCCACCCCGACCTCACCAGCCCACTCCCTGCTGCAGGCTCCACACGCCCAAACCCATTACTGTGATATTTACAGAACACTGTGTGCCAGGAAACTCCCTTGAAATTCCCAGACCCGGAGTCTTTCACTTTTCTTTGCCTCTGTTGTTTTTGCCTCGTTTTACATGAGACAGGATCCCTGGTAGCCAGGGATGGCCTCAAAGTGACTCCTCTAGGTAGTTGAGGGCGACTTTGTACTCCTGATCCTCTTGCCTTCACCTTCCAAAAGCTAGGATTACCAGTGAGCCACCTCGCCATGCAGGTTGTTTATTTTTTATTTTATTTTTTTAAATTTCCACTCTTGGGCTGCAGAGATGGCCTTGCAGTTAAGAACGCTGACTGCTCTTCCAGAGGACCTGGGTTCAATTCCCAGCACCCACATGCCAGCTCAAAGCTGTCTGTAACTCCAGTTCCTGCGAATCTGACACCCTCTTCTGTCCTCAAGGATGCCAGGCACAAATGTGGTTTGCAGACAAACACGCAGGCAAAATATCCAAAAAAGTAATAAAACTTCAAAATTTCTAAAACTTTCCACTCTTCCCCCGAAAATTCTCTGACCTTTTCCCTGATTTCCAGTATTACCCCTTAGGTCCCCTGCCTCTGTCTCTCTCCTCGCTCTCTCTCTTCTCTTCATTCTTCTTTATTTTTGTATATTAATTTTAATATGAATGAATTTTCTTTAATATGAATGGTACTATAATTGCTTTATCTCTAGAATTTTCTATCTTAATCCAAAGTTCCTTCTTTTATCTTGGAATTGTTTTTCCGGATTTTCCAGAACTTCCCTGGGTTTCATTAATTCTTATGACATTTGTGTCTTTTCATAATCTCTAGCGTTTCCCCTAGATTATGGGTTTCTCCATGTGTTGAGGGGGTGGAGGAGACAAAGGGACAAAAATCGCAAAGCTAGGCAGGGTTGGTGGCACACACCTCTAATATAGGCAGAGGCAGGCAGATCTCTGAGTTTAAGGCCAGTCTGGTCTACAGAGTAAGTTCTAAGCCAGCCACGGCTGTTTAACAAGGCCCTGTCTTGAACAAAAAAACAAAGTTCAAGGCTGGCCTGGACTACATATCTTGTCTTAGGAAAGAAAATGGATCTAAGATAGACTTAGTCAATAACGTGGGTGTGCTTGCTCTTGCACACACTTGCACACACACTTTCACATCCATAGGAACAGATACACGGGAGAAAGGAAGCCAGGAAGGGAGGGAGGAAGGGAGGGACTCTTGCTTGGTACCTACCTTAAACCAGGTGAGGGAGGGGTCTGGATTGCCTCCGATGGCCAAACACACCAGCCTTACCCGAGTCCCAGTACGAATGTACTGCCCCTCTTGGGGTCCCTCAATCCACAGCTTCTGGGCAGGGTCTAGTGAGAGATGGGGAAAGAGAAGACATTTTTGTCTGAATTGGAGCCTCGGGGTGAGGGTTCTCTGGGCTCTAGGCTAGAGCTCACATTTTACATTCAAGGTGAGTGATTTCTTGAAGGTCTCCTTGCTGAAGGCGTCGCTGAAGGCCTCACAGGTGAGGGACAAGCCATTGTCTTCCCTCCGCACCAAGAGTGTCAGATTGGACATGGAGATGTGGCCACCATGCAGGCCCTAGCAGGGGAAACTTCAGATTTGGGGACTGCAAAGCCCCCAGCCATGGTAACAGAGGCCTGAGTCCACCAGACCCCAGCAGGGGCACATGAGGCAATCGCACCCTCTTCCGTCAGACCCAGGAGTTGGACCCTCGGTCTGGGCTCCTCAGGGTCCAGGCCCTCAAGGGATTACCAAACCATCGTCTCCCACAGTCTTACATCCATGACTGTCTCATCCGTGGGTAGCAGCTGCCGTCCACCCAGCCACCATCGCAGCAGGACCCGGGGGCGACTGGACTTGGTAAGGCAGCAGAGGGTCACGTTCTTGTTCTCAGACTGGGATGCAGATCCCAGGATGGTGACGGCACTGGGGGGAACTGAACAACAGATGCATCAACATAAGACAGGGGTCCAGGCTGGGGTCTTCACAGACCAACTCAGGCAGATGGGGGCAGGGGACCGACAGACGTGAAGGCACAGAGGTCGCTCTGGTTATGGGCTGAGGCAGAGAGCTGGACTCACAGGTGACCTGCAGTGTGATGCTTCTCTCCTGGGTCCCTGTAGACACGCTGTTGTAGGACAGACAGCTGAGCCGGGCTCCATGGTCTTCAGGTCGCACAGCCATCACTAACACACTGCGGGCCACGGCCTGAGCATGCTCTGTGCCCCAAGCTGTGGACACTGGTTTACCATTCTGGACACAGAAGTCAATCTAGTTATCTCAGCACTAGCTCCTGGGCCCTGTCCCCCCCCTCCACCATGTCAGCCTCCACCCTCACCTTCAGCCACTGCAGGGTAGCGGGTGGATTTCCACCTCGGGCCACGCAGGGCAGCTCCAGGTTCTGCCCTGCCCGTACATGCCCCTCATCCAAGCCTGGCCAGTCAATGACAGGAGGTCCTGGGGGGACTGGGGAGCAGGGACCACTCAGTGGGCCTGGGAGGCCCATCTATTCTCTCTGGGCTCCATAGCCTTCTTTCAGTTTCCTCCCGTGGGTGAGGGAGATGGCTCAGGAGAACCTGACTTCCATTCCTGGAGCCGACATGGTAGAAAGAGAGGACTAACCCCTGAGAGATGCTCTCTGACTTCTCCACTTGGCATGCCCATGCATGCCCATGCACACAGAGACACAATAGCAACCACCACCATAATAATAAAATAATATAATAAAAATAAAAATCTTAAATTTCTCTCTAATGCCTTCTTTTTGTTTTCAGTGCTGAGTCTGAAATCTGGGTCATTGCACATCTGGGGCTCGGTTCTCCCACTGAGCTGCAATGTCCAGCCCTCAACAACCCAGGCTGGCCTTACCTTTTTTCTGCTTCCTTCCCTTCAAGGCTGGGATTATAGGCACACTGCAACAGCATGGCTGGTGATAATGCCTGAAACTTCTGCCATTCTTGAATCCCCCGTGCTCCCAAATCCTGCTGGGATGTCCATCCTCCATGCCACAACCATCCCTACCCTCACTTACACAGAATATTCATGGTGAAGGAAGCCTTGATGGGAATGTCCAAAGCTGGGCTGGAACTCTCACAGAATAGTAACTGCCCATTATCTGAGCTCTGGGGTGTCACCCTGGCTTGGAAAAATAGAGATTTCTGCAGTCAGTCATCACCTGAAATTTAAGGAGCCAGGATAAAGAGGAGAGCATCCCAAACTCCCACACTTGGCCAAGTCTCCATACTGATTTATACTAAGAGCTGGACTCCCCTGGGAGAGATTTGGAGGGTCAACAATGAGAATAGGGGTGCCCAAGGTCTTCACTCAAACTAAATTTTTTTACTCAACACCTACAAACTGGGGTTACCATCAAGAAGCTTTGAGAGTCAGGGTGAAGAGTCAGGTCCCAGGTATTCCCACAGCTCAAGTTTCCAAACTTGCATCATTAGATTCTGGAACTCATGTGGGAAAACCTGGAGATCGGGGGACAGGGAGAAAACCCCAGCTTGCACACCTGGCTTCAGCTTCTGCGATGAAGAGCTTCTCCTCAGATCCATCGTTCACATTATAGGAGACGTCCAGTACCGTGTGTCCACCTTGGGGCAACAGAAAGCTGGCTAGAGAGATGCTGGGGTTTTCTCCATGCCCTGGAAGTCCTCAGGATGGACATAGCTCTCCCTTAATATTGGCTCTGGAGGACAAGAAGCTGTGGTGCCTGTTCTGTCCTCCCACACACTCAGGATCCCCTGAACTCTGCGGGTCTTAGGACTGCAACAGGGACCCTTCTCTCTCCTCACCCTGTCCCACCAGGGGTTTCTTATTCCTGCATAGCCATTGGCACCCCTAGCTCACCTGAGTGCTCACACCTTCTCCCTACCCCAGATCAGCCTTGCATTCTCCTGGAAAGCATTCCTTTCTCATCCGTGTTGGCCTCGTTTCCTGGGGTGGTACTCAGGGGTGACATATTTTGGGGGACCCTAGGCAGGAACACCCACTTCCCATTTCAGCGGCATTGTGCTGTCCCACACTCACCCTGGATGAAGGTGATGTGCGGGGCTGGTTTGGCATCTCCAGACACACAGGTGACCACATACTCCTGCCCAGCCACCCAGGTTACTGTGCTTCCTGCCTCGGGGGTCAGCTGGAGCACCTTAGGGGGAACTAGAGAGAAAGGGCATGGGGTTAGCCACTACTGAGAGGTGGATGTGATGGTTTTGGAGTTTTGGCCAAGAGTTCAAGAAATGAGACTGTACCCAGGGCCCAAAGTGGAGGGGCTTGGGAGCTTGGACCTCTGGGTCCGAGGAAAGAAGAGGGCTGGAGGCCAAGTTGGTGGGTCCCGGAGGGGAGTCTCTCACCCATACCTAGGATGGAGAGGATTACTTTGGGAGACACGAGCTCAGGACCCATCTCTGAGCGGCTGACTTGGCATTCATACTCCGCATCATCACTGAGGTCACAGGTTTCGATACGCAGGTGGAATTCACCTGGAGATGGAGCGCTCGCGGTCAGGGCCCCAGTTTCTGCTAGCGGCTCAAGATCTCAGGCTCTGGTCTCTCACCTTTAGCAGGATCTCCTTCCAGGCTGTACCTCGGGAAGCCTGGGATCCTGGGATTTGGACCCAGAAGCAACCCATCCTTAGCCCACTGCACCACACTGCCAGGGGCTCTGACCCCACACTGCAGCTTAACTGTGGCCCCTTCCACTGCTGTCAGGTTTTCAGACAGAGTCCAAAAGCCTCGAGAAACCGAGGTGGGGATTGGTGACTGGACCAGGCCTGGGGACACAAGGGGATTGATAATAAGAGACAGAGGTGGCACTTGAGGGCCCGTGGGCTACAAGTCCAGCCTTTCTACTCACCTGTGGTCAGCATTCCCATGAGCAGCAAGGGAGTCAAGCTGGAAGTCCTGTGTATTGTGGTCACCCCAGGACCTCTGAGGGCGACTTTCTTAGTGCCCATTACCAGCCACATGGTTTGATGTCTTGTCTGAGCCTCTCTGTGTGTCCCCTTCTCTCTGTCTCTCTCTCTGTCTCTCTCTGTCTCTCTCTGTCTCTCTCTCTCTCTGTCTCTCTCTCTCTCTCGACTCTCCTCTCTGTCTCTGACTGTCCTAGTCTTTCTTTCTGTCTCCTTTCTGCCCTTAGCTCGCCCTGCCAAAGGTTCTTTCTCTGAGTTCCAACCCCAAGCACTCAAAAATGCATGCTTTCTCTTTTTCTCCCCTTATCTAAGACTATCTCCCTCTCACCTACTCACCCACTACCGCTGGGGGTGGGGGTGGGGGTCCAGCAAGCTCACGAACTCAGAAAGCCAATGCAGTCAGTCACAGCGTGGAGCCATTTCTTGGACCCAGTGTGTGCACATCCTGCTGCTTCCCCTCAAGTCTTTCCTGAGTCTGCCCAGCAGAGCAATGAAATCCCCTGTCAGCACATGCCATGAATATTCTTTGGTGCCTCCCCAGCCCCAGTGACCCCAAGGCCCTGCCTGGGAGAGCGGGTCTGATGAGGGCTCTCTTCCAGCTCGAGTTGGCAGACAGATCTGGGCCTGTGTGGGTGGGTTGGACACCCCCCGCCCAGACCCCCACTGCCACAGCTGTCCCGGACTGTGACAAGTTCCTTCTTTTCCTTGGTGGCATCCTACACTTCTGCTGGTGAACGCACAGGAGTGTGTTTGAAACGGTGAAACTGTGGGAGAGAGGGAAGCCAACTGTGTGTGGGGGTGTGGGTGAGAGCGTGGGTATTCCAGGAGAAGTGAGAGTTGATTTCATCTGTGAACAGTTTTGGAATGTCTGGTACTGGGATAGCCAGTAGGACCAGGTCCACAGACCCCTGTGTGTGTAAACCTGGTGAGCTCAGATACAGTTAGACACAGAGTGGGGGTCTCTGGGAGCTGGAACATCTGAGTCCTGAGACTGAGAGTCCTTCGGTTCTCAACTTCTCCTTCCTCTCTCGTGTGTCTCTCTCCAGCCAGGGTGATTTATCTTCTCATTCTTCTCCATCTCTTTGTTTCTTTCTCCCCTCCTCCTCTTTTCTCCCCCTCCTATTCTTATATCTGTCACTCTTACTGCCCTCCCCCACTGTCACTCCGTAACAGGAAAGAACTCAGTATATTCTGCTTCTCAGTCAGCCCATCTCTGGGCCTTTCCCATGCAGTTCTTTGGCTCTAGACTGGCTTCTGACCCTGGAAGTTTTGAACCATATGTTGGCTGGCCTGCCTTCCAAACCCGGGTGCACAGCTGCATTTGCCTAGGATAAGCCTGTTTATCTCCTGCAGGAATTGCAACTGTTCCCACCCCCACTCGCCCTACAAACCTCCCGCCCAGCTGCTGCTCCTCCTCCAGGGGGCAGTCCAGGCATCTGGCCCGAGACCCCCTCAGCTCTCTACCAAGGCTGAGCCCTCTGGTCTTTCTCTCCCCCCACCCCCATTATTGATTCATTACCCTCCTTCCACACTCCCTTCTCTAACCCCCTTGAGACCTCCTGGGAAACGGACTGCTTGTAGACCTAACGGATGGAGGCTCTGCCGTGGGGGCCTTTACCAGATGGCACCGTAGGAGGCCAAGGTGTAGGGCTGTCAGTTGCTGGAACCTTTAATTAGTGCAAACCTACACTCAAACTTGGCTGTTTTCCTTCTCCGAATGCCCTGGGGACCCCAGGCTCTCCATTTTTCCATGCTGGTGGCCCCAGGGTGCCAGGAAGGGAAGCTTTGTCAAGTGTCTGGAAAAACACCTCATCACCTGACTTCCTCCCCAAGACTCAGGAGTCCTGGGCTCAAGCCTGTCCTATTTCAAAACAGAGAATCTGAAGCTGGGAGTTCAGATGCTCCAGAGCTCGGCGCGGAACCTCCCAGGACCTTCTTTTCCAGCCCCCTGCCTCCCCCCACTCCCTCTTATACGATCAGCACAGCTGTTAGTTTTCCAGTCCTCCTGGGCCGGTGGGGGTGAGTGAGATTGGTTGTTAAATCCAGTAGCTCTAAGATTTAAGACCAGATACTCCGAACCTGGCCCAACTGCTCCATACTACAGGCTACAAGGGTCACCAGCTTCTCAGCCTGCAGAGATCTGAACCACGCCCTGGAAATCCAACCCTCTGAGCCCTGAATGTCACTTAATTCTGATAGCTCCAGGAATGTCAGACCCGGGGTCCCAGCCCCCCTCTCCCAGCTCCTTCAGTAGGCTCAGGGTCCCTCCCACCTGCCCTGCCAGCTGCGCAGCGTGGGAACGCCCCAGCTGGGCTGCACGGGAGCTGTCAGGACAAGCTGTGCGGTTCCCAGCCTCCCTGCCTGCCAGAGCCAAGGTACTGCTGCCTCCTAGCCGTCGCCCGGCAACCACTCGGAGGGGCCCGGGACAGCTAGGCGGAGAGAGGGGATGGGTGGGTACTGCCGAGTTCTGGGAAAGAAAGAACTCGGGGCGGGAAGGGGAGGGCGGGGGCTGGATTCCTACAACTTAGGGTGTGTGAGGCCTTGCAGAGATAACAAGGCAGCAGGGATGTATTTGGGGAAGTGGGGGGCTGAATCCTTCTTTTCTCATGACTCCCAAGTAGTCCTTCAGGACCTGGGTGCCCTCTCCCCGACCTGCAGGCCCTCGGGAGCCTGGGCCCCGCCTCCCCAGGGCGCGAAAACTGGTGAAGTCTCAGGGGTTCCCATTTATAGCTCCGTTTCCACTCAGCTCAGTCCCTCCTGGGTCCGGGCTGAGCAAGTTTCTTCCACTCTCTTCTTTCCTCCTCTTCATGCCCGCCTCCCCTTCAACCTCAGCAGGGCGCAGGTGTCCAACACGAGCAGAGCCCCCTCCTTGGACCCAGGTGTTACAGCTCTCAGACCCCCTGATAACGCAGGGGTGCCCTCCTGCTGCGCGAACCGGGACCCGGAGCGCCCATAGTCTTGGCACGCACGCCGCCCGAGTTTCTCAATGGGAAGAGGGCGGGTAACCAGGGGGCGGGGCGAGTAGGATCCCGCCCTCCCGCGGGTATCTCGCACACCCAGGGTGTTGAAAGCCGCGAGCGGTACAGAGCATCGGAGGCTGCGGATGAGCCAGATTTCGGGGACTCCAGGCCAGACGTAGAATCCTCCAGACTGGAGTGGGGGAGTGGGGAAGTGGGGTACAGAGAGGGGTTCCAGTCCAGGAGTGCTGTCGAGGAAGAAGTTGGAGAGGAATCAGTGCAACCCAAAGTCTACGGGATCTTGGGGTGCACGCACAAACACATGCGGGATGCTGGGCCCCGCCCTCCTCGTCCTCCTCTGCAGCTTCAGAGGACTTGCAGGTACCCCCGAAGGGCGCAAAGAGGGTTATTTGTCCGTTCCCGCCTTGTTTGGGAAAAATAGACTAAGGACTCCTAGTCCTGGGTGTGAGAGAGAATTCTGGAGGCTAGAGCTTCTAATCGGAGGAAGGAGGGCTTTGGACTGGACCTCCCGGGCCTTGCATAAGGGAATTCTTGACTTAATCTCAGCTCTTCTGTCCCTCTTCTCCTAGGCCCATTGCCCCATTTTCTGCAACAACCAGAGGACATAGTGGTGCTGCTGGGGGCGGAAGCCCGGCTGCCCTGCGCTCTGGGAGCATACCGGGGGCTCGTGCAGTGGACTAAGGATGGGTTGGCTCTAGGGGGCGAAAGAGACCTTCCAGGTGAGTCAAGGGATCTAGGCATGGGCTGCATCTGATGGTTTCAACTTTCGAGACTGGTGGGCTCCCAGTGAATATTTGGGAATCCCAAGTTTTAAAACGATTGTTTTGTGGGGCGGGGATGTAATTCCTTGTGTTTGGAGACTTATTTTTATTCTAAAACATCATATAAAAGCATAAACAGTTTGCCAATAATTACAGTCATATAGTCAATGGGCAGGCTATTGTGAGTTTTTCAGAGCCCCGGCCCTTTAACGTTCCTCTATGGTGGGCAAAAGGTAGTGTTTTATCTATTTTTTTTGGTTATTTGTTTTGTTTTGTTGTTTGAGTTGGGGTCTCCCTCTGCAGCCTAGGCTTGCCTCAAACTCGAAATCCTCCTGCCTCAGTCTTGAGTGCTGAAATTACAAGCTTGCACCACCCACATCTGGCTTAACCTAACTTTGATGGGAATTATTTTCCTGTATTCCTTTTTGACTTCTTTTTTAAAAGATTTATTTATACATACATACATACATACATACATACATACATACATACATACAGTATCCTGCCTGCAGGCCAGAAGAGGACACCAAATCTCTTTACAGGTGGCTGTGAGCCACCATGTGGTGGCTGGGAATTAAACTCAGGACCTCTGGAAAAGTAGTCAGTGCTCTTAACCACTGAGCCATCTCTCCAACCCTTCCTTTCTGACTTTTTAACTCAAAAATTTGTGGTGACTATAAATTGACAGGAGGTTTAGAATCTCTCTGAACCCAGCACTTCTCTCTTTCTCTTTCTCTCTCTCTCTCTCTCTCTCTCTCTCTCTCTCTCTCTCTCTCTTCTTTTCTTTTCTTTGACAGTGTCTCACTGTGTAGTCCTGGCCAGCCTGATTTCCTATATAGAACAGAATAGCCTTGAACTCAGAGAGGTGTGCCTGCCCATCCTGGAATTTAAAGGTGTGCTCCACCACACCTGGCCCCCGCACATGTTTGTTTGGTTGGCTGGTTTTTGGGTTTTCAAGACTGGGTTTCTCCGTGGCTTTGGAACTTGTCCTGGAACTAGCTCTTGTAGACCAGGCTGGCCTCGAACTCACAGAGATCCGGCTGCCTCTGCCTCCCTAGTGCTAGGGTAAAAGGTGTGCGCCACCACTGCCCGGCCTCAGCATACATGTTTTGATAGTGTTCTAGCATCAAATGTCTGCTCCCTGGAGTGGGATTCTTGGAGATAAAGACTTGAGACCAGGAGTTCAGAATTTTTTTATGGTCTCTTTGTCTTCAGGGTGGTCCCGGTACTGGATATCAGGGAATGCAGCCAGTGGCCAGCATGACCTCCACATTAAACCTGTGGAACTGGAAGACGAAGCATCATATGAGTGTCAGGCTTCACAAGCGGGCCTCCGATCACGACCTGCCCAACTGCGTGTGATGGGTGAGGATGGGTGAGGACCCAGCCCATTTGGGCTTTGGAAGCTGGAGGTGGGGAGTGGGGCAGTTAGGACTGCTCTTGAGCGGTGGAGTCTAAGAACCCTGGGGGACTGGTGGGTGGAGCTGAGGGGATCAGAGACTCTGCTTCCAGGATGCAATTCTGACCCCAATTCTGCCATGCAGTCCCCCCAGAAGCCCCCCAGATACTAGGCGGCCCCTCTGTGTCTCTGGTTGCTGGAGTTCCTGGGAATCTGACCTGTCGGAGTCGAGGGAATGCCCAACCTGCCCCTGAACTGCTGTGGTTCCGAGATGGGATCCGGCTGGATGGAGCCACCTTCCACCAGGTTGGGTTTAAATCTCTTTGCCATTCTTTGTTCATTCAGTGAGACTTGGGGTCCACCTTGATCTCAGGCTCACCTAGAGGGAATGGCAGGCATTCAGGCTTGAACTATGATTCAGATCAAGAGCGAGGCTTCCTGGTTCAGTCAGTTGCTAATTACTTCCTCCTGTATATGGCGTTTAACCTCTCTGTCCCTCGTTTTCTTTATCTATACAGGGGGAAAAATAGTAGAGTTACTTTATAGGGTAACATAAAGAATTAAATAAACATGTGAATGTCTAAAAGTATCCAATATATTGTAAACACTACCTATGTAAGCTATAGATAAAACCATTGTTAGTAAGGGGTGTGGTACACACCTATAACACCAGCACTCAGGAGACTGAAGCAGGAAGGTCATGAGTTCAAAGCCAGCCTTGGCTTCAGAGTGAGACCTGTTCTAAAAAGAAAAAAGTGTCATCTATCTATCACCTCCAGACCACGCTGAAGGACAAGACCACTGGGGCAGTGGAAAACACCTTATTCCTGACCCCTTCCAGTCACGATGATGGAGCCACCTTGATCTGCAGAGCCCGGAGCCAGGTCCTGCCCACAGGGAAGGACACAGCGGTTACATTAATCCTGCAGTGTGAGTGCCGTTGGTCCTGGATAGACCAGGGTGGGCCTGGACTCCTGGGTCTGACACAACAGGAGGGGGATTGGGTGGGGACTGAAAGCCCAGCTCTCCTGCCTTACTCTCACAGATCCCCCCGTGGTGACTCTGTCTGCTGAGCCCCAGACTGTGCAGGAGGGAGAGAAGGCGACTTTCCTGTGTCAAGCCACTGCCCACCCTCCTGTCACCGGCTACAGGTGACCAGAAACGCCCCTTGTCTCTAGCAAAGTTCCGGGAGCTTGAGGAGGGGTAGGGCGACATTAATATCTCCACTGTCTCCGCAGGTGGGCGAAAGGGGGATCCCCGGTGCTCGGGGCACGTGGGCCAAGGTTGGAGGTCGTAGCAGATGCTACGTTCTTGACTGAGCCAGTGTCCTGCGAAGTCAGCAACGCGGTGGGAAGCGCCAACCGAAGCACCGCGTTGGAAGTGCTGTGTGAGCGGGGGCGGGGCCGTGGGTGTGGTCGAGGTGGGCGTGGTTGTCTGGAAGGCGGGGCTAGAGCAGGTAGTAGGGCGAGGTTTGGCTGGGTCAGATGAACCTCTGGGGGGGGGGGGGGGGGGGGGTGGGGTTTGTGGTAGCGGACTCAAAGTGGTGGGTGTTGCCTGGATACCCACACTTGTACCTAGCAGCTGGTCCTGTGTCAGGGGCTCATTCTAACCCATTCCTCTCTCTCCTGCAGATGGACCTATTCTGCCGGCAAAACCGAAGCCCGTGTCCGTGGACGTGGGGAAAGACGCCTCCTTCAGCTGCGCCTGGAGAGGGAACCCACTTCCACGGATTACCTGGACGCGCCTGGGTAGTTCTCAGGTGAAGTTCGATCTGGGGCCTGGGACGTTAGCTGGAAGTGGTCCGGGCTGCCTCCCCGAGTGTTGTCTCTGATACCCCTTCCTTGTGCCAGGTGCTGAGCTCGGGGCCCACGTTGCGTCTTCCATCCGTGGCGTTAGAGGATGCGGGTGACTATGTGTGTAGGGCTGAGCCTCGGCGCTCGGGTTTAGGAGGCGGCACGGCGCAGGCGAGGTTGACGGTGAACGGTGAGAGTCCCCGAGGGTCTTGGGGTAGGGGGTGGACCGAGAGGGCGTGTCCCTGAAAAGGAAGTTATAGGCTGAAGAGTGGAGAAGGACCTGTTGAAAGAGAGACACTACGGACTGGTATGGCCTGGTTTCCCAGGGGTGAAACCACAGTGACCATGTCTGACCTTGCCTCATTCAGAACTGGTTTTGGAGAGGTCGAGACCTCTGCTTCATGGTCTATGGTTTCCATTCCAGCTCCCCCGGTAGTGAAGGCCCTGATTCCTGCGCCTGCCTTCCTGAGGGGCCCTGCTCGACTCCAGTGTGTGGTGTTTGCTTCCCCTGCCCCGGACTCCGTGGTAAGGAAAGGAACTCTCACCCCTCTGACACAACAATCGTGATCCCTGTCCCCCACGTCTGACACTGACATCTCCCACATCCTACCAGCCCCTCTCTGCTTCCTCAGGCTCCGAGTTGATAACCTTTTCTTTTGTTTTCTAGGTTTGGTCTTGGGACGAGGGCTTCCTGGAGGCAGGTTCACTAGGCAGATTCCTGGTGGAGACCTTCTCAGCCCCTGAAGAGGAGGGAGGACAGGGCCCAGGCCTTATTTCTGTGTTACACATTTCCGGGACCCAGGAATCCGACTTTACCAGGGGCTTTAACTGCAGTGCCAGGAACCGGCTGGGTGAGGGGCGAACCCAGGTCCACCTGGGTCGTAGAGGTGAGTTACTGACCCAAAGACCCTGAAACCTGGGGATTCCAAACCCCACAAACACAGCGATTCCCAAGATCGAAGCCACCGAACTATAAGGTCCCCAAATGCAAAGACTCCCCAAATTTCAGCACTATGGCAGTGAGCTGGCTCACCAGGTAAAGGCACTTGCCACCAGGCCTGATGACCCCAGTTCAATGCTCAGAACCCACATGGTAGGAGAGGACCAATACCCAAAAGTTGTTCTCTGACCTCTGTTCCCACACCATGATATGCACTCCCCCACACATATAAATACATACAATAGCATTTGAAATGTAATAAAAATAAGTGGGGGTTGGAGAGGTGGCTCAGCTGTTTTAAGAGCACTGGTTGTTCTTCCAAAGGACCTGGGTTCAATTCCTAGCACCCACAGGGAGGCTCAGAGCTGTCTGTAACTCCAGTTCCAGGAGACCTGGCACCCTCCCACCAATGCATATAAAATAATTTTTTTAAAAAAAGTGGTAAGTTTTTTTTAAAAAAAAGTATGAATCTCTTGAATCACAGGACCCCAAATCAATAATTCTCTCAAATACAGAGCCCTAAGTGGGAAGGCCATTCCATACCTGGATGCCACAAACTTGGGAGATTGAAACAGAAGACCCTCAAGTTCTGAGCAGCCCTAAAGTTAGGGTGTTTGTTTGTTTATGGGGGCACACTCCTGCCACAGTGCACATGTGGAAGCCGGAGGACAACTTTGTAGGACTCCGTTCTCTCTTTCCATTTTGTGGGTCCCCAGGATTGAACTCAAGCCCCAGTAGTAAGCACCGTTTCCCACTGGACCATCTTGCCAGCCCTGTTTGTTTACTATTGGTGTTTTGGTTTTGGAGACAGGGTCTCTGATAGCCCACGCTGAACTTACGGGCTGGGGTTACAGGTGCAGCTCGCCCAGGGAATTTAAACTCTCAAACTGTGAATCCCCAGGCCCGGAGAGATGGCTCAGAGGTTAAGAGTACTGCTCTTCCAGAGGTCCTGAATTCAATTCCCAGCAACTGCATGGTGGCTCACAACCATATACAATGAGATCTGGTGCCCTCTTCTGGTGTAGAAGCATACATGCAGACAGAATACTGTATACACACACACACAAAAAAAAAAACCAAAATAAATAAATAAATAAATAAATCTTAAAAAAAAAAACTCAAAAACCTATGAATGCCCAAATGTCCTCAGACAACCAAATATAACACTCTAAATCTTGGGAAATCCCAAACCTGGCAGCCTTTTGAACCAAGGAACCCAAGCCCTGAGCCCATTTCCCGGTTACCCCGTCTTAAGACAAGCCTTCTCAGGAGACCCCATATGCTCCTTACAGACCTGCTGCCCACTGTACGGATTGTGGCTGGAGCAGTCTCTGCAGCCACCGCTCTCTTTATGGTCATCACTGGAGTGATTCTCTGCTGCTGGCGCCATGGCAAGTATCAGCCTTGGGACCAGGCTCCATGCCGGGCCGCTACGTTCCCTCCCTAACCCTGACTCAGTCTCCTCAGGGTCGGTCTTCCCATCTCCTTTCTGTCGCTTCCTGGCCATGGTTCTCCTTGGTTTCCAGCCTTCCTAGCCCATTTTACCCAGTCAGTTCTGTTCCCAAGTCTTGGTCATCACAAAATATGACCTCACTTGTTGCTCACCTCTCACCTTCCTGGGCCTCAGGCTCTTTCTCCAAGCAAAAGAACTTGGTCCGGATCCCAGGAAGCAGTGATGGCTCCAGTTCACGTGGCCCTGAGGAGGAGGCAGGTGGCAGTGAGGAACGGGTAAGATACAAGTTTCCCTAGATCTGTGCTTCCAGACCAAGATAATCACCTAGTCTAACCCACCCTCAAACTCAAGTATGAGCCTAGACTTTTTGTTATTGTTTGAGACAAGGTTTCTCTATGTAGCCCTGGTTGTCCTAGAACTTGCAGTGTAGACGAGGTTGACTTCTTAGAACAAGCAAGGTCTGGATGAGTTGGGGAGAGGAGGAGGAGGCAAGAGGGAGAGGGAGGGCGGGATCAGGTCGAGAGACGGACAAGAGGCCCTAACTGGGGCTAGGACTGTGGCAGGTGGTGGACTGCTTGGCTAGCGTGCTCAAGGCCCCGAGGCTTTACATAAACTCCAAATCGGAGCTCCTCCAGTCTGCCCCCTGAATGCTGAGATTAAAAGTGTGAGCCATTATCCTAGCTTGGTCCCAGTCTTAAACATGATGACCCTGGACCCACAGGATCCTCACAAATGCAAATGCTCACTATGTCCCCATAGCCTTCTTTACTGTCTTAAGTCCAGCCTCCAGGCCTCTCCTTCAGCCTGACCTCCAAAGGAAGGCCCTTGGGATCTGGCAGCAGGATAGGGTGATCTTCTGAACACTGCCTCTCATTTTTCCCCTCCCTCAGGGTCCCATTGTGCACCCCGACCACGGTGACTTGATCCTTGATGAGAAGGAGGCTTTGGAGGCAGCGGTGAGTACTGGGGAGGAGCTGACTATTGGTCACTCAGTCTCCACCTCTCCCCAATTGCGTGCTTAAAAAAAGCTTTCTGGAGACAGGGTGCCACACTGTAGCTGGCTTTGCACTCCCAGCAGGCTTTCTTCTGCAGCTTCTGGATGCTGAGGTTACAAACTAGGACTTCAGATCTGGGCACCACAGTTGGATGCTTCCCTGCTTCAGTCTCCTTCTTTGGTTTCTGTCACCTTAAGACCTATGTTTCCAAGGTGGTGATGCATGCCTTTAATCCCAGCACTCAGGAGGCAGAGGCTCTGAGTTGAGGGCAGCCTGGTCTACAGAGCGAGTTTCAGGACAGCCAGGGCTACACAGAACCCTGTCTAGAAAAGAAAAAAGAAACAAAAAAGCCACAAAAAATCTACTTTTAGCTCCTCCTGGGCCAGGTCACCACTCACTCTCCGCAGCCTCTTCTTAGCTTATTTATTATTTCATTTGGTCTCCAGGCCTTCTTTCCCCATGAGCCACGTTTCCTGCCTCTAGGTGTCTTTTTGGCTGTTCTCTACCAGCCAGGAACCTTACTCCCACTAGGTTCCACCCAGACATCACATTTCCCAAAGATGGTCCTGCTTTGAAATCCTACTTTAGGTTAGATGCCTCGGTTCCAACCCCGGCTCCCATTCTAAAGCCCCGCTCCCTGACTTTTCTTTGAGGCAGACCCTCGTGTATCTCAGCTAGCCTCAAACTGAGTATGTAGCCAAGAATGATCTTGAGCTCCTGATTATCCTCCCAAGTGCTGTGATTAAAGCATGTGCCACCACACTGAGTTTATGTAGAGCTGGGAATCAAACCAAGGCCCTTGAGCATGCTAGCCAAGCACTCTACCGACTGAACTGCATCCCTAACCCAGCTAAAGCCTCTTGTCTATACTTGATCATGCTTTTCTCTTGACCTGAAGCCCATCTTCCCACATTCCCTCCCTCCCTTCCTCTCCCCAACTTCAGTCAGACCTTGCTTGTTCTAGGAAGCCAGCACTTCCCCTGTCTCGGTCATCTATGTGCCTAGCTCTCTCTGCCTCTGCTGTTCCTACTTTCTGCCATCACACCTCTCTCTAGGTCTGGCTGTAGGTCAGTGTGTCTCTCCACCCACGATCCCTGCCTTCCTATACCTTCACGTTCCTTACCAAGTCTCAACTGCTCCCCAGGATCCAACCAACGGTTACTACAAGGTTCGAGGAGTCAGTGTGAGCCTTAGCCTTGGGGAAGCCCCCGGAGGAGGCCTCTTCTTGCCACCCCCCTCTCCAATTGGATTTCCAGGAACTCCTACTTACTATGACTTCAAGCCACATCTGGACTTAGTACCTCCCTGCAGACTGTACAGAGCGCGGGCCGGTTATCTCACCACACCCCATCCCCGTGCTTTCACAAGCTATATGAAACCCACATCCTTTGGACCCCCAGATTTGAGCTCTGGGACTCCCCCCTTCCCCTACGCTACCTTGTCTCCACCCAGCCACCAGCGTCTCCAGACTCACGTGTGAAGACGTCTCCAATCGAAGAGTCTCAAGAGCGTCAACTTTCCGTCATGTGCTGTCCAGCGTCCTGAGGAATCAAAACAAGCTGATGACCTACTCCTCCAAAACTGAACACCAGAGGAGGGAAACAACCACCAGGATTGTTGATGTGTGGTTGGCTCAGCCAAAGGGGATGCTCCAAGAGGGAGCAATACGACCACTATACCCACTTTTTCTCCTGTGAGAAAGACATTCAAGTTTGAATGAAAGACAGTCAAATTCTTTGCAGAAGGACAAAGACAGGAGGTGATGGGAGTCAGGGCCATAGATGGGAGGCTTTTCTAACTAGTGGATAAGATATTTGAAAATGACCATCTGCACCAAAAATGTGATAGCAAAAGACAAATCAAGATGAATGAAATAATCCCCCCACCAATTCCTGGGTTTCCCAGGAAAGGGAACTTTGGCCAATAAAAGTATAGCCAATATGGCCGTTCATTCTATGAGAACTCAAAATGACCACTATCTTGATTCCTTCCTTAAAACCATGAAAGAACTGAATCCAAGGTCTGGGGATGGGGTGAGAATAAAAGCAACAAAGGTGTGTGTGTGTGTGTGTGTGTGTGTGTGTGTGTGTGTGTGTGTGTGTGTGAAGGAGGAGGCTTCAGTGTGTGGGTGGGTGGGTAAGTGGGTGAAAAGACTAAGAGCACTGGCTGCTCTTCCAGAGGTCCTGAGTTCTATTCCCAGCAACCACATGGTGGCTCACAACTATCAGTAATAAGATCTGGTGCCTTTTTCTGGCCTGCAGGCATGAATGTAGGCAGAACACTGTGTACATAACAAATAAATCTTTAAAAATAAATAAATAAATAAATAAATAAATAAATAAATAAATAAATAGATGAAGGGGATTCTTGGGCTAGGAATATTTGTGTTTAATAAGAAAAAAAAGGCAAACAGGCAAATGTGTTTGTAGAGTTTTCTTGAGTTTTCCACGAATGAAGAGGTCCATGACAATTGTCCCATCCTCCTACCCTAGCCTAGGCTGTCATAGGAGTTAACTCCTCAATCCTTTCTCTGCCTCTTGCTACCTGCTTGTAGGCCGTTTCACTTCTTTTTTTTTTTTTAAGATTTATTATTTTTGTCTTACGTGTGTGGGTGTTTTGCCTGCATGTATTTCTGTGCACCACATATGTGCCTGGTCCCCCCGGACAGAAGAGGCAATGGGTCCCCTGAAACGAGTTACAGACAGT
>NC_022030.1:22140971-22148791 GCF_000317375.1 Microtus ochrogaster
AGGCCCCGGGGCGCCCTGGGGGGGGGGGGAAGGGGCGGGACCGGGCCTCTGGACCTGGACGTGGCGCGACCACCGCAGAAAGCGCTGTCCTTTTAGCCAGGTGGCCTGCTCCGTGAGCTCCGAACTCTAGGTTTTCCATCATCTGACTTCCCTGCCCCCTCCCACCCGCATCGTTGCACCTGTCTTTCCTAGAGCCCCTGGTCCTAGAAATCCAGCTCACCCCTTGCCAACAAAGCCCCAAGCCCTGCCCACCTGAACGTAGGACCCACCAGGCAGCAGGCGCTTGGATCTTAGAATCTAGGTCCCTTGTATCCCCTGGACCCACACAAGCCCCCTGCCCCCCTAAACATCCAGGAGTCCAGGCCTCCACCCACTACTCAATCCGAATATAGCTCCCTAGTTCTTACGGGCCTGATGTGCAGGCCTTCGGGGAAGCCAGGCCCTTTCGTCTTTGCACCCCCTCAATGGGAGCCCGAACTGGAGATGGGGGGAGGTGGGGCCAGAACGCCTAGATTGCCCCCCAACCCACGATTCAAGTTTAACCCCTTCGGGCTCCAGAGCCAAGGCGCTGGGGCGGGGGCGGAGCCTGTCTTCTCAGCAACAAGGCCGCGAGAAACCCAAGGGAGGGGGACCGGGTTCACCATAGCAACGGGAGAGCTGGGGCGCTCTCGCCCCACGGGATCTGTTTCCCGGGGAACGGTCCCTCCACCCGGGAGAGATTAGAAGGATGTGGTGCTGGGGCAGGTGTCCATCTGAGTTTTAGGGAGCAAGGCACCAGATAACCCAGATGCCAACGTTCTCCGGGCCCTCACTGCTCCATCTGCCTTCACTCCCAGGCTCCGGGGTCAGCCCAAGTGGCTGGACTATGTGGGCGTCTAACCCTTCACCGGGACCTGCGCACCGGCCGCTGGGAACCAGACCCACAGCGATCACGACGCTGTCTCCTGGACCCGCAGCGTGTGCTGGAGTACTGCAGACAGGTGGGCGGGACCCATGGGTAGAGGCGTGGTCAGTGGTCAGATAGTCCAAGCTGGGGCGGGGTCGCCCTTGAGGAAGCCAGACTTGAGAAAGGCCAAGACCGGGGAGGTGGGAAGATCTGGAAAGCCTAGGGAAGTTCGGGGTCTGTGGTCAGCGAGGAGGCGAGCCGGGTCTAGGGCAGAACCTATTTTGAGATACGAGGAGGGGAGAAAGCTGCAAAAACGTCGGCTAATCAAGATCGCCTGAAGAGTGGCAGGGCTTAGAAATCTGTGGAGCTATTTAGAAAAAGTGGGAGTGTGAGTGGGCGTGGCCAAACGAGAGGCTGGGCTTAGATAAAAAGACCTTTAAACCAACAAGACGCGGGAAGCGACGAGCCCAATGAGAGTGGGTTCCAAGGAGGCGTGAAACGAAAAGGCGGGGCTAACTCCATGAGAAGAGTTACTTAGAAGCTGAACAGAAAGGCAGGGCAGGAGAGAGGGCGAGATATTTTAAGAAAGAAACCTAATGGGGGCAGGGTGGCCCTGAGAAATTGAGCTTCATGACCTGGCCTGGGGACCTTCACCAAAACCATCAGAGAATGGCGAACTTAAGGGACAGCACTAGGGGCATGACCAGCGGGCACCCGAGGCTTAGCTACCTGTTAGTGCTATAGACAAGGGAGGAAAGCCCGGGAGATGTCCTTATGCGTACTAGAAACTAGAAAAGGGAAGGACCAGTGAGCATAGCAGTCCCAGCTGCTGGAGAGGCTAAGGTGGAAGGAACGCAAATTGAAGGCCTTCTTAGGCTGCAGGATGTTCAAGGCCAACTTAGGAAGCTTATTGAGACCTGGTTTCAAAATAGAGAGTAAAATGAGGGCTGAGCATGTAGCTCAGGGATAGAGCACTTGTTTGGCATGCAGGAGTCCCTGAGTTTAAACCCTAGGACTGCAAAAAACGAGAGAGCTGGGGTAGCCAGTGGGTTGACCTCCACTTCCTGATCCGCACAGATGTACCCAGAACTACACATAGCCCGCGTGGAGCAGGCTGCACAGGCCATCCCAATGGAGCGCTGGTGTGGTGGTACCCACAGCGGAAGATGTGCCCACCCCCACCACGAGGTTGTGCCCTTCCACTGCCTGCGTGAGTTACCTGTTGGGGGGTGGGAACTGAGGTGAAGTGGGAGTCTCTCAGAGATGAGGTTCTGAGCTTGACTCAGACCTACATGGGAAGTCTGGGTGTCAGGTAGAGACCTCTGAGCTCTGAGGAGGCCAGGGCCGGGCTGTTAGGATTCTGGTGTCTCCCATTCCGCAGCTGGTGAATTTGTGAGCGAAGCCCTGTTAGTGCCCGAAGGCTGTCGGTTCTTGCACCAGGAGCGCATGGACCAGTGTGAGAGCTCAGGCAAGAGGCATCAGGAGGCGCAGGAGGTGAGACTCTGTCTCGCCAATCTAAACCTAGAACTCTAGGCCCTTCCTTCCAGGCCAGGGGTTCCAGCTGGGATGTAGCAATTCCATCCCTCATCCCCTCCTCCTAGAAGCCAGCATCCAGGCTTCCTGTCCACACCCTCCAACCAGGTCATTCTGGCCTCTGGGCCTCATCTTCCTGCAGGCCTGCAGCTCCCAGGGCTTCATCCTGCATGGCTCCGGCTTGCTTTTGCCCTGTGGCTCCGATCGGTTCCGAGGGGTGGAGTATGTTTGCTGCCCGCCTCCAGCAACTCCCAACCCTTCTGGGACAGCAGCTGGGTGAGTGGCCAGAGCCTCTCTGTACCCTTCCCGGAAGCCTGGGAACCTAGCCCGAGACCTTACTGCCTGAGTCTTCTCCTTCAGTGACCCCTCTACCCGGTCCTGGCCCCTGGGGGGCAGAGCAGAGGGAGGCGAGGATGAGGAAGAGGTGGACCCCTTCCCTCAGCCAGTAGATGATTACTTCGTGGAGCCCCCTCAGGCTGAAGAAGAGGAGGAGGAGGAAGAGAAACGGGTCCCACCTCCCAGCTCCCACACTCCGGTCATGATCAGCAAAGGTGATCTAGTCTCCCCGGCTCTCTTCACCATTTGTGGTTGGGGGGGCCTGTGGGGGCATCTCCAGGAGTGACCTGGTGGGAGGGGCACGACGGGAGATGGAAGAGATGTCAGTGGCTTTGGATATGGTAAAGGTGGATTAGCCCATGAAGAATGAAGAGGGAGAGGCCCGCAAAGGGGCGGTTGGAGGAGAAGGGGGTCGTTCCATTTTTGGCAATGCTTTGAAGAAGATGGTGTGATAGGTTCCAGAATCTTGCCAACGTAGGTCAGGCCTAAACTGGATGCGTGCTGGTCTCTGGTACATCCTGGGAAATGTACTTCTCCGGGAGGAAACATGACTTGCCCGCCTGATCCTTTGTCTTGCAGTGACGCCCACCCCGAGGCCCACTGATGGTGTGGATGTTTACTTTGGCCTGCCTGGGGAAATCAGCGAGCACGAGGGTTTCCTGAGGGCCAAGATGGACCTGGAGGAGCGAAGGATGCGCCAGATTAATGAGGTGACGCTACCAGGAAACCCAGGGTCACCACGGGACTCCACAAACATGGGGAGATTCTTTTCTTTCTTTCTTTTTCTTCTTCTTCCTTTTTTTTTGTTTTTAATTATTATTGATTGAAACAGGGTTTCTCTATTTAGCCCTGTCTGTCCTGGAATTCACTCCGTAAACCAGGCTGGCCTTGAACTCACAGAAATTCCAAGTGCTGGGATTAAAGGCATGGGAAATTCTATCTTGACACTGCCTTGAAAGAGCGCCCAAGCATCTGTCTATCCGAGCCCTCAACACCTCTCTCTAAGATGACACTGGATTCCCGACCGCCTAGCAGATGGTTGACGTGCCACCAGACGCTATAGAAACTCTGGTCTGTGGCACAACCTGGAAGTTGGTTGAGCATAATGGCTTGTGCCTTAATCCTGACACTTGAGAGGCTGGGGCAAGAGAATGAGAAGTTCAAGGCCAACCTCTAATGAAACAGAGTTTGAGACCAGCCTGGGAAAAAAAAAATCCTCTTGGCTATTCCTTCTTGGGAATCCAAAGTCCAGTAGCCCTAGGTGATTTCATCCTCCTGAGCCGTGGAGATGGGTGGGGACTCCCTGTGAGGACCAAGGTAGCTCCTGGGATCCTGAAGCCCCCCTACTCACCCCCAGGTGATGCGAGAGTGGGCCATGGCTGATAACCAGTCGAAGAACTTGCCAAAAGCCGACAGGCAGGCCCTGAACGAGGTAGGACGCCCTTCGCTGAGTTTCGCTCAGGCCTCTATCCACTTCCGGGGGCCGCTGCATCCATTTCAACCCCCCTCTTACTCACCCTGGCCCCGCCCGTCCAGCCCCTATATTTGCTGCTGCCTGGGATTCAGTCCGTGCCTGATGCGTGCCGCTGAGCAAGCACTGCCCTCTGCTGGCTGACTTTGGAGCCTGCTGAAGTAACAGCCTGTCTCTCATTTTTTCCTCAGTCCCTGGCTAGCAAAGCCGGTTTGCTAACTCTTGGCCTCCTGCTCCTGCCTCTGTCGCTGTCTTTGTCTTTGTACAACCCTACTTATGTATAGACTCCTCTAGATCAGCCTCCAGACCCGGGCCTCACCCCATCGGCGTTGTGGAGGCTCAACCTGTTTTTTGCTTTAGAGCTGCCCAAAACTTGCTTATACCTTAAGTTGGCCAGTTTTTATCTTTCAGATTGTTCCCACCTAATCTTATAGCCGACACCCTCAAACCAGGTCCCAGTAGGCCAGCCCTACCCCAACTCCATTGGACCTCCTTCCTTGCTGTCAGGAAGGAGACCCACTGAAGCCCACTCTGCTTGCCCTAGACTCTCAAACACCCCCTTTCCCGCTTCTGTACCCCTCGCTAGCACTTCCAGTCCATTCTGCAGACCCTGGAGGAACAAGTGTCCGGTGAGCGACAGCGCCTGGTGGAGACCCACGCCACCAGAGTCGTCGCTCTGATCAACGACCAGCGGCGAGCTGCCCTGGAAGGTTTCCTGGCGGCGTTACAGGGCGATCCGCCTCAGGTATGGAGGTAGCGGTGGGGGCAAACAGGAGAGGAAGTCTTAGGATCAGCCAAGACAGTCTTGGTTCCTTCCCGCAGGCTGAGCGAGTTCTGGCAGCCCTGAGGCGCTACCTGCGGGCTGAGCAGAAGGAGCAGAGGCACACCCTGAGGCACTACCAGCACGTGGCCGCTGTGGACCCCGAGAAGGCCCAGCAGATGCGCTTTCAGGTACAGGCATGCTTCGGGGCCCAGACGCCCTGCAAGCCCAGACTCCTCTCTCAGACTCTTCTCTCTAAAAAAATGTTTTGTGGATGAGGGTTTTGCTTGCCTGTGTGTCTGTTCATCACTTCGTACCTGGTCCCTGAGGAGGCCAGAAGAGGGTGTTGAGGCTCCTGGAGCTGGCGTTACAGACAGTTGTGAGCCCCATGCAAGTCCTCTAGAAGAGCAGCGGTGCCTTAGCTGCTGAGCTGTATCCCCAGGCCCCAGGTTCTCCCCTTGACCCTCACTCTCAGTTTAGATCCCTTCGGTCTGCCTGGAACTGCCCTTTCAGGTTCCCAAACCTTCCCAGTCCCTTCATTCCTATTCCTCAAATCCCATATTTTTGATGGTGGAACACTGCCCCTAACAACACACACACACACACACACACACACACACACACACACACACACACACCCATTCATGCTGTGCTTTTTGACTCTCTTCTTGTCCCCAGGATTCTCGCTTCCTGTCCTTTGGAATCCTCTGTCCTGTCTCTTGGATTCCTTCTTCCTACCCCTGGGACTTTATTTCCTTTCCCAGAATCCTTTTCCTTGAGCCTGGAGTTTGTCCTTTAGCGTTCAGCCTTCCTCCCCTGCCCTACCTGTTTCCCCTACAGCCCCTGCTATAGACCCTGAGATTCTAATTCTGCTCTCTCGAACATTCTCTTCTGGTGCACGGGTCCTCTCCTCTGTGCTCTAGAATGTTCCTCTTACCCTGAGCCTGCTCTCTGTACCAGTTCCTGTTCTCACAACAGTCTGCAATCAGTTCCTCTAGCCCTGCTTTCTCCCTCTGACCCACGTATCCACTTTCTTCATCTGTACCCTATCTCTCTTTCTTTCTTTTGTTTTGTTTTTTGTTTGTTTGCTTGCTTGCTTGTCTTGTCTGTTTTGGAGCAAAGGTCTCACTATGTAGTCCAGGCTGTCTGGCCTGGAGCTCACTATGGCCTCGGACCCTCCGCCTCCCACGCACTGCTATCAAAAAGGCCTGTGCCACAACACCCAGCTCTAGATCCTGTTTTTCTAATCCTGCCCTCATCTTGTCTCTGGTACCCTGCTTTTCCTGGGGCCACCCTTTTTTCAAGCCTTCAACTTCTGGTCTTATACATAGCTCTTCCTTCTCTTTGGACCCTCCTCTCCTTCCTCAGTTTCCCCCGTGGCTGCATGTCTGACCCTTGTGTCACACTTCCTGCCTATTCTCCATGTTCTGTTTCCTTGGATCCTATTGAGCCCCTCCTTCCCCCGCTCCTCCCCGGGCTGCGTGGCTTGCCTCACCCTCCCTCCACACTTACCCCCCACAGGTCCAGACCCACCTTCAGGTGATTGAAGAGCGGATGAACCAGAGCCTGGGGCTGCTTGACCAGAACCCTCCCCTGGCTCAGGAACTGCGGCCCCAGATCCGTGAGTGCCCATTGCTTTTGTCCCGAGTTTCAGTTCTCTGAGGGCAAACCTTGACTCCCAACCCTCAGTCTCTCATTCTTCATGTAAATCTCTCCAGAACCTGGCGGCTCTAATGAAGAACCATCTTCCTTTGCACTTAATTTGATTATTTTCCTCTGGTCTTTTGGTGGTAAGGCTACCAGTCAATTGTACAGTTTGATTTTTGTTTTGTTTTGTTTTGTTTTGTTTTTTTGAGACAGGGTCTTACTTTGTAGCCCTGACTGATCTGAAACTCACTTTGTAGATGAGGTTGGCCTTGAACATTGAGCGGTCCTCTTGCCTCTGCCTACCAAGTGCTTGTGCCCCACACCTGGCTAGGTTTTTGGTTTTGGGTTTTTTTTAGTATGATATTGGGATGGAACCCAGCTAGGCAAATGCTCTCCCATAACTCAGATCACCAGCTTTTGGCTTTTTTGTTTGTTGTTTGTTTTTTGGAGAAGTGTTTCATGACTGTCCTGAAGCTAGCTCCATAGATCAGACGGGCCTCAAACTCACAGAGATCCACCTGCCACTGTCTCCTGAGTGCTAGAATTGAAGGTGTGCACCGCCATCAACTAGTGGCTTTTTAAGACAAGGTTTTGCTCTGTAACTGAGGCTGGCCTAGAATTCACCATGTAGCCCAAGGCTCATATTCTCAGTCCTTCTGCCTCTGTTTTTCCAATGTTGGGATACAGGCATGCATTGGCCATACCCACCTCAAAAACTGGATAGTTCCCAGTGTGATGGCACACACATTTAATCCCAACACTTGAGGCAGAGGCAGGCAAATCTCTGAATCTGAGACTGGCCTGATCTACAGAGCCAGTTCTAGGACAGCCAGGGTGCACAACCAACTAACTAATTGGATAATACTTAGGATGGAACCCAGGGCCTTTTATATACCAGGCATGTGCACCACTACGCTACTCCCCTGGATTACTGAGTCAATATTCTATTGTTAGAACAAGTCACAAGTCAAATCCAGATTCACAAGAGCAAAAGGACCAGAGAGTATTTCCCTGCACAGCCCTCAGTTTGCCGTGACTTCCTTCTGGATGTCCCAGGCCTAGCTCTAAATTCCCGCATATTTAAAGAGGTGTGGTATTGCAAATTTAGCCTCCATCTTTCCTGCTGAGGGCACATCTCCCCAGCTCCCCATCTTGCAGGTCACCCTTAGGGTTGTTGGCCTGGAGCC
>NC_022030.1:22149128-22152977 GCF_000317375.1 Microtus ochrogaster
GCCCTGCGCCTGTGCACTGTAGTGTCTTACACTCACCTTCGCCCTGCGCCTGTGCACTGTAGTGTCTTACACTCACCTTCGCCGTCTCTCCGTGTTCCCTCAGAGGAGCTTCTCCACTCTGAACACCTGGGGCCCAGCGAACTGGAAGCCTCTGTGCCCAGGAGCAGCAGTGAGGACAAGGGTGGGCTTCAGCCTGCGGAATCCAAGGATGGTGAGTGAGCCTGAATATAGAACACCCACCTTTGGGAGTCAAGCCTCATTTCCTTTGCAGTGTTGGAGTCCTTGGCCTGAAGGAAGGAGCTGGTGAGGAACCCAGGGCTCTGTGTGTGTGTGCTGAGCAAGAGTTCTTCCACTCAGGGCTGGCCCCAGCCAGACAGTCTGGGGCTGGAGAGATGGCGCAGTGGTTAAGAGCACCATGAAGTGACTCACAACCATATTTAGTGGGATCTGATGCCCTCATCTGGTGTAGAGGTGTACATGCAGATGGAGCACTCATATACATAAATCAATAAATCTTTAAAAAAACAAACAAGCCGGAGCCAGAGGCAGGCGGATCTCTGAGTTCGAAGCCAGCTTGGTCTACAAGAGCTAGTTCCAGGACAGGCTCCAAAGCTACAGAGAAACCCTGTCTCGAAAAACCAACCAACCAACCAAACAAACAAACAAACAAACAAACAAACAGAAAAGACAGTCTAAGTTGCCTGGGCAGGCCTTGGACTTCTGATCCTACCACTTCAGCTCAGATTATAGGTCATGAGGCCCCACTCAGTTCTTGATTGATACAGGGTCTCACTCTGTAGCTCAGGCTGACCTAGACCTCACTGTTTAGCCTAAGCTGGCCTCAAATTCATGGTCTTGTCTTAGCTTTGCAAGCACTGGAGTTGCAGAAGTGTGCACCATCAGACCCAGCATGCAACCTTCTTTCTAATTCTCCAAGGTCTGGGGTGTCTGTGCCACACGATGGCAGGAAGAAATAAGGAGGGAGAGCTGGGGCTGCAGGGCCTCCGTGGGGTTCTTGGTTCTGGGGGTGGGGTTCTCTACTCTTTCTCTCATGGCCTCCTCTCTTGACCGTTTCTCCCATCATCTTGTCCCCTCCTGCCAGCAGACACCCCAGTGACCCTTCCAAAAGGTAAGTGTCACACGGCAGACACCCCAGCCCTAAATCCCACTGAACCCTAAGCCAGGAAGGGAAAGGACTGTGTACAGCAAAAAGCCCAGTCCTGCTGGGGTGGAGTGTGGTGCCCTTTCTGACCCCTCTGGAGGTGTCTGACCCTCGAGAGTGAGAGGTGACTTGTGCTCGGTAGGGTCCACAGAGCAAGACTCTTCCTCCTCTGGCAAAGAGAAGTTGTCCCCCCTGGAGCAGTATGAGCAAAAGGTGAGTGGGGCCTCGGGCTCCAAAGACAATAAGGGTCTGGGCCCTCGGTGGAGGGAAGGTTCTGGAAGCTCGCTGGGGACGTGGACTCAGTGTACCTTAGGGTACCTCTGGGCCTTGGGGCCATAAATCAGGGTCGGTGACGTCTCCTGCTCCCCCAGGTGAACGCATCTGTCCCAAGGGGTTTTCCCTTCCATGCATCAGATATCCAGCGGGATGAACTGGTAAGAGGACGCTGAACCTTGGGGGAGAGGTCAGAGGTCAGTGTCCAGGCTGTGGCCTTCAATGCTGCCCTGGATCCTGGTGGGCCTTGATGATGATGCTCTTGGTCTCAACGCCTCTCCCCATAGGCACCAGCTGGGACTGGAGTGTCCCGAGAGGCTGTGTCGGGCCTGCTGATCATGGGAGCTGGAGGGGGCTCCCTCATTGTTCTGGCCTTGCTGCTTCTGCGCAAGAAGAAACCCTATGGGACTATCAGCCATGGAGTGGTGGAGGTGAGCAGTGCAGACATCGCGGTGGGGGTAGGAGTAAGCAGTGAACTCGCGCCCTCCCGCAGCGTCCCCTCCCCGCCCCTGTACCCTGAGCCCTCCCTTGGTCCTGTTGCAGGTGGACCCCATGTTGACCCTGGAGGAGCAGCAACTCCGGGAACTTCAGCGGCACGGCTATGAGAACCCCACCTACCGCTTCCTGGAGGAACGACCCTGACCCCGCCCCAGCAGCCTTCAGCTGAGCCCAGACCGCTCCTCTTCCTGGCCCTCAGTCCCAACTCCCAGCCTCCGGTGGGGGAGGGAGATCTTGACAAATTCATTCTTATTTCCCCTTCCCAGTTCCAAATTCCACCCTCTTAGGAATTCCCAGCTGCTACCCTAAAAGGGACCGCCTCACCTTAATTTATTTTATCTTAATTTATTGCTCCTTAAGGTGACCACCACCTGCGTCCCAGTGTATGTCGCTCCCTGGAATTCACCGTCCCATGTTCCTTCACTAACATCCCAATAAAGTCGTCTTCCCCACCACCAGCCGCCCTGCGTTTCTATTGGAGAATCGTTGTTCATCTTTTTCAGCCCAGGCTTTTTTAAACTGGGTGAAGGGTGGGTGTGGTGGCGCACAATTTAGGAGGTGGAGGGAGGACAGATTTCCGTGAGAGTTCCAGGACCCCTGGGATACAGAGAGAGGCTCTGTCTCAGACAAAACAAAACCAAAACCAAACCAAATAAACCTAGTTGAGGGTGCTTTAAATCTGGGTGGGGCCTGTGGGAAGATTACCGCGTAGGGGGGCGGGACCCAGAGGCCTTGGCTGGGCTTTTCCCACGCCGGCAAGGGAGCTTTCCGTGGTTCTGAATGTGTCGCTACTCCAAGTTCAGAGTCGTCAGGGTGGACCATCCGCCTCGCCCCTCCCCCTTCCCTCTTCCTCTTGCTTTTTTTCCTTTCTAAACTTTAAAAAAAGAATGTTGGGGGGAGGGCGAGGAATACGTGCCACGCGGTGTGAGTGGTGGTGAGAGATAACGTGCAGGAATTGCCTTCCACGTGTGGATCCTGGGGACACAACTCAGGTCTTGGGGTTGGAGGCAAGCACCTCCCTCCCCGCCATCCCTCCCCCCCCCCGCGCCGTAAGCCAGCCTATATGGGTTAGGCTTGCCTCGAACTCACAGAGATCTACTTGCCTCTTCCTCCTAAGAGGATATCCCAAGGAGTAGCCGTGCATGCTTGTCATGTACTCTGTCACGAAGCCACACTCTCAGCCCCTGGCAATCCCACACCAGTGTCCCAAAGATAGATATTTAACACCAGCAGCACGTGCTGAGCTCTCACACCCAGCTTGTGACTTGTTAGGATTAGCCCTCGCCAATGCTGTTGTTACCTGTGCCAAGACAGCTGTTAGGAGGCGTCCAGGACTATATGTGGAGGTATTTTAACAGTACCTGATACTTAGCAAGTTTTTGTTCAGTGACTTTTAAAACATTAGGAAGAGAATGGGGCTATAGCTCAGCCTCTCAATGCTTACTCATGCATCGAAGCCCAGAGTTCAACCCTCATTGCTGTATAAAGTGGATATGGCAGAACCTGCCTGTAATCCCAGCACTCAGGAGGCAAAGGATCACAAGTCCAAGGTTAGTGGGTGACAGTGAGAAAAGGTGCTTGCTGCTAAGCCTGATGACCTGAGTTCTATCCCCTCAGAACTACATGGTAGAGAGAGAATCACTCTCACAAACTGGCTTCTAACACTCCCTCTACATGCTCGCACACAAATAAGCAAATACATACATAAATAAATGTAACGGTAAGGTGAAGTTCAGGATGGTGCACGCCTTTGACCCCAGCCCTCGGGAGGCAGAGACAGCAGGAACTCTGTGAGTTCAAGGTCAGCCTGGTCTACAGAGAAAAGTCCAGAACAGCCAGGGCTACACAGAGTCTTTCTCAAACAGAGAGAGAGAGAGAGAGAGAGAGAGAGAGAGAGAGAGAGAGAGAGAGAGAGA
>NC_022030.1:22153077-22154164 GCF_000317375.1 Microtus ochrogaster
AGAGAGAGAGAGAGGTCAAAGTCAACCTCAGCTACATAGCAACTTCCAGGCCAATTGAGAGTACATGAAACCTCAGATAAAATATTTATTTATTTTTATTTTATTTGTATGAGTCTTTGCCTGCACGTTTGTACAGGAACCACATTTGTGCCTGGTGCTGCAGAGGCCAAAAAACGGCACTGGATCACTGGGAACTGGGTTACTGATGGTCAGGAGCCACCATGTGGGAGCTGGAAGCCAGACGCAGCTCCTTTGCAAGAACAGCCAGTGCTCTTAATCACTGAGCCAGCTCTTTAATTCCAATAAAAATTTTCTTTAAATTCAGCATCATTCTCTACTACACAATGAGTTTGATAATAACCTGCACTTCATGAGACCCTATCTCAAAACACATTAAAAAACCCAAACATCCCAAACCATGTTTTAGAAACAAATACTCGTGGTACTCACCCTGTGCTGGGCTTTAATTTTAAAAGTAAATAAGTAAACAAACAAACATATAAACATGCATGGCCAAATTCCAGGCTTTTCTCTTGGACTAGATAAATTTCCCTTTCTAACACAACTGCCCAGCAGGGGGCAGTCATGCACCAAATGCTAACTTAGCGATGCTCGCTTTTCTGACAGATGGCTTGGGGAGGGAATACCTATTTCTAACTCTCCCAAAGGCCTCATGAGCAAGCAGAGTCTCTTCATAAAATATCCATGTCAATACAGGCCTTGTATATTAAATAGACACAAGTTAAGTGTAAAGGGAGTCCCTCAGATAATGTGAGTTACATACCACACCACGGCGCATTAAGGACTTGGTTTGTATCATCGTCCTATAGTGGTCACATCTTTCTTAAGCCCAGGGGAGGCAGGCACACATTCCCTACTAATGCAAAGAGGAGAAAAAACTCACTACCACACATGAGGTAATAAAATTCACATTCTAAGCCTGGTGTGGTGGCTCACACCTTTGATCCCAGCACTTGGGAGGCAGAACTAGGGTGAACTCTGTGAGTTCAAGGCCAGCCTGGTCTACATAGCAAGTTCCAGGCCAGCCTAGGTTACTAGTGAGACTCTGTCTCTAATTAATGAACTA
>NC_022030.1:22155324-22161002 GCF_000317375.1 Microtus ochrogaster
GTGCAGGCAGACATTAGCTGAGAGTCCTAAATCTTGCGGGCAACAGGAAGTTGACTGAGACACTGGGCCATATCCTGAGCACAAGAAACCTTAAAGCCCGCCCCTATGGTGACACACTTCCTCCTTTGAGGCCACACCCACTCCAACAAAGCCACACCTCCTAATAGTACCACTCCCTAAGAGATTACAGCGGCCAATTACATTCAAATTACCACAAATACCATCAAAATATTAAAATAACTGCCACTTTTGATGCTTTGTACCCCTGAAACAGCCTTCTTCTTAAACTGAAGAATTCTCTTTTTGAAACAGGGTCCTTAAACTGTATCATACGATCAATTGTACAAGGAATTCCCAATTGCAGGTAAGTTCTTATGTGAAGTATAACACATTCATTTGAATTTTTCATGGGTCAGCCACAATACCACCACATGCAGGAACACACACTGGCGTGAGGCAGCTGTCTGGGAGACAACATTTGGCCCTGGGAACTCTGCCTCCCAGTTTTTTTTCTATTTCCTTGAACTCCCGATTCTCCTGCCTCAGTCAGGAGCTGGGATGACAGGAGCATACCACCACACCTGATTTGGTCATGTGACTTTGTTCAAAGGGATATCAGCAAGTCTGATGCAGCAGGAATGAATCCTTTCAAGATGCTGCAGTCTCTTGGAGCCCTTACTGTGCTGGCTACTTTTAAGTCAACTTGACACAAGCTAGAGTCCTCCGAGAGGGGGGGAACTTCACCTGAGAAAATGTCTCCATAAGATTGGGTTGTAGGCAAGCCTGTAGAGCATTTTCTTAGTGATTGATGGGGGAGGGTCGAGCCCATGGTGGGTGATGCCATCCCTGGGCACCATAAGAAAGCAGGCTGAGCAGGTTGTAAAGAAGCCAGTAAGCATCACTCCTCCCTGGCCTCTGCATCAGCTCCTGCCTTTAAGTTCCTGCCTTGCTTGAGTTTCTGTTCTGACTTCCTTCTGTGATGAACAGGGGCGTGGAAGTGGAAGCCAAATGAACCCTTTTCCTTCCTGTGTCGCTTTTGGTCATGCATGGGCATTTCATCACAGCAATAGAGACCCTAGGAACTCACTGTATGTAGAGACCTCCCTGTCCTCCTGGACTACATGAAGAGATTCTTGGTTCACCCAACCATTGCCAGTACTTAGCTGAGTTATCATATCTGTGACTGATTCAGTATTTGGGTTCCAGCATAAGCTCCCAGCTGACCTCAGCCATCAGAGTGACCAAAGCAAGATGCTTCCAGGGGAGCCCAGTCCAGGCTTCCAGCAGAGCCACAGGCAGTGGGGAGGTAAGCATTCGAAGCCCCCTGCTGGGTTACACTGGCCCTTCTAAGATGCACTAATGTGGTGTAGTACTTATTTCTCTTCTGTGGCCTGTGAGAAACAACTAAGGGAAGCGTTTGGCTCACGGTTTCAGAAGATTTGGTGCACAAACCCACTGTGACTCACAGCTGTCAAAGGACTAGGAGCACATGACAGAAAAGCTCCTTCGTGACTAACAGGGAGCTGGGAGAGGCATAGGAAGAGGCCCCAGGAGCCTGTGTCCAAAGACCTAATTTGTCCAACTAGACTCTGCCTGACCTTTGACCATCTTCCAGTAATATCATATACTGGGAATCAATCAAAGGGCGTGCCTTTCTCTCCCTCAGGACCCTCACCACCTTATCTCTGGACACGCCCTCTCAGGCAACCCAGAGATGTGCTTCATCTCCTAACTTCAGACTTACTGCAGCAATGTGGGGCCTGGGGCATTTTACATATCACCTCCTAACTTCTTAGGTTAGAGCAGGAAGTGGGTATGATATTGACTTCCTTCCTTCCTTTCTTCCTTTTCTCCCCCCCCCCTTTTTGGTTTTGGTTTTTTTTTTGGTTTTTTGAGACAGGTTTTCTCTGTAGTTTTAGAGCCTGTCCTGGAACTAGCTCTTGTAGACCAGGCTGGCCTCAAACTCACAAAGATCTGCCTGCCTCTACCTCCCGAGTGCTGGGATTAAAGGTGTGTGCCACCACCGCCCAGATTCTCTCCTTCCTTTTAATTTTAAAATTAAAAAAGATGGTGCTGGAGAGATGGCTCAGAAGTGAAGAGCACAGGCTGCTCTTCCAGTGGACCTCAGCACCCACATGGCAGCTCACAACTGTCTGTAACTCCAGTTCCAGGGAATCTGACACCATATCAATGCATATAAAATAAATATTAAAATTAAATTTAAAAAGAAATTGAGATTTTTTTTTCTTTATAGTCCAGACTCGACTCAAACTTGAATGGTGGAATTACATGACTATGCCATCACCCCCAAATTTTTTGCTTGTCTGTTTTTAGACAAGGCCTCATTATGTGTTTTTGCCTGTCCTGAAACTGGCTAGGAGCTGGGTGGTGGTGGTGCACGCCTTTAATCCCAGCACTTGGGAGGCAGAGGCAGGCAGATCTCTCTGAGTTCGAGACCATCCTGGTCTAAAAGAGCTAGTTCCAGGACAGGAACCAAAAAGCTTCGGAGAAACCCTGTCTCGAAAATCAAAACAAACAAACAAACAAACAAAAAAAAAAACCAAAAACAAAAAACTGGCTAGGCAGCCGAGGGTGGCCTTGAACTCAGAGATCTGCCTGCCTTTGCTTCCTATGCCACCATGCCTGCCAATAGAGGGGATTAGTCTGCCAATGAAGCACACCCCAGCCCTCCCTGGTGGGTTCCAGGCAAGGGCTCTACCACTAGGCCACAATGCAAGCCCCTCACTAGGGGATTCTAAGGAAGGACACTGGGGTTGAGCCACCCCCCAGCCTGGGAAGCTCCAGCTCCCAAGTCTTCTCACAGCCTTTGTTGCTGTCTTGTTTGAGACCAGGTCTCAGTATGCAGCTCTGGCTGTCCTCACTATGTAGACCAGGCTGGTCTTGAACTCACAGAGATCCGTTTGCCTTTTCTTCTCCTGTGCTGGGGTTAAAGGTGTGCGCCACAACACTCAGCTTGTCTTCTCACGTTTTACACAGAGGGCTGGGCACCAGCTGCCTGCAAATGTCAGTAGCAGGAAGGAACAGCCATCTCAAAACCAGACTCTAATATCTTCATCAGACACTAGATCTGATGGTACCTTGATCCTGGACTCCCCAGCCTTTACCCCATCCAAATGCGGCCCCCTTCCTGCACCCATGCCCCCTCTTTGAATGACACCACACAGCTTGAGGCCAAATCGAGTTTTATTGGGAGCTACAATGACACACAGATCAAGGGGAACAGTTCACTGGGCAGGCTGGGGGCTGGGCACTGAGTGCTAAATGACAATGCGGCCAGGACTTGGGGCACACTAATCTCAGGGGGACTTCTGACATCTCAGGGGTGCGGGTCCAGGAAAGGAGCCCTAATGGGATGGTCCTGGAATGCCTCAAACCCCACGAGGCTCCACTGGAACTTCTAGGGTTGTAAGATGGATTCCATGGAGGTGGTACTGTCTGATCCAACTAGGAGAGAGGTAAGATTTCTAGGGTGTTTCACAGAAACAGACAAGTGGGCTCGATTTCACAGAAATCATCCAGATAGCCCCTTGTAGGGGAGGAGGGATCACATGACCCCAAATATTGGGGACTGCTCACCTCTCCCAGTGCCACTTTGGGGTTTTAATGTAAGACCCTAATGGCAGGATAGTCCACATATATTATCATGAATTTGCGACATGAGCATACGCTGACTGTCCCACGGGACGGTGGGGACTGGAAAAATCAGTCCAGGTTCTGGATTTCAGTCCTAAGAGGACAAGCCTGGGGGTGCCGCACGGCTCCTCTTCAACAGCTGCCGGAGCTAGGAACAGAAGAGGAGGCGTGAGGTATGTGGGAGGCTGGGGTTACATACGGGAAGCTGAGGGGTGCCTAGGGCGGGGTTACTGACAAGGAGAAACTGAGCAGGGTCAGTCGGGTTGGAAGGTCATGTGTGGTCCATGCCTGTCATCCCACTACTTGGGGTGGCTGAGGCAGGAGAAGTGGGTGTCAGGGGTCATCCTGAGCTATACACTGAAACCCATGTGGGGTTTGGGGTGAACCTGGTAGACAGTCAGAAGTCAGAAAGATTTCACTAGATGGGGTCCTCATCTTGGTCTCAGTATTGCTCAAGGGTCAGAAATCACATCTAAGGTCAGGATCCAGGGTTGGGGACAGCAATGCAGAGGTCTCACTGGGGACCAAAGGCCACAGTCTCAGCTCAAGATTCAGGGTTGAGAGTACAAAAGCCAGAAGGAGGCGCCACATTGAAGGAGGGGGAGACTTAAGGTCAGAGGTCACTGTTTGTTTTCTTTTTGAGACTGTGTAGTCCAGGCTAGCTCAAATTCTCACTCTTCCTGCCTTAGTCTTTCAAGAGTTGGGATTATAGGAGGACAGCACTAGACATAGGTCACTCTTAGTGAAGAGTGGAGAGGCACCAAGGTCACCCTCTGAGACAAAATCAGTGTTGGGTGCAGTTGGGGGACCCCAATTAGCTCAGAAGTCAGGCCAGCGCTTACCCCCTCAGGGCCCGGCCCAGGTCGCAACAAGTGAACGGGTTGTTCATTTTCCAGGTTGCGCAATGTGGGGTCTGCTCCAGCGGCCAGCAAATGCCTCACGATGGCCTCCTGGGGTGGTCCAGGGGGCAGGGCCGCTGCCATGTGGAGGGCTGTGTTCCCATGGGCCTGGAACCGCAAAGGGGGGCCTGGATCTCCGGATCCTGCCACATCCATAGCTCACACCACCCTGCATAGCTACCCTCCACCCACCCTCCACATTGTCCCCTCAACAGTCACAGCTCACAGGACTCAATGCTGCCCCTGTGACTGAATCTCAAACTGCCCACCGCCCACCTCAGCTTATGTCCTACCTTCATGTTGACAAAGGCCCGCAGGTCCCCCCTTGGCAGCCCCAGGAGCAACTGAACCAGGGTAGGGTTGGCAGCCTGTACAGCCAAGTGCAGAATGGTCTTGTTGCTCTTGATCTCCTAAGAAGAGAAGAACCGTAGAAGTCAGGTGGGTCTTCCATCTACAGCACCCATCCCCGCCCCAAGGAGTGCCTTACACAGTTGTATGTGTTGTGTACTATGTAAGAACATGGTTAAGGGAGGCCATTTGTAACATATGTGTCCTGTGTATATATGTCACATTCAATATGACAATTTTCCAGTCCGCCAACTTTCTGAGCTAGGAGTTATCCTGGCCACCTGACATCCTGCTGTGCTGCAGGACAATGGTCTTTTATCCTGTCACTTGTATTATTTTAATAAAACGCTGATTGGCCAGTAGTCAGGCAGGAAGTAGAGGTGGGGGTGACAAGAACAGGAGAATCCTGGGGAGAGGAAAGAGTTGGTCTGTAGTAGTCACCCAGAGCCAGAGGAAGCAACGTGACTGCCTCGCTGAGAAAGGTACCAAGCCACGTGACTAACACAGACAGGAATTATGAGCTAATGTAAGTTATAAGAGTTAATAAGAAGCTTGAGTTACGAGGCCAACCAGTTTATGATTAATGTAGACCTCTGTGTGTCTCTTTGGGATGGAACGGCTGTGGGTCTGGGCTCTGTCAACACTACTGTACACACTCAAATGCACCGTCTCGTATGGACTGCACTGTATCCTAAGTACTGCCGACAAACCTACAAACAGCACAACGCTGGGCTTCCCACTTTCAGAGCACTGGTTCTCAACCTTCCTAATACTGCG
>NC_022030.1:22161880-22170334 GCF_000317375.1 Microtus ochrogaster
TGGGGGATTCTAGGCAGGGGCTCTACCACTGAGCCACGCCCCAGCCCCTCATTGGGGGGATTCTAGGCAAATGTTTTACCACTGAGCCACGCCCCAGCCCCTCACTGGGGAATTCCAGATAGGGGCTCTACCACTGTAATAAGCATGAGGAAGCTCTAGGTTCCACTCTCAGCATCAAAAGAAAAAAATAGAGGAAGGAAGAACAAACAGTTACGGAAATAATTACAGGCTCGTATTTGCTTAAAAACAGCGTAGCAGAGGGACTGGCTCCGGTGACCCAGCCAATCAGTCTGCACTTGGGAGGTGGAGGCAGAAGATGCTGAGTATGAGGTCAGTCTGGGATACACAAAGAGACTGTGCCTTATGTAATAACAATAAAATAAATAATAATATAGGTTTGTGGAGAGCTTGCCTAGCCTGCACTAGACCCTGGGTAAAAGCCACACCGCCAGCAAAAACTTCAAACTAGAAGGAAAGCAGGCGAGGACGGGTGGCCGCAGCTGCGACGGCTGAGCCCTGATGGAGCGCTGGCTCACAGGGCACCGTACAACAGCCTCTGCACATCATCCACGTTCATATCTGCTTATTAAATATGGGGCAAGGGGTGGTGGGCTGGACAGTAGCCACAGTACCACCTCCATCCCTTGCTCAAAACCCTTGAACTAGAAACCGAATATTTAAAATGAGACGATATTGAATTCCTTCAGCCTTCCTATGAAGACACCACTACCACAGGACAGGGAGGGTTAAATATATAATTAGGAGCCGAGTTCTAAGGTCAGATCCACCCCCCCCCACTTGATTCTAAGTCCTTTTCCAGTACAGAAGCTGTAGGACATCTGAACCTCGGGCCTCCGATTTCTTATCAGTAAAATATAGAAAACAGGAGTGCATGCCTAAAGGAGCGGGGACAAAGGGAGGCAAAAGGCTGATCAGGTCACTTCGTGCTTGAGAAATCTAAGCTAAGGTCACCAATATCCACGTGAACGAGGGCCTCAGAGAAGTGGGGGAACATATTCGGGGTTACACAGGAAGACGAGGCCAAGTCAGCGTGTGTTTTAGTGCCCTGGACGTCCAGGCGATGCTCTGCACATGCCTGCCCATCCCCCACCACCCAAGCTCACCTGGCTGGTATGACTGGCACCCATCTGCAGCAACATCTGCACACAAGCCAGTCTGTCTCGGGCTTGGGGACTCAGCATCCTCGGACAGACGCTAGGCAGGGGCATAGCAGCGTTGAGAGCCAGGGTGGCCGTGTGGAGAGCGGTGAGGCCTGGGAAACAGAACAGTGAAGGAGCTGCACCTGGGCATCCACCCTGACCAGTCCCCCTGCCTGCCAGCCACACCAGCCCTGGCCACGACCAGCTCACCTTCGAAGTCTCTGGCTTCCAGGTCCACTGGAATGCCCGATTTAAACACAGCCTGGAAGGAGAAGACGAAGAGAGCTGTGGAAGGGTCCCCCAAAACCTGGTTCTGGAAACCGGATCTGGATAACCAGCCCACCCCAGACATCCCGGATCTGCCAGCTGACTGTACCGAAAGGACTTCTGGGAGCCCGTAGGTGGCAGCCACATGCAAGACAGAACGGCCTTGATGGTCAGTAGCGTTCGCCTCTGCTCCCAGGCTCAGCAGGTCCTCCACAATCAGGGGCTGGTTGGCAGCAGCTGCCACCAGGAGCGGCGTCTGTAAGTCACAATCAAATCAGCCTGGACTCCCAGAGTCCTCCCCTCTGAAAGTCAGGTACCCTCTTCCGAAGGTGGAGAAGTCTGGACTCCTGGCTCTTACCTTGCCTTTATGCTCACGAATATCCAGCTGTCGGTACATCTGTAACACCTCTGCCGCAGCATACGCTGCCCAGCGCAGTCCCCGAGCAGCAAATAGGTGCAAGAGCCTGAAGACAGGTGGGGTTGGGGGCAGTGTTGAGAACAGCCCCACCCCCGCAGGCAAGCCAGGAGTCTGCAGGTCATCCTGTCCCCCTAATACTTACGTGTCTCCTTCCTCATCCTGGGCCAGCAGCTGCTGTGGCCCCAAAGCCAGTATGTGAGCTCGGGCTGTCTCCAGGGAGGGTCCAGTGGATGGAGGCAACTGTGGGGATCCTGGGGGGACGCTAGAGACTCTCCAGGGTCCTACCTGTGACAGGGAAGGTTCTGGATACAGCGGGGTATCCAGAGAGTCCTGGGGAATTTGGGGGGTCAGTCAGCTGAGAATCCTCATCACACAACACACAGCCCCTGGTCAAATGGGTGAGACCAGGAGCCTACATTTGCCAGTTGACTTTGAACCTTGGGACTTCACATTTGTGACAATGAAGAAGGAATCTTTTTTTTTTTTCAATTCTCTCACCCCAGCAGTCTGACTGCTGAGATCATGAGCATGTACTGCAAAGCCTAGCTTGTTTTCCTTTCTGCTTTGCTATACAGCCTAGACTGACTTCTAACTCATAACTAGTAGGCCCAAAATGGTGAGCCTCTTGCTTCTGGCCCCCAGGTGCAGAGACTACAAGCATAAGCAGTACACCCGGCTGGGGATGGAATCTTAACCAGTCCCTGAGGTCAGTGAATACTGCATGGATGTAACCAAGCTTCTCCACTGCCCATCCCTGCCCCACGGAGAACCCATGGCCGCACGCACGCACGCATGCACACACGCACACTAGGGGAGAGCTTGACCATGGAGTAATACTCTCAATGCTCTTTGTCTTTCACTTCTTATTTAGAGATGAGGTCTTACTAAGGCGCCTAGGGCAACCTTGAACTCATTCTGCAGCCCAGGCAGGTCTTGCCTTCTTCCTGCCTCTGCCTCCCGAGTAGCTGGGATGACAGGCCTACACCACTAGGCTTGGCACAACTGAGACCTTTTTAGGGGGCCCTTAAGTGTCTGTCCCCTCTATAGTTTACCTCCATCCCCAGAGGAAATGGGCCTGAGCGCCCCGGGTCTGACGGTGGGTAGAAGTCAGGAGTCAGGAAGCCTTCGGCAGCAGAGTACGGGCAAGAGCTGTCTGTGTAGGCAGCATGGGTGCTAGGGTCCCAGTCTGGAAAGCCTGAAGGAGGAGGAGCCAGGTTGCCAGGTCCTGAATCCACGGTCTCTTCGAAGGTCGGGAAGTGAGTATGGCCTGGAAGTGAGATGGTGGGCAGGGACCAACCTGTTATCAGAGACTGGGAGACACGGCCAGGGATGGTGAACCTGGACTGTCCCAAGACTGTGAGCTAGGACTTTGGAGACACTGAGGAGTTGGGCCCTCCAGTCCTGGGAAATCAACAAGCTGGTCCAAAGCAACTGGGATCTGGACTCCTGGAATCACAAAACTCTGGGTCCTTAAGGACTATACACACAGACTGCTGGGCTACTGAAAACCAATGTGAAATTGCAGGGGTTTCTGTTTTGTTTTCTTTTTGGAGACGTGTCTTAGATAGTTCTAGGTGCCTAGAACTCACTAGTAAACATTATGACCTCAATCCCAACGACAATCCTCCCTGCTCAACTTCTGGACTACTGGGAATATAGGTTGTGCTACTATGGCAAGCTGTCCATCAGAATTTCCCCTCTGTCTTAACCATAATGAGGGCTGGACTCCTCGGTCCCCAAAGTTCTAAGAGCTGAAGTGTCTAAGAGAAGTTGGGACTGGGAATTTTCTGTTCTTACCTGTCTCTGCCTCCTTCACAGATGGGGTCAGTGGCTGGGCCAGGGGAGGGGAGAAGTGTCCCTACAGTGTACAGAAAATACAAACATGAGTGAATTTATGTATCTGGAATTTAAGGTCTGTTCCCCGCCTGTAGAACATCAGAGTTAGGACTACAGCTCCCATATCCCCGAGCGCACATGGCATGTGTGGTCCTATAGAGGAGGACTTGCAGAGAGACTCACCGGTACCCCACCAGTCTCAGGTTGCTGCTGACGGCGCCTCTGTTCTTCCAAGAGTTTCTTCACTGTCTGGGTTGGACAGTGGCTGCGCTCAGTCCGACTCACTGTGTGGGGGAAGACAGACGGAAGTCATCAGGAATGTTTAAATCACACAAATGTACCCTTAGCGGCAGCGGTGGGCGGAGAAGAGTAGATGTGGGCGCCCTTCTTTCCCTCCCGCGCGGAAAAACTGGCACATTGATGCCGCCGGAGAACTACAAAGCCAATAGAAGCTGTTGAGTGCAGGGCCCGCCTCCGCCACTTCCTTCCTTTTACTCCACGCTTTTCCTCTGCCCCAACTTTCCATCAGCGTAGTGGAAACTGAGGAAGTGGGGAGGCTAGCACTCCTCTGAAGCATCTGTTTCCTCCTAGTCCCACTCCTCTGAAGCATCGCCACATCCGTAAAATATCCCAACCTAGGGGAGCGGATCCTGAGGCTTGGATTGGAGGGTTGGAGGTCCTGCTAATCTTTACTTCCTGAAAAAGCTCATATGGGTTCCTAATGTCTCTGTTTTAAATTAGGAGTGGCGGTACTCCCGCAATCCCAGCATTCTCGACGTGGTGGCAGGAGCATCAGGTGCTCAAGGCCAGTCTCATCTACATACTAAGTTAGGGGTCAGCCTGAGCTATCTGAGACCCTGTCTCAAAATAACAACAAATTATTTTTCTGTTCTAGTATCTGACATGTGGGGTTGGGGGCGTGGCTCCGTGGGTTAGGTATAGGCCTAGGGTCCTCAGCACGGAAGAAGGGAGCTGCTACTCTGGGGACCACCACTCTGGTCTCATCCTCTCTGCCAGGATCTACGAAATCGATAGCCACTAGCTCCTCAGGAACCCAGGGATCTGGAGTGGCAAAGTTCCCGCCCCCAGAAGTTGCGGGGACCCACCATCCCGCAGATGGCCATGCATCCCATAGATGCGGCATCCCCTCATCCAGAACTCAGGAGTTCGGATCTTCAGTCTCCTTCTCGGGGACCTGGAAGTCCGGTTCCCACGACCCAAGAGAAAATCCCCCAGCTCAGGTTTCCGAGCTTAGACTCCGGCGCGAGAAGGGTTAAGCCTCCGATCGACTCGGAAACCTTCGAGACGGGACGCGCTGACGTCACCGCGCTCACGCAAGGGAATCTTCCACCTCCCAGTTCCGCTCCAGACTCGCGCTGCAGGTGTCCCGCTCGGAGGCGGGGCGCTCAGTGAAGCGCTGCGCCCGTGGAATCCCCGCTCAAGGGGAATTCCTGTCCAGCCCGGGCACCCTGCACAGGCCGTGCTCTGGGAAATCCCAGGGCGGGGCAGGTCCCGTCCAGAATGGACCCCTCAGGTCCAGTGCCGGACCTTCGGAACCCAAATCTGCAACCATAACTGTACCTCAACGTTGCAGTGCAACCCCCTCCTTGGAGGAAAACTCCGGGTCCCTTCGTCCTCTTACAGGACCCCAGGTTCAGGCCTCCCAGCCCTTGCATCCCAACCTCCAAGATTCCAGATCGCTCTCTTAATTTCCAACACTCCCAAGACTCAGGAGTCCAGAATCTTCAGCCAGCTCCCTTAAACATTGAGAACAACCCTACTCTCAGGACCCAGTTCAAAGCTCCAGGCAACCCTCAAGCGCTCAGAAAGTCGCGTGCCTCGCTTTACCCCATTCTTACCTCGCGGATTCTTGGGTCCAGATTGCGGGCCCCCAGGGCCGCGACCTCGGCGCTGCGCCAGCCTCGCTGCTTCTCCCGCGGAGCCGCCGCCGGGTCCCCGATCTAAAGCCAGGATCCCCGCGAGTTTTTAAATTGGGGTTTTGACCACGCCCAGTTCAAGGAGGACCCCGCCCACAGTCCTTGGGAGTCCCCGCTTTGTCGCTAGAGCGAACTTATTCTCTGAATGGGAGGGGCTGACCTTGAAGTGTCTGATCACCTTGTCTCCTGGGAAGGAGGATGTTAGGGGTCCTGCCTCCAGGAAAAAGGGGACATTGGGTGCCCGGAATTTCTAGTCTGTGGCCAAGGGGACGCTGGAGGCCTTGACTTGGCTGTCCATAGGCAGGGCAGTGCTGTTGGGTCCTGGGGTAGAGTCTGGACCCCATGGTCTCCTGGAGAAGTCCTCAGGCAAGGGTCCTTTAGGCAGCTTAAATCTCTACCTCTTTGCACGTGGCCTTTCCCTTCCTTAGAGTCAACTTTCATTTATGACTCCTCACCCCACCCCACCACACCCCCTTGGTTTCAGTTTTGATTTGTGTGTGTGTGTGTGGGGGGGGTGTACAGAGAGGTAAAGGTTCCTGTAACCCAGGCTGGCCTAGAACTCTAGGTGACTGAAGAAAATCTTGAACTCGGCTTGACCCTCTTGCTCTCATCTCCCAAATGTCAGATTACAGATATAGGCTACCACATCCAACTACCAATATTTAAGTGTTTTTGTTTTGTTTTGTTTTGAGACAGAATCTCATTATGTAGCTCTAGTTGTTTCGAAACTCTGTAGACCAGGCTGGCCTTGAACTCACAGAGATCTGCCTGCTTCTGTCTCCCAAATGCTAGGATTAAAAGGTGTGAGCCACTATATATGGCTCTAATATTTGCTTTTAAAAAAATTGGTGTGGCCGGGCGATGGTGGCACACGCCTTTAATCCCAGCACTTGGGAGGCAGAGGCAGGCAGATCTCTGTGAGTTCAAGACCAGCCTGGTCTACAGAGCTAGTTCCAGGACAGGCTCCAAAGCCACAGAGAAACCCTGTCTCGAAACCCCCCCCCCAAAAAAAATTGGTGTGTTTGTGTGAGCTCCCTGGAGGTCAAAGAACACATATACTCTGAAGTCTGCTGTAGGAACGCTTCCTTGTTCTATGGATTCTGGGTCTCTAGCATAGGTCAAGTACCTTCATCTGCTGAACCATCTCCCTAGGATCTTCCTATATAGCCATGGCTAGCCTGGCACTTGCTAAATCAGCCAGGATGGCCTTGAACTCAGAGCCATCTTCCCCCATGTTTATTCATCTTAAAAACTGTTAACATAGAGCCAAGCTCATTTATTCACTTAAAAACTGTTAACATAGAGGAGACACTTTGCTGGGCGCTTGGGATAGAGAGCTGTGAACCAAACAGGAATTCCCAGCCCACCAAGGGACTGACATTCTCAGTTCCCACTTGGTGACCTTCCTTGACACTTAACTGTAATGTTAAATGTCTCTCCTGATTTCAACATTCTGCCCAGCCTTGGGTCTCTCCCTCCCGCAGCTTCCTTAGCAGATTGCTGGTTCCCTCTCTCTCTTCTGGCAGTGCGTGTGTGTATGTGTGTGCGTGTATGTGTGTGCATGCATGCATATATGTGCATATGTATATATGTGCGTGTGTGTGTATGTGTGTGCGTGCATGCATATATGTGCATATGTGTATATGTGTGTGTGTGTGTATGTATGTTTACACTTCTTTAATGAGCTCACATAGTCTGAGGGCTTTAAATGCTGTTTTTTAGCCATCAGCCCTCTCAGATCTACATGTCAGGACCCAACTGTGGACATTCACATCTCCAGAGAGCTCAGTCAGGATTTCCAGCTCAGTGTGCCCACAAGCAGGCAACCCTCTCTCCCTCCTAAACCAGCTCTTCCTAAACTTCTGTCACCCTCTCTCCATCTTTCTAATCTACTCAGGTCAGAAGCTACAGTCACCCTGGTCCCCTTTCTAACACACACCCTCTCCAGCCCCAAATGTTATTGGTTTTGCTTCCAAAATATTTCCAGAATCTCACTCATGCCCACACTGTGTTCCACCTGCCACTCCCACCCTGATCATGACAGAAGCTACTCTGGGTGGTCTGACTGCCCCAAATTTGTTACCCAAAGGAAGTCTTAAGGACACACATGTACCCACACACAGGAAGTAGGTAGTATAGTCACCAGCAGTGTGACATCCGTTCTAGCTACCTCTCTTTCTCTTCTACTGTTCTGAGGACTTCTTTGGACCACAGTCTTTGGCCAGATCCCTTCAGGCCCCAGTCCACCATGACCCCTCCAGGCTACCTCCTCGTGTTCCTGCTTCTGCTCCAAGGTGAAGCCAGCAGTTGGGGATTGAGGGGACAGAAAGGCTGCCATTTGATGTTGGGGTGCAGAGAGCAAGCCCTTCTTGTGCCCTTTTCTTTCTTGAGAGCCACTGGGTCTCAAGGTCTGGGTCCTTGAGAGTGGGGGTTGGGGTTCTGGAGCTGTGCGCTCCTCTCATCGCTGGGTGACTTCTAGTTCCCTTTTCTGGTCACTGTCTGTGCTCCAGGAAAGCCCCATTTCCCGTTTACCTCTCCAGTGTGGAGCTCAGGTCTCAAGCATCCCACCCGCCCTGCGACCGTGTTGGGGACTTCTCCCCCCACCCCTATCCACCTTCTCTGTCTTTCCACAGTGGCTACAAGTCAGACGCCAGCAGGTGAGGAATGAACTTCAGCAGCCGGCCTCCAATCCTGAAGTCAGATCCGCAGCACTCCCCTGTCTAGCCACATTTCCCAATCCCAGCCCTTTCCGGTCCATCTCGACTCTTTACCACCCAATTGAAGTGATGGGAACAGAGACTCTTTTTTTTTTTTTTTTTTTTTTTTTTTTTTTTTT
>NC_022030.1:22170764-22174148 GCF_000317375.1 Microtus ochrogaster
CAGCTGCCTGCAGGTCTGGGCTCTAACCCGCAGGTTCCTGCTCCGGATGTGGGCCTCTGTCCCTGCCGCTCCTGGCAGGCCTGGTGGCTGCAGATGCGGTCTTGTCCCTCCTGATCGTGGGGGTGGTGTTTGTATGTATGCGCCAACACAACAGGCCTGCCCACGGTGAGCAAACTCTGGGGTGGGGCCTGGAGAGTAGGTAGCAGTCCCCAGGGAAGAAGGGGGTCCCATAAAGGCAGTCCCCGGGGAAGCCCTGGAGGAGGTGCTTGGGAAACCCTGGGGGAGGTATCTGGGGAACCCCTGAGGAAGCCCCTGGTGCAGGGGGTCTCCCAGGAAGGTGATGTGGGAAGGGTGGTGGGTGGTCATGCTTCATGCTCCCTCTACCCCACCCACCAGACGACGACGGCAGAGTCTACATCAACATGCCTGGCAGAGGCTGACCTCTGCGACTTCTGACCCGCCCCGTCCTGGATCACGTGGGGGTACCTGGGAACACACTCCTTCCAGACTGGAATAAAGCTTTCAAATACCTCTAGTCTTGTTCTTCCCAACGTCTGACTTTTTCCCAGGGAGCTCTTTCCTGATTTAATACCATTCTCGGGGCCCCACTGTTACCCAACGCCCCACTACAACATAGCAGAACTCAGTCATGGTTTTTTTATTTGGGGACAGAAGTGGGGAGAGGCCAGACATCTCATGGGGGGGGGCACTGTGTGGATCTGCATCCCAGAAGTCCTGCTTCCTGCTCCCAGGGAGGGCATGTTGAGCAGGCATCAGGAATGACTGGATCCAGGCATCAGGTTGCTGACCAGCATAGGGTGGGCTCATTTGTAATACTGCCTCTGTGTGTTAAGGTCACTGTAGACATCTGGCCTCTGGCCCTGAAGCTCCTAAAAAGACAGAAGCCATCATTGGAGTGGTCTTCGCAAGCCAAAAAAAAAAAAAAAAAAAAATCTAACCTCCTAATGACCTTCAAGGTCCCTGGCAGCTTCTTTAAACGTAAGATCGTGAAAGAGATCCCAATTTTATTTAAATGTGCCCTGCATTCCCCTCGTGTCCCTGCCCCAACATCAGGGCCTTTCCGTGTGCAGTTCCTTCTACCTGGAGCACCAACTCCCTAGATCTTCATCTCCTCCTTGCCTGTCTTTCTTGGACATTTCTCGGTTTCTTCATCTTTAGTCTCTTTCCCAACCCCACCATTTTCATATTGGCCTGCTTTATTCTCTCCATAATGCTCTCCCAAAATGATTTTGTTAATTGCTTCAAATCAGTCTCTCCAATTAGGATGCTGGGAGGACCCAGGTAGGTCTCAACCAATCCACAGAAGGCTAAATAAATCAGGCTGACACTTTGCCCTAAAATTTCCTGACTCTCAGGGACTGGACAGTCTTCGCAGTCTTCTGGGCCTTCAGGGGTCAAACTCAAGGATTTCTGTTTGTTTGTTTTGCTTGTCTCTCTGACACAGGATTTCTCTTTGTAGCCCTGGCCGACCTAGAACTCACTGTAGACCAGGCTGGCTTCGAACTCAGAGATCCTTCTGCCTCTGCCTCCAGGGTGCTGAAATTAAAGGTGTGCACCACCCACACCAGGCACCAAACTTGAGATTCTTACACTCTGCAAAGAAAACTTTCTCCAGCAGGGAGGTGAATGGGCCAAAGTGGCTGCAGGCAGGGAGGTAGAGAGCCTTGTCTATGGCTCCAAGGACAGACTCTCTGGTGCCAGGACCAGTCTGGGTGTGTGTTTCTCTCAAGAAGGAGTTTTCTGCCCCTCACTCCCATCCCAGAGGCCAGGAAGGAGTCCTGAGACTGGTGGGATGGCGCAGTGGGTAAATCACGTCCTGTGAACCCTGACAACCAGTTAGAGTTCTGAGACCCACAAGGTGGAAGGAAAGAACGGACTCGCATGGGCTGTCTTCTGATGTCCACATGGCTGCCAAAGCAGATGCACCCTACCACCCCCAAACACCCACACATAAGATAAATAAATACTAAAATGAATGTGATTTTAAAAATAGGAAAAGACTTGATGTCCTCCTATGGCCTTCCTACACACACACCACACACACATACACCACATACACATCACACACCACATACACACTATACATATGCTATACATAAAAACCACACACAACCACCACACACACCACACACACATACACCACATACACATCACACACCACATACACACTATACATATGCTATACATAAAAACCACACACAACCACCACACACACCACACACACATACACAACATACACATCACACACCACACACACACTACACATATGCTACACATACACACCACACACAACCACCACACACATACACACACACACACACACACACACACGAGTCTTGACAGGGAGGGGGCGGACATGACTGATGACATTATGGAATTTAGGAGTGAGTTCAATGACAGCCTGCACTGTCCCTACCTTATACATATAACTTTGACTTATTTTACTTGTGAATTAATTGTTTTTTTTTTATTTACTGGGTTGAATCCAGGGCCTTGTACATGCTAGATGAGCATAGACGGAGCCACATTCCCATCTTACTCCACTTTGAGCTTATTTTTCTTTTTTAAAAGACAAGACAGGGTTTCATGCTGCATCCCTGGCTGGTCTGGAACTCTCTAGGTAGACCAGGCTGGCCTCAAACTCACAAGGATCCATCTGCCTCTGTTTCCCCAATGCCAGCATTAAAGGCATGAGCCACCGTGCCTGGCTCTGGTTTATATGTTTGAGATATTATATATAAACTAGACTGACCCTGAATTCACAGTCTTCCTGCCGAGCTTCTGAAATCCTGGGACAGTGTGCTAGTTGTTGTTAATGTTTATTTTGGTGCTAGATATTAAATAAAGGTCTTTGCAAATGCTAGGCAAGTGCTGTATCACACCATGCCATATGAGCCCCTAGGCTCACCCCTTTTTTTTGAGACAGAGTCTCTTTCTGTGGCCCAGGCTAACCTCAAATTTTCTCAGTAGCCCAGGTTGACCTCAAACTTCCCAACGTCTTGCCCCCTAAGTTCTGGGATCACTGTGCTTTTTGTGTGGAGTTTTCTGAGCCACTAACTTTGGCCAGCTGCTCAAAGGAATGGACGATGCCCACAACGTGCTTCTGCAACGCCAGAACTCTGGTGGAGCTCCTCTGTTTAGCAACACCACACTTAGACTAACTTCTGTGCCTCACCAAGGGCTTCTCCCAGTCTGACTGAGGGCCAGGCTTTCCCCATATCAGTGTCAGCCTAACAAAGAGCCCCTCTATCTGCCCCCACACATCTGAGGCTGAGCATAAAGGTCAGGGTTGATCTCTGACTATGTTGGACAGATGCCTCCTTTGATTTCAAGATTGGAGGAGTTGCTAGGGGAGGTACCTTA
>NC_022030.1:22174813-22183140 GCF_000317375.1 Microtus ochrogaster
GTGTGTGTGTGTGTGTGTGTGTGTGTGTGTGTGTGTGTGTGTGTGTGAAGGTGTAACTCAATTGGTAGGAAGTACTTGCAGTACAAATGGGAGGCCCTGTCTGGGTCCTCAGCATTAAGGGAAGAAACAAAACAACCAGCAATCACAAGGCAGCCCTCCCATCCGTAGCCCCCATCCCTTTAGATATCCATGACCTTTGAAACTTCCCACACTCCCCAGTTTCCAGCAGGCCAGCACCCGCAGACCCCACTCACCCTCTGCAGTGCCCCGGCCGCGGCCTCGAGGGATCAGGCGGCCCAGAGAGTATACAGCCAGAGCAATGAGCAAGGTGAGCACCAAGTCACCCAACACAATCCCAACCAGCACACCCGGGCTCACGGAAGAGCAGCTGCACTCTGGGAAGGTGACACAGGAGGATGAGAAGGGGTAACATAGGTGGACAGTCAGGGACTGGGTGTTAGCAGAGAGGGTTAGAAGAAGGAAAAGGGGGTGACAAGAAATCTCTGAGAGGAAGGGAGAAAGATTCAGGGTGTCATGGCTTACCACTCTGGGCCTTGACGGGACTTAATCCTAAAGAGGAAAAATTAGGTAAACTGAGGAAGGTAGAGGCAGGAGAATGAGAAGGTTAAGGTTAGCCTCAACTACATAGCAAGTTTAAAGCTAGCCTGGGCTATATGAGATTCTGTACCCAAACAGAAGATGTAACTCGTGGCCCATCAGACAGTGGATGGAGAAGCTGGAGACGCAGGAGAGGGCAAGTGTCCCAGCTCGCAGGCGGTGGGGCAGAGGCGACTGTCAGTGTGTAGGATCCATGTCAGTTTGTCTGGTTGAGATGTCCCCTCCTACTGCTCCTGCCAGGTTCCAAATCTTGGGGCCTCCAGCTCAGGGAGAGACCCACAGGCACTAGAGGAACCTTCTTCCTCCTCTCAGCCCTCCCCTTTGGTTGTCCTGTCCTGTTCCTTCCTGCTCTCTGCCCAGCCCTGGCCCAACCTGAGCTAAAGACGCAGCAGACAGCTGCGGAAGCCCCCGACTCACCTCCCACGGTCAGAAAGACAGGAAGGAACAGAAGGTGACGGGAGGGTTCCAGGGCCCCCATGGTGGCCAGATGTGCACTGGACACCACAGTCCAGGGGCTGGTGGTGTCACGTCCAACCAAGTGAAGGAGGAAGTCTGAGGTGGGTGGTGGCAGCAGGAGGAGGGGACAGCAGTGGGGAGGAGGGACACATAGAAAGAATGCGGCCGGCCAAGGGGCTGGGCCACAGACCTGATGGGCTGGACAAGAAGGACAAGGGATATTCACGACAGTCCCTGGTCTTCAGCTCCAGACAGAGGGCAAATGTTATAACAGGAGGGACAATGGGTGACAATGACTGAAAGCAGCTCAGCCTCTTCTGGCTGGGCAATCTTGAATAGTCACTTAGCCTCTCTGGGTCTCGATTTTTTTCATCCACAAGCTTGATAGTAAAATTGTACCTTTTTCTGCAAGGTTGTTTGCTAAGTGACATTCCAAGAGCAGGGTCCAACACTTCCCAGTCCTGTAAGCATCAGCTACCATGATTATTTGATAATCAAATCCCTAATATGGCCACTGGCTAGTAAGAGAAAGCATGGGCAGGAGCGCTCATGATGTACTCTGAGCCCACAGTATTCTCCTGTGGTAAATAATGCCTTTCTCTCTCCCGTTTTACAAAGAGGGACAGCCACGTAGGAAAGCACAGACAGGGAACCCAAGCCCTGAAAATGGCCACTTCAGAGGAGGAAGACAGATGAAAGCCAGAGAGAAAACAACAACAAAGCGAAGGGGTGAGAATTCGTGCCACAGATGTGCATGCCACAGAGACAGAACTAGGGCTTGAGGTGAGGCAGGTGGTGGTCCTGTGGTGACCACTGGGCCTGGCTGGGCTGAGAGGGGAAGCAGCTGGGAGCCAGGAAGGAGGGGACTCACGGGGGCGGAGGGGGAGGCAGGGGCTATTTTAGTCCTAGTGGGAGCCTAAACTGGAACTTGTGAAGGAGGAACCTGAAGCTGGAGCCCCTGGGCACCAGCCAGATGCATGAAGCCCCTCCCCCACCCTCATGTCACACTCTGTGGCACCCGCGTGCAGGAGGAAGGGGAAGCTGGATGGTGGTCATGGGACAGATGCCCATGCCACTGTGGGAGCGGAGGACTCTTGAGTTGGGTGGGGTGGGAGGGGGTCTCTGATAATCATGGCCACTACTGCCCAGGCCAGGCGGAATCCAAACGTTTCTTCCTAAGATCTAGAGCTAAAATGGCAGAAAGAGGCCTCTTAATATGAGGGCGAGCTGAGTGAAGGACAGCTGGAGATCTGAGTGGTGCTGTGGGCAGAGAGGACCCCGACTTGGGGGCTGAGGGGGGGTCAAGGCTTCCCCTGAGCAGGAAGTGGGGACTTGACCCAGAGAAGGATGCAAGGTCAGCTTCTCCTGAGGGCTCTGTGAGATCACTAGAACTGTGTCTGACACATTGTGGGTACTCAGGGTGGTGTTAGCATGTCCAGAGCTGAGCTATGGTCTAACCTTCCTAAGTCTTTCTCCCATTCCCCAGCTTTCCAGCAGGAGACTCTGACCCCTCCTCCCACCCCAGCCACACCTGTCCTGTCCCCAGAGCACACGCAATGGAACAGCCAAGATACCAGGGCACCATCCAAACCAGAGCATGTGTAGTCATGGGCTTTGACTGAGGTTCTGGTGTCCTCTTTAGTTGTTAGGATACGGGAAGTTCTAGGGGTCCCAAAGGAGAGATGTTGGTGAACATTTGTGGGATATGAGCTGACAGGCTGAGGTGTGTGTGTATTGTGTGGTGTGTGTGGTGTATGGGTGTGCGTGTGTGTGTGTGGGTGTGTGTGTATGTGTGGGTGTGTGCATGTGGGTGGGTGTAGCCAGAGGACAAACTTGGGTGTCATTATGCAGGACTGTCTCCTCTTTTCTTTTACTAGTCTGAAAATCCCGAGTAGGCCAGGTTGCACCCCCAGGATTCCTCGGGTCTCTGCCTCCCTGTGTTTGGAGGCCCGAAACTGTGAGCCTATTTGCACCTTGTCTGAAGGTCTGAGAGTTTTAGCTTGCTCAAAGTTGTTGACAAGTGTGGTTCCACAGCCTGACCTAGGGTGCAGTTACTTATTGTTTTGGACATTAAAATGGCCCATGCAGGTAGATCCACTCCACCCTGGCCAATGGTCAGGAAATGACCTAGTGTGGGTTCACGGCCTAGGCAACAGAATGCTAATGACTTGATATCTCAAAGTAGTGAAGCAAATAACGGTTCTGGTTGTCCTTTGTATCATGTTAAAGCGGTCTTTTGTCTTCTTCCCCCCTTTCATATAAAAGCACATGAAAAACAAACGCAGGAGAATTCAGCATTCGGTATTCGCCGAGTTGCTCCTCGCGTTACTATCCTATGTCTTAGTGATTCTTTCTTATCTCTGTTCCTCCTCCTTAACATTTTTCTAATCCTCATGCCCCTACCCTGGTAAGTGGTATACTTGTCGAAGTTGGTCCCAGACAGTTGTGGGATTACAAACACGGCATAAGCCAAGATGCCCAGCCTTTTATGCAGGTCCTAGGACCAAACCCAGGTCCTTCAGCACTTCGCCAACTGAGCCTCCTTCCCAGATCCAAAGACAGACAGGTCATCCACTGACCAAAAGACCGCTCGGTCATCCATCATATTCCTTCTTTACTTTCAGGTTGATTTTATTTTCATGGATGCGCGTACAGCACATGCATGTGTGGTGTCCTCAGGAGAGTGAAGGAGATCCCTGCACGGGAGTCACAGGCGGTTATGAGCTCTCATGTGAGAACAAAGACCACAACAGGACTTGACCACTGAGTCATTTCTATCACCTGCCTGTCAGCCACACTCTGCAGCTCCGGACAGCCCAGACTCTGTATCTCAGTTGGGCTTGAGCCCACAATCTTCATGCTTAGCATCCCGTACACCAGTGCTAAGTCTGAACCGCCATGACCAGCTCAGACCACTGTGCAGATGCAGGCCACGGAGAGCAGGCCTGTGCTGGTCCCTAGGTCAGATGGTGGGCTGGGTTCTAACTCTGGGGGAAGGAAGGGGAGGCGGTGCAAGCCATCGTCTGATGGGCTCTGAGCTGCGATGGTGCCAGGGTGCAGGAAGCTGGGCTGAGGTTTGTACAATGGCCCAACTTCCCTAACAGTAGACCAGAGCTGCAGAATGTAAAAACCAACTTTCCCAGGCAGTTTATCAGGTCTGTGGCTGCCGCCGCGCTATCCATCCGTCCTTTGGGCACCCTGTGAGGCTTCTGAGAAACAGACCAACGGGCTCATACTGTAGCTCTGTGGTAAAATGCTCAATAACCATGCACAACTGAAGGAAAAAAAATCAAATAGCCTGATTTTCTTTATCTTTTGTTTGATTGTTTGTTTTTGAGACAGGGTTCCTCTGTGTAGCTTTGGAGTCTGCCCTAGAACTCACTCTGAAGACCAGACTGGCCTCAAATTCATGTCTCTGCCTCCTGCCTCTGCTTCTGCCTCTGAGTGCTGGGATTAAGGGCGTGCACCACCCGCTGCCTGTCTTGATTTTCTTTTTCCTGTATCCCATGCTGGCCTTGAACTTCTGTGGTCAAGGATGATTTCCGACTCTTCGACTTCCACCTCTGTAATGCTGGGATCACAGGCATGAACCCCTCTGCCTACTTGTTTGTTTTGGTTTGTTGGTCAGTATCTCAACCTACAGAGCCCAAGATTACCTCAAACATGGCATAATCTTCCCGGAACCTCTCCTTCCCAAGAGCGGTAATTGCAGGAGCATGCTACCAGACCTGCCTTTACCTGAGTGGCCCAAAGAGTTTTGAATAGACACTTCACAAAGGAGAGGCACTAATGGCCAGTCAGCAGGGGGTGAAGACACATTAGCCATCATTAGTCACTAGGGAAACACAGCGAGAAGCAGTGAGATACCACCACACAGCCTCCAGAACGGCTGACCCACTGAGTGGTGACAGAGATGTGGAACTCCAAGTCTCAGCTGGCAGGAGACTGAAAGGGAGCTAACAATTGGCAAAATGGCTTGGGAGGTTTTCATAAAGCTGAGTATTTACCTCCCAGTGATTCTGAAATTCCACTACTGTTTATCCAGAAGAAATGAAATCACAGGTTCACATGAAGGTGTGTGGAGCCAAGTGGATGCTGTGGTGAGCGACTGTAACTTGAGTCCTGAGGAAGCAAAGGCAAGGGCATTGCCAGTTTGACCCCATAGTGTGGGCTACATGGGGAGATTTTGCCTTAAAAAAATATGTTTTTGAGTATTAGCGAAATGGAAATTGTAAGCACCAAAAACACTAGTAATGAGAAGCCATGGGTTGGGATGTAGCTCTATTGGCTAAAAGGTTGCCTAGCAATTATCAAGCCTTGTGTCTGAGCCCCAGCACTATTAACTGGGTGAGGTGGAGCATAGCTCTGACTTCAAAGGCAGGAGGAGCAGGAGTTCAAGGTCACCCTCAGCTACTTTGCAAATTTTAGGTCAGCAATGAAACCCTGTCTCAAAACAAACAACCACAAATCCGAAAACGCTGTCAAGCGGCTGGAGAGATGGCTCAGCAGTTAAGAGTCATACCGCTTTTGCAGAGAACCCAAGTTTTGTTCCTAGCACCTGTCTACATCAGACGGCACACAACCGCAAACAACTCCAGCTACAAGGATCTGATGCCCTCTTCTGGCTTCCATGAGAGCCTGCATTCCCATGCAATACACACAGATGTGCATACACATACACAATTAGAACATAAACGTAAACCTTACAAATAAAAAGTCTTGTTGGAGAACTAGAAACCATAAAAAGCAAAGGGGATGCCAAAAAAGCAATTCTAGAAACAAAAAGTACAATTACCAAAATTAAAATTCAAAGGATATATTTAAAAGAAATGAATGCTCTAAAAAAAAGGCTAGTCTAAAATTCAGCAGAGACAAAAATATATGGAAAACACATGGGATAGAAGAGCATGTCTAGTTTGTTTCACCGTAGTCCCAGAAGAACGGGGTAGCTAAATAGTCAAACATATTATAATCAGGTTACAGCAAGACTGCCAGGCCGCAATACCAGCTGTGGGCTACCCGCCATGAGTTCTTCACCGTGAAAGGTTCTGAGCCCCGCCCCCAAACAATGCAGGCCTTTGCCAACCAGAACCGTGTGGTGAGACCCAATTGCTGAAGACACCACACATGGGGGTTGCAGGACATAGAGAAACCAAGTTAGAACTGAGCTGGAAGCTTCCTCCTGCTGGTCAGCTTTTATAGCACTAGAAAGATTCTCAGTGTCTTTCTTAGCTGTGGGACCAGTGTGTTACACTGTAGGCTGTCAGACAAGCTGTGCCCACAGGAGCAACAGTGGCGTGACCGTTCTGTGAGTAACCAACCTCTTTCTGATTGGATTTGGTGCCCACTCCACAGACAGGAGCTCACTTTGAAAAGCCTATTCAAAATCAGGGAAGGCCATGGACTGTAGTTAGTAAAGTACTGTTGTTGTTTTGGTAGTGTTTGTTGTTGGCTCGGTGTGCTCACCAAATTGCCTTCTAAATCACCATGTTTATGTCTGTAAATTGGGGGTCACAGTAGCTTTTTTTTTTTGTAGTGAGCTATAGTTTACCAAAGAGATGTAACTGATGAAAGTTCTGAGAACCAGTTGACTGGTGAACAGTCAGCCTAAGGGGAACCTCTGTGTCAGCACGTCTAAGCCCAAAGAACATTACTGAAGAGGGGGTGGAAGGAAAGTGAAAGCCTGGGGAAGTATTGTGGAACACCTTTAATCCCAGCAGTTGGGAGGCAGATGCAGGTGGATCTCTGTGAGTTCAAGGACAACCTGATCTACAGAGTAAATTCTAGGACAACCAAAGATACACAAGAGAAACCCTGTCTCAAAAATCCAAAAAGTAAAAATAAAAATAAAAGAAATAGGGGGCTGGAGAGATGGCTCAGTGGTTAAGAGCACTGGCTCTCTTCCAGAGGTCCTGAGTTCAATTCCCAGCAACCACATGGTGGCTCACAACCATCTGTAATGAGATCTGGTGCCCTCCTCTGGTGCTCGAGCATACACTGAGGCAGAATGTTGTATACATAATAAATAAGTAAATCTTTAAAAAAAAAAGGAAATAGAGTTTAAGATAAAGCCATGTAAATATGGGAAACACACAGAGAATCTGGATACTGTGTGTTATTAGGTTCTCTCTGAATAGTTTGAAGGCTGAGGAAGGAGCAACAGCTGCTGAAAGGTATTTGTTTATAAATGCTGTTGCATTAATCTAAGATAGGTATTTTGAAAATGCCTTGACTTCAAAATTGAAGTCAAAAGAAGTGTTACTTTGGAAGAGGTTTGCTTTTGTTTCCACAGGAAATGAGAGGCTGTGGATTCATCCGGGTTAAGAAAAATCAGGTTTGATCAAGGAAGACCCCCTGAGAAATCTCCGATAAAAGGAATGGCTCAGGCGTCTGAGTTCTACATCCAGAACAGTTCAAAGACTGCTTCTCACAGGATACTCTAGTTATAACTTGATCATAATTCTAAATTTTCTTTAGGTCCCCATAAGATTATCAGCACCCCCAATCAGCAGGAAGTATCCTGGAAAACTATGCCCTCACTCCCAAAAAATGGTCTATGGACATTTTCCTTCATTTAGAATGTTGGTTACAAGTTGCTATGGATAATGGACAGGAGAAAAGCTAAACCAAGGATATTAGATTCAGAGCTCTCATTTAAAAAAGGGGGAGGGAGTGCTGTGGGACAATGGTCTTTTATCCTGCCACTTGTATTATTTTTAATAAAATGCTGATTGGCCAGTAGCCAGGCAGGAAGTACAGGGGTAACCAGGCAGGAAGTAGAGGTAGGGCAATGAGAATTCTGGAAAGAGGGAAGTTGTCTGCAGTTGTGACCCAGATGCAGAGGAAGCAAGATGTGACTGCCTTGCCAAATAAGGTACTGAGCCATCTGGCTAACACAGACAAGTATTATGGGCTAATATAAGTTATAAGAGTTAATAAGAAGCCTGAGATACTAAGCCAATCAGTTTATAATTAACGTAGACCTCTGTGTGATTTCTTTGGGATTTAATGACTGCAGGAACCAGACAGGACAAAAAAACCTCAGTCAACACCATGCCCTGTTAATATAAACCTTAAAAAATAAACTAAAATAGAAGGACTAGCTGGGAAGAAGAAGGTTCATCAGGAGTAGGAGGAGCCAAGAAAGAAGGGGGTGAATATGACCAAATATACACATATGAAAGCAACATGGAACCCATTATCCAAGGTAATTAATGCAACTAATAATAAAATTTATTTTTTAATTTATTTAT
>NC_022030.1:22183371-22184252 GCF_000317375.1 Microtus ochrogaster
GTCTGTGCATCTTTGCATGCCTAGTGCACACAGTGGGATAAAGAAGGTGTTGAGTTCACTGGAACAAGAGTTAGAGACATTTATGAGCTGCCGTGTGGGTACTGGGGTTGAACCAAGGACCTTTGAAAGAGCAGCCAGTGCCCTTAACCACTGAGCCACCTCTCCAATCCCTAAAATTTTTATTTATATTGTCTTTAATTACATGTGTGTGTAACTGTATATGGGCTTGCACACTTGAATGCAGTGTTTTCAGAGGCCAGAAGATCACCTAGAGCTGGACATAGTGGCAGTTGTGAGCTGCCAGACCTCCCAACATGGATGCTAGGAACTGAACCTGGGTTCTCTGAGAGAAGTAAGTGGGTTCTTTATGGCCAAACCAGCTCTCCAGCCCTGTAATAAAGACTTTAAAAAAATAAGCTTGGTTCAATATGGGAAAGTCAGTTAATGTAAATGAGCAGCCTATCAGCACAATGAGGGAAGTCATATGCTTACTTAGCAGATGCAAAGTGTGAGGGCGTCATGTGAATGCAACATCTACTTAAGATTAACATTCTCGGTAAACAGACTGAGGGTGTATCTCACTCGTAGATGGCTGGCCTAGCATGTACAAAGTCTGGTCCAAGCACCTCACAAAACTGAGTATAACAGCATATGCGTGTAACCCCAGCAGTCCAGAGACAGAAATGGGAGGACCATTGTAAAGTCCTTCTAGTGAGTTTGAGTCCATCCCAGGATATGAGACCCTGTTTCCAAAACAGTAACAGCAAAATTAGAAGAATTGTGAACCTCTTGATTTGGTGACTAGCATTCTGAGGTCTATAGCTTACACTACTGTATAAATATCGAAGCATTTATTTTTTTTTTATTTTTTTATTTTTTTT
>NC_022030.1:22185541-22188581 GCF_000317375.1 Microtus ochrogaster
GGAAATAGAAAACACTATCCTGAGTGAGGTAAGCCAGACCCAAAAAGAGGAACATGGGATGTACTCACTCATATTTGGTTTCTAGCCATAAATATCGAAGCATTTAATAGCTCGATCCTAACCGCTTTTCTTCTGAGGTTGGGTGGTGCAGGAAAATTGTCTGTATCCTGTCAATCATGTTTTAAATAAACGCTGATTGGCCAGGCAGGAAGTATAGGTGGGAAAACCAGACAGGAAGTAGAAATGATGAAATAGAACAGGAGAATTCTGGGAAGGAGGAAGCTGATTCCTCCCACTCCTGCCCAGACCACCGAAGTGATCTGCCCCACTGAGCAAGCTAAAACTCTCAGATCTTCAGACAAGGTGCAAATAGGCCACATGGCTAACATAGATCAGAATAATGGGTTATTATAAGCTACGAGAGCTAATAAGTAGCCTGACCTAATGGGCCAATCAGCTTTATAATGTATAAAGATCTCTGTGTGATTTTCTTTGGGGCTTGCTGGCTGTGGGGTATTGGGCGGGACAGAAACCCCAACAAGCCAGCCCCCTTCATGTTACAACTGGGCATGAGAAAGACTATTTGTTGGTTTTATCCTGAACACATTAAGGTTACCATAAAGCAAGGTGAAAGTGGGAGCTGGAGAGATGGCTCACTGGTTAAGAGCACTAGCTGCTCTTTCAGAGGATCTTGGTTCGATTCCTAGCACCCATGTGTCAGCTCACAACCATGTGTAGTTTCAGTTCCTGGGGTCCGATGCCCTCTTCTGGCTCCCACAGGCACTGCATGCACATGGTGCATGGACAAATATGCAGGCAAACACCCCACACACATAAAATAAAAATAGACAAGAAGGTGAAAGTGTCCAGTGCCATTATTCAGACTTGATAAAGTCTGTGTTATAGAAGAATTTACAAGACTCAGTAGACTAACTTCTTAAAATTCATAACAGAGTTTAAGTAGGTTAATGAGTTTCAAAAATCGATATACAAAAAACCAATTTTATTGCTATGTACTGACCACATACCAGACAAGAGCAGAGAAAAATAACCATCTATATCATCATAGATGGTCAAATATCTAGTTATAAATCTAATAAACTAGATGAAAATCCTGTACAAAGAAGCTTTTTAAATTAAAAAACCTAAATAAATAGTGTGCTATATCATTTTATTGGGTTAATGTTAGTTTCAATCCATGTATTTGGTGTCTTTATGATCCAAATGGAATGTTCTGTTCTTTTTCTCTTGGGAACTTATATTTTACACGGAAATATAGACTCAAGTACAGCAATGATGCTCCGGAAGGACAGGTAGGGTCTCAGTCCACCTGATACCAAGACCTTTAGGAGGCTTGAGAAGATGGTACCTTGGGCAGAGAGCACGGCATACAAGCATGAGGGCCAGAGTTCAGATCCCTAACCTGTAAGCAGAGGTTTCTCTCCCACCCGCCAGTTTCTGAATAACCAGTCAGAGGCTTAATATTAATTATAAATGTTTAACCAGTGACTCCGGCTTATTAGTAGCTAGCTCTTACATTTAAATTAACCCATGTCTATTAATCTGTGTATTGCCACGTGGTGGTGGCATTACCTCATTTTCTAGATGCCTTGTTTCCTAGGCGGCTGGCTGGTATCTTCCAGACACCACCCTTCACCTGTATAACTGCTTGAATTTCCCACCTGGCTCTATCCTGCCTTGCCATAGGCCGAAGCAGCTTTATTTATCAACCAATGAGAACAACACATATTCATAGCATACAGGAAACCAAAGCACTAACCCATGTAAAGCCAGATGAGGTAATGTGCTTCTATAATTCTAGCTCTCCTATGGAGGTGTAGAAGACAGAGACAGGAGAGTCCCCGAAAGTTTGTAGACAGGAAAGCAGGGGGCTGGAGAGATGGCTGAGTCCATGCACTGCTCTTGGAGAGGACCAGAGTTCAGTTCCCAGAACCCACATCCGTGGCTCACAACCATCTGTAATTCTGGCTCCCAAGGACCAACACCAGCGCTCTCATGCACACGCCCACACATTAGAAATAAAGTATGCTTTTGTTTTAGTGCTTAAGATAGAAGGCAAGGACTGACACCTAATGTTACCACCCGACTTTCCCATATGTGCTGTGGTGTGCGCATGCCTGGTGCACTTACATACATGAACACACACACGAAAGAACCTACTATAAAGCTGTGGGAATTAACATGGTTTTTGGTGAACAGAGCAAAGTCTAGAAATATCTTTATGTATATGTGACCTCCTCACTGAAGGGAAAGGTAGTCTTCTCAGTAAACAAGCTAAGCTAGTTTGGGCAAATGGTTACAAATGACACTAGGGCTGGGGAGATGGCTCAGTAGGTAAGGGTGGTTGCTGCCAAGTCTGACAAGCTGGACTCGAGTTCAAGCCCAGGATCCAGTGGGAGGGGAGAACCAGCTGCTCCAAGTTGTCCTCTGACGTCCACACATGTGTGGGCATATTGTACCCAAAACATATATTCATTGCAGGTAGATTATGGACCTATAATTGAAAAGGGAAAAATAAGGTTAGCTTAGAATAAATTAACAAACAGTTCTGAATCAAGCCCCCCACCCTAAATACTGGATATGATCATTTGGTGCGTTGACTACGTAGCATTGGGAACTTATAGCTGGGTGGAGTGGTGCCCGCCATTAATCCCAGCAAAGTGGATCTCTGATTCTGAGGCCAGCTTGGGCTACAAAGCAGGTTGCAGGGGCTATACAGATCGTGTCTCAGAAAAATGGAGAATCTAGATTCATCAAAAGATTCTACATGCATGTGTCTGTGTGTTCATATATGTAAGTGTCCCAGGCATGCACATACCACAGCATGGATGTGAAAGTCAGGAGATAAAGGCCACTTGTTGCTAATCCTGAAAACCCGGGTTCAAGTTCCAAGACTTGGACGAAGAGCACGAACTCCACTTGTTCTCTGGCTTCCATATGTGTTGTTGGGGCATTTGCACACCCATGAGCACTCACACGTATGCTAACACCCCCACAATAAATAAATAAATGTAATTTT
>NC_022030.1:22190816-22191757 GCF_000317375.1 Microtus ochrogaster
CCCCTGCTTTTGCCACAGTGAGTGAAGATTCAAGGACCTAATAATGTGTGCCCATTATTTGAAAAATACACCAACATACAAAGAAAGAAGTCTCCTGCCAGGCAGGGCTATGTGCCTTAATGTTTCATTAAATTTCTCTCCACTTTGGTTGTTTGGTTTTGTTTTTTGGAGGTGGCTTCTCATTGTATAGAGCCCAGAATGGCTTCACTGTTCGGCCAAGTCTCCCTGGTGTGTGCCAGGTGTGCACTGCCGTGCCCAGCATCACTCAGACAAACTGTAGTAACCTAGAAGTCCAGCTTGCTCCCCTTTGGATGCTCCCCTGTGAGCTGACCTCTCTGCTATCCATTGGTCCTTTGTCCTGCAGAGTAACAGGAGAGGCAGTCCTTGGGGCAGAATACATTAAGGCTAAGATTTCATTTCTCAATTCATCTGTGTTTAGCAAGAATCGGGCCTATTTTCTTGATCCAATTCCTACTGCCTGCAAGGCACACGTGGTGGGAGCCATCCTACACCAGATAGGCCAGGGCACTCTCCTCAGGATGGGGGCGCCGAAGAGGGGAGCAGACGCCTCAACTATCGGCCGTGCAGCTTTCCAAAACCTCAGGAGATGCCTGGAACCTGGAACAGTATTAAACTCTACAGTTTATCCCCTCCAGTCCCCCACCCCGCGGCTGGTGTGTGGTCAGAGGACAACCTGAGAGAGGCAGTTCTTTCCTCCCGCCATGTGGTCCCTGGGGACTCAACTCTGGTCTTCCAGCTCGGCAACAAGTGCCACTGAGCCATCCATGAACCCTATAGATACCATGACCTTCCCCACACATAGAAATCTGTAATAAGGTTTAAATCAGGCACTGAGAGATTAACTGTGACTATGATAAAACACAACTGTTTTCCAATATATTGAATGAGCTCTCCTCTCAGAAAGGACTCTTAGGGCTGGC